>NC_134310.1:19840715-20156048 GCF_949628215.1 Phalacrocorax aristotelis
ACGTACCCATGCCTCTATGGTCGAAGTAGGTTTTCTATCCCACCTCATCATGTCCTCTCCGTCGTCACACAGGTAAAACCATAGTGTGCCCCATCTTGTGTATCCTTTCTCTTGAGCAAAGTGACACTTACTTCTAATGGCTGAGATACAGGTCCATCCTGGTGGGGAGTAGGACATAACTTCTTTGATGTGCTGAACTCCTGGAACAGTTTCTCAACAGCAGAGACGAGCGAGGAAGAGATATTTCCTTCATACTCCCAGAGTTTATCAATCAACTACGCCACCATTGGTGTCTCATCATCTTTCCAGGACATTACTGCCAGTGAGTTCCCACGCGTTGATGGCGCCCTCCGTATAAACTTCCATCACATGGGTCGTGTGCACTCAGCTACATCTGGATCGTTGGATGACTGTTGATCGTCCAGGTCACCATAAATCACCTCAAGCATGGCTAGTTCCCTCAGGTACTGGACACCTTTCTCCATAGTCATCCATTTTTCTAGGCGATATACAATATCTTCCTTGAAGGGATTCCTTTCTCTCACACTGGACAGGAATCGCCTCCAGAGGCTGAGCGCTTGTGTCCCTTTTCCAATTGCTTTGTCAATGCCCCCTTCCCTAGAAAGGGATCCCAGTTGTTTGGCTTCCTTCCCCTTTAATTCCAGACTGCTGGCCCCATTATCCCAGCATCTGAGCAGCCAGGTGATAATGTGCTCACCTGAACAACGCCCAAAATCTTTCTGTATATCCCGCAACTCACTCAAGGATGGGGGCTGGGTAGTTTCTGTTTCTTCTACACATTCTTCCCCTTCCTCTTCCTCTTCTTGTGATGGCCCTGGTTCTTCATCATCTCTTTCTAAATGAGTTGAATTTCTCTTCCAAGCTATCTTCTTGAGTATAGGGGCGACCTATTTTTGGCACAGGTTGGTCCTGTGATTTAGCTGCAACACTTGTCACCGGGGTTGGAGTAGCTGCAGTGCCTGTCATGGGGGTTTGAGTGGCCGCACTGCATGTTGCTTTCCTTGTCTTGGTCTTTTTAGATTCAGAGGCCTTCTCTTCCCCTTTGGGGTACTGAAGAGTGTTAAAGAGGGCTCGATAGGCATGGGCCAGGCCCCAGCACATTGCAGTGATTTGTACCTCTCTGGAATTGCCAGGGTGACAACATACGTCCTCCAAATATTCTACTCATTTTTCAGGATTCTGCACTTGTTCAGGGGTGAAGTCCCACAACACTGGGGGTGCCCACTGTCTTAGGCATTTGCCCATACTATCCCGCATACCCTGCCACGCATAGCTATCGATCCTTGGGGCAGATCTCTGGATGATATTCTTACGTTGGTGAGACAGAACTGAAACCGTGTGCCAAAACAATACCAACAGGTTTCTCTTAACTACCCAAGGATGTTCAAGATACTGAAAAGTTATTGTAATGAAGGAGGAGGCATTATAGAAGATGGTAGCTAAGGTGCCATTCTGTATTTCCTCCATAAAAACCTCTCACAGGAGGAGGTATTGACTCCATTGGCTAATTGTCTCCATGAGGTGGTACCCGAAGTACAGTAACAGCTTCCATGCAAGACCCAAGTAACTGATAACACTCAAGGCCAGTGTTTTAATAACAAATCTCCTAGGCAAAACCTCTCTAATCACTGCAGAGCATGGCAAACTACAAGAACCAACAGCAATTTTTAACGTGTACTTTACAATCAGCATGGTAGATTGGACAAACTAATATTAAGAACAGATGAATCAATGCTGTGACCAGCAACTGTTATTATCTCAAACCCTTTGTGCCCCACGTTGGGTGCCAACATGGACTGTCGTGGTTCAGCCTCAGTCGGCAACTGAACAGCACGCAGCCGCTCGCTCACTCCCCCTGCCCCTGTGGGATGGGGGAGAGAATCGGAAGAGCAAAAGAACTTGTGCGTTGAGATAAGCACAGTTTAATAGTTACAATACAATAGTAAATATAATAATAATGATTATGATAATAATCACAGAATCACAGAATCACAGGTTGGAAGGGACCTCAGGGATCATCTAGTCCAACCTTTCTGGGAAGAGCACATTCTAGACAAGATGGCCCAGCACCTTGTCCAGACGACTCTTAAAGCTGTGCAACGTGGCCGAGTCAACCACTTCCCTGGGGAGATTATTCCAATGGTTGACTGTCCTCACTGTGAAAATTTTTCCTCTTGTGTCCAATCGGAATGTCCCCAAGAGCAACTTGTGTCCATTTCCCCTTGTCCTCTCCATGGGACTCCATGTAAAAAGGGAGTCTTCCTTTTTCTTTGTAGCTACCCCTTAAGTACTGGTACATGGTGATGAGATCCCCTCTAAGCCTCCTTTTCTCAAGGCTGAACAAACCCAGCTCTCCCAGCCTATCCTCGTATGGCAGGCTTCCCAGTCCTTTGATCATCTTGGTGGCCCTTCTCTGGACCCCTTCCAGCCTGGCCACATCCTTTAGTATAGAGGGGACCAGAACTGTACACAGTACTCCAGGTGTGGCCTGACAAGCGCTGAGTAGAGCGGGATGATGACTTCTTTCTCTCTGCTGGCAATGCCCTTTTTGATGAAATCCAGCATCCTGTTGGGCGCCTTGGCTGCAGCAGCACACTGTTCACTCATGTTGAGCTTTCTGTCCACCAGGAACCCCAGGTCCCTTTCCACAGAGCTGCTCTCCAGCCAGGTGGATCCCAGTATGTACTGCACTCCCGGATTATGTTTTCCCAGGTGCATGACCTTACACTTGTCCTTGTTGAACTTCATAAGGTTCTTGCTGGCCCACTCTTCCAGCCTATCCAGATCTTTCTGCAGAGCAGCTCTCCCTTCTGGAGTGTCTACTTCCCCACTCAATTTGGTGTCATCTGCAAACTTCATCAGGCTACACTTGATCCCATTATCCAAATCACTTATGAAGATGTTGAATAACATTGGGCCCAATATTGATCCCTGGGGGACTCCACTAGTGACAGGTTGCCACTTGGAAAAGGAGCTATTTATCACCACCCTTTGGGTGTAGCCTGTCAATCAGTTCCCCACCCACTGCACAGACCACTTGTCTAGGCTATAATGCATTAATTTCTCCAGCAGGAGACTGCAGGGGACCGTATCAAAGGCCTTGGGGAAGTCTAGGTAGACAATGTCCACTGCCCGCCCCATGTCAACCAGGCAAGTCACTTTGTCAAGGAAGGCCACCAGGTTTGTCAAGCATGATCTGCCTTTAGTGAAGCCATGTTGGCTTTTCCCAATCACGTGCTTCATTTGACTGGTGATGGCCCCCAGGAGGATTCGTTCCATAACGTTCCCAGGGACTGAAGTAAGGCTGATGGGCCTATAGGTACCCGGACCCTCCCTCAAGCCCTTCTTGTAGATAGGGGTAATATTTGCCTTCCTCCAGTTCTCTGGGACATCCCCCGTTCTCCAAGACTTCTCAAATGACAATAATGACAATAATGATAATATAATAAAATGGAAAAGGAGAGAAAAAAAAAACAACCACAAATGATACAACCGCTCACCACCTGCCGACCGACGCTGCCCATCCCCAAGCTGCGATTGCTGCCACCCTCCCCCGGCCAGCCCCTCCAGTTAACATACTGGCCATGACGACACATGATATGGAATATCCCTTTGGTCAGTTTGAATCCGCTCTCTTAGCTGTGCCCCCTCCCCTCCCGGCTTCTTGTGCACCTGGATGAGCATGGGAAGCTAGAAGCGTCCTTGACTAGTACCAGCACTACCCAGCAACAGCCAAAACAGCTGTGTGTTAGCCAAACATTGTTTTCATGCTAAGTCCAAAACACAGCACTATGCCAGCAGCAGTGAAGAAAATTAACTCTATCCCACCTAAAACCAGGACACCATCCAGCTGGCCTTAGACATTGCTGACCGAGGAAGGTGGCCAGTGCTCTAGCTCTATACTGACTCATGGATGGTGGCAAATGCCCTGTGAGGGTGCTTACAGCAGTGGAAGCAGAGCAACTGGCAGCACAGAGGCAAACCCATCTGGGCTGCCGCATTGTGGCAAAATATTGCTGCCCGGGTAGAGAACCTGGTTGTAAAAGTACAACATGTGGATGCTCATGTTCCCAAGAGTCGGGCCACTGAAGAACATCGAAACAACCATCATGGTGGGCTCATGATCAAGGGGTGGACTTGACCATGGACACTATTACACAGGTTATCCATGAACATGAATTATGAGCTGCAGTCAAGCAAGCCAAGCGGGTAAAGCCTCTGTGGTATGAGGACGATGGCTGAAATATAAATATGGGGAGGCCTGGCAGGTTGATTTCCATAGGCACCTCATCGATACCTGGGCCAAAGTGCACGGCATTGAGTGGGTGTATCACCTCTTCTTTCATGCACCAGCCTCCAGGAAAACTGCACGATACAATGGGCTGTTAAAGTCTACACTGAGAGCAATGGGCGGTGGGACATTTAAACACCAGGACACACATTTAGCAAAAGCCACCTGGTTAGTCAACACTACGGGATCTGTCAGTCGAGCTGGCCCTGCCCAGTCAGAACATTTATGCACTGTGGAAGGGGTTAAAGACCCTGTAGTGCACATAAAAAATATGCTGGGCAAAACAGGCTGGGTTATTCCTGCCTCGGACAAAGGCCGACACATTCATGGAGTTGCTTTTACTGAAGGACCTGGGCGCACTTGGTGGGTGATGCGGGAGGATGGAGGAGTCCGGTGTGTACCCCAAGGGGGCTTGATTTTGGGTGAGAACAGCCAATGGACTGAATGGTATGATGTTAATTGCTATATAATATTGTATTTAATCTCTTCTGTGGTTGCTATATGCCATATCAATGGTATCACAGCAGGAATTTCCCAGGTTAATTAAGAATGAACTTTGATTAAACTGAGCAAAGTGCAGCGGTGATGGAACAAGGACTGACCTCAGTGTACAACAATCCAACACCAAACACACCATCTTCCCTCACCTGAAAGACTGTTACGATCGATGGAACCCAACGTCATGCGCTAAATGACCTCAGTGGACGTTTTGTGGACATCTGTGACATTTTACAGGGACGGTCCATAGAGTAAAGGCATGGTATCTGTGTATCTGCCACGCTGGAGCAGGTACACCTGTGAAGGCATTGTGGCCCATGGAGAAGGCCACACTGGAATAGGTGCACATCAAAGTGACTGTGGCTCTGGTTAAGCCTATGCCACAGCAGGTATACCCCTGAATAGACTGTGGCTCACAGATAAGGCTCCACTTGGAGCAGATACTCCCCTAAGGGACTGCAGTCTGTGGATAAGTCCAAGCCGGATCAGGGGCAAGGGGAGGAGTTCGTTGCAATGGTAAAACCTATGGTCTGGTCCAAAGGGACCGGGGTGGAGATTGTAATGGATATACTGTTAAATTGTTGTAACCCATTATTTCAGTTGCATGTTATAGGAATTACTATAGCAGGAACCACCCAAACCAATGGAGGATGATCCTCACAAGAAGCAGTGCAAGTGCAGCAGTGACCCAACCTGAGCTGGTTTTGCTGCCCAATAACTGCACGCAACATACCATCTCTCCTGCCCTGAGTGACCACCATAACAGATGGAAGCCAAAGTCATGGACTAAATGAACTCAATTGTCTTTTTATGGACATTTCATGCACAATTTACAAGAGTAGTCCATAGACTACAGGAATAATACCTGTTTATTATATCAAAGGATGGGATGGGGAGTGGTGGTTAATGAGGATTTATTGGATAGTGTGGGACCTGAGCATGACATAAATGGTATGGAATAAGGGGTGGAGAATGTGCTGGTTTTAGCTGGGACAGAGTTTATTTTCTTCATAGTAGCTAGTATGAGGCCATGTTTTGGATTTGTGGTAAAAACAGTGTTGATTGTACAGGGATATTTTAGTTACTACTTAGCAGCGCTTACACAGAGTCAAGGCCTTTTCTGCTTCTCACCCCACCCCACCAGCGAGCAGGCTGCTGGTGCACAATAAGTTTGGAGGGGACACAGCTGGGACAGCTGATCCCGGCTGACAAAAGCATATAAAGCTGGGTGAAGCAGGAAGGAAGGGGGGGATATTTGGAGTGACGGCGTCTTGTCTTCTCAAGTAACCATTACACACGATGGAGCCCTGCTTTCCTGGAGATGGCCAAACACCTGCCTGCTGATGGGTAGCGAATGAATTCCTTGTTTTGTTTTGCTTTGCTTGCATGCACGGCTTTTGCTTTACTTCTGAAACTGTACTTATCTCAACCCATGAGTTTTCTCACTTTTACTCTTATTCTCTTCCCCTTCCCACTGGAGGGGGAGTGAGCGAGCGGCTGTGTGGTGCTTAGTTGCCAGCTGGGGTTAAACCAGTACACGGTGGTGGTAGCACCTCTGTGATAACAGATTTAAGAAAGGGAAAGAAACTGCCGCACAACAGCAGCTGGAAGGGAGGAGTGAGAATATGTGAGAGAAACAACTCTGCAGACACCAAGGTCAGTGAAGAAGGAAGGGGAGGAGGTGCTCCATGTGCCGGAGCAGAGATTCCCCTGCAGCCCATGGTGAAGACCATGGTGAGGCAGGCTGTCCCCCTGCAGCCCATGGAGGTTAACAGCGGAGCAGATATCCACCTGCAGCCAGTGGAGGACCCAAGGCCAGAGTAGGTGGATATGTCTGAGGGAGGCTGTGGCACTGTGGAGAGCCCATGTTGGAGCAGGCTCCTGGCAGGACCTGTGGAGAGGAGTCCACGCTGGAGCAGGTTTTCTGGCAGGACTTGTGACCCCATGGGGGATCCATGCTGGAGCAGTCCGTTCTTGAAGGCCTACACCCTGGGGAAAGGACTCATGCTGGAGCAGTTCATGAAGAACTGTAGCCCCAGGGAAGGACCCACATTGGAGAAGTTTGTGGAAGACTCTCTCCCGTGGGTGGGACCCCACGCTGGAGCAGGGGAAGAGTGTGAGGAGGAAGAAGCGGCAGAGGCAACATATTTTTCTCTCCCCTATCCTGCTGAGGAGGGGGGGTGATAGAGTGGCTTGGTGAGCACCTGACATCCAGCCAAGGTCAACCCACCACAAGAGGAGATACAAAGAGCATCTAGTGTCCCTGATGAAGCAGGTGCTGCAAACTCAGTGATGTATGGCCTTGAATGGACAGGCAAGTACTAGTACTAACCTAAAGGTCTCCTAACA
Source organism: Phalacrocorax aristotelis (assembly GCF_949628215.1). Lineage (NCBI taxonomy): Eukaryota > Metazoa > Chordata > Aves > Suliformes > Phalacrocoracidae > Phalacrocorax > Phalacrocorax aristotelis. Next base: position 19,847,875 of record NC_134310.1, read on the forward strand.
CCAACAAAAGCATTTTCATTGAGCTGGAGAGGCCTGGGATTTAACCCAAAACGTCTGAATCTAGCACACATAGAATCATGGGGCCATGGCATGTCTCGAGGTGACATCATCATCAGTAAAAGCTGATTCCTAACAGCTACAAGTTCTGCAGGCTGGAGAGACAAGTCCTTACACAGATTCAGTTTTGTCACTCTGGCTAACTTGTCATCCAGCCAGGTTTCCCAGGCAGGACAGTTCCTTATACAAAGAAAAGCAAGACTGCTTTAATCCGTTAATTATAATCCATTGTGCCAGTTTGGATCCGCTCTCTTAGCTGTGCCCCCTCCCCTCCTGGATTCTTCTGCACCTGGCAGAGCATGGGAAGATAAAATAAGTCCTTGACTAGTATAAGCACTACCTAGCAACAACTAAAACATCAGTGTGTTATCAACATTATTTTCATACTAATTCCCACCCGCACCGGGGCTGCTGGTCAGTAAGCACTGGGCCGCCCCCTCCCTCCGCCCAACGCAGATGCCGTCCGGCCGCACAGCCCACAGCCCAGCGGCGCCTCCCGCCATGGCAGCACCCCGCCAGCAGCCTTACCTGGGAGAGCCGGCCGGCTGGTGGCCAGCAGAAATGCCAGCAACAACAGCAGGGCGGCGGACGCACCGGCCCCCCACCCACACACCATGCCATTGCTGCGGCGGGGCTGGAGCTGTGGCCCGACTGTGCACCAACGGAGGTGGCGGAACGGGGAGTGGCAGGAGCGTGTCACCACCCAGGCCCTGCCAGCAGCTCCCGCGGGGGCCATAGCCCGACGTTCCCCACCCTCCCCTCAGCGCCCGCTGCCCCGGGACGGCTCCCTTTCACCTTCCTCACGGTGCAGCTGCTCCAACATCCCACTCCTCCCTGCTCCAGAAACACCAGCCTGAGACAGGAGATGGGGCAACGTGCGTGTCCACAGCCCCGGGAGGCCCCTCTGAGGAAGCAGCAGCTGCCTAGCCTCCCTGGCGGCTGCATGCCTCGTGACAGGCCCCTCCCTAGCAGTGTGGCCCTGCAGAGCAGCACAGGGTGCCAGGCCTTGTACACATTTGTCACATTATGCCATAAGTCCATTGCCATCACAGAGACATGGTGGGATGACTCTTACGACTGGAGTGCTGCAATGGATGGCTATAAGCTCTTCAGAAGGGACAGGCAAGGAAGGAGAGGTGGTGGGGTGGCTCTGTACGTTAGGGAGTGCTTTGACTGCATAAAGCTTGGGGATTGTGACGATAAGGTCGAGTGCTTATGGGTAAGGATAAGGGGGAAGGCCAACAAGGCAGATAGCCTGCTAGGAGTCTGTTATAGACCACCCAACCAGGATGAAGAGCTAGACGAAGCCTTCTGCAAGCAGCTGGCAGAAGTATGACAATCGGTTGCCCTTGTTCTAGTGGGGGACTTCAATTTCCCAGATGTCTGCAGGGAATAGAACACAGCAGAGAAGAAACAGTCTAGGAGGTTCCTGGAGTGTGTGCAAGATAACTTCCTGACACAGCTGGTAAGTGAACCTACCAGGGAGGTGCCTCGCTTTACCTGCTGTTGATGCTGTGAAAAGCCAAAATCAGGACTCAATAATCTGAATGACTACTAAGCAGGTATTCTTTATTGCAGCGCTGGACGCACAGGGGATCGCTCCTCCTAATGTGCATCCCACAAGTCATGATGGACAAAGCTTATATTGCTCAGTTACGTACATCTGCATTAGATTTCCTGGAACTAATCATAACACTTGCATCTTAATTACCCATGCATTTTAAGTCCCTTCTTCCACATATGGTCATGAGTTGGCCCATCGAGTAATGTTGTCACAGTGTATTGCAAGGTGTGTTGGCTTCAACTGGTATTCTGACTCTCATCTAGATGGAGGTGTCCTTAGGTCCTTTTGCCTTGGTTTGGACTGGCACCTGCTGCTAGGTTGTTTGCATCCCTCCAGGACGTTCCCCATCAGGCTTGCGAAGATTACGTCCTTGAGTGCATTCTTGCCTGAAGCCCCTTACAAGAGTGGCAGTCGTGAGGCTGTTGCAGGTTTGTCCTGGGTGCTTCTGAGTGGAACCTCAGGGGTCATGAGGTGGTTTCCAGACAGGAGTTTGGTAGTTCTGCAGTGTCCTTATCTTTATGGCTCTGTACACCTGCGTCGCAAATTTGGTTTCGGCGCTTCTTGTCTTGAATCCTTTCTGACTCCCCCAAAGCAACAAGTTTTAGTCACAACAGCTCTAACTCTATCAATCCCCCCATAATCCAGGAGGAAGCCATTTACGGCCTGCTGCTCCACCTGGACACCCACAAGTCTATGGGGCTGGATTGCATCCACCCAAGAGTGCTGAGGGAGTGTTGTGGTTTAGCCCCAGTCGGCAACTAAACACCACGCAGCTGCTCGCACACTCCCCCCACCCCTGTGGGACGGGGGAGACAATCAGAAGAGCAAAAGCAAGAAAACTCATGGGCTGAGATAAGAACAGTTTAATAATTAAAATAAAACAGTAATAACAGTAATAACAATGATAGTAATGTAATAAAAAAGAAAATAATGAGAAAGAGATGAAACCTCAGGAGGAAGAGAAAAAAAAACCCAAACAAGTGATGCAACTGCTCACCACCAGCTGACCGACACCGCCAGTCCCCAAGTCGCGATTGCTGCCCTCCTACACCAGCTCCCGCCCCGTTAACATACTGAGCATGACGGCACATGATATGAAATATCCCTTTGGCCAGTTTGAATCCACTCTCTTAGCTGTGCCCCCTCCCCTCCCGGCTTCTTGTGCACCCGGCAGAGCATGGGAAGCTAAAAGGGTCCTTGACTAGTATAAGCACTACCTAGCAACAACAAAAACATCGGTGTGTTATCAACATTGTTTTCGTACTAACTCCAAAGCACAGTGCTATACCAGGTACAGTGAAGAAAATTAACTCTATCCCAGCTAAAACCAGGACAGGAAGCTGGCGGAGGAGCTTGCCACACCACTCTCCATCCTTTATCAACAGTCCTGCTTAACAGGGGAGGTCCCAGATGACTGGAGGCTTGCCGAAGTGACGCCCATCTATAAGAAGGGCCAGAACGAGGATTGTAGCTGTACGCTTCTATGGGAGAACTTATCTTGGGCCGCATATCTCCGGGACACAGGGCTCTACCCACCCTGGGGACAGTGATGCACAGACATCAATGTGATGGATACAAAATGTCCGTTTATTTGGCTGCGTCACACGCTTATATAGCTCTTGCGCTTCCTGTTCCTGCCACTCCTATGGGGAGGAGTCTATCTTTCCGTCACATCCCGTGATCTTCCGGTCGCCGATCCCTGTCTATTCCCCTACATCTCCCCCTCCCCATGCTACTAAAAATTCTACAAAGCTACTTGCGTAAGCGGATACATATTGCGATCAGGTCTATATTCATGTAACTCTCGCAGGCGCTCTTTGATTTGTCTTATAACACAGCATAACAATGGCAGCCCACAAGTAACCATGGTTACTACACACAACAAGATCCCCCCAATTATTACTATCCAGTCCCAGTTTATACCTCTCTTTTGCTGCCCTTTCCCAGTGTTGCTCTCGTTGCAATATTGCTTGCGATCTTGTCAAGGAGCTAATTTCTTTTCCCAATGGTACGGCTAGCATGAGGATCCATGTCAGCAGACCCTGCAAAGAGACAACTCAGAAAGGGATTATTCATTCATAGCATCAGAGGGGGTCAACGGCGCTGCATGCGCAGCGTCCAGCAGCAATCCTACTCCTTCGTCTTTCAGCCCCTTTTCTCTAATTTCTCGCCATAAACTTTGCACTAGCTTGGCATCTATCAGCGTCCACTCCACCCCTCCTCCTGGAGCTAGTCGGACAGGGAAGATCCCGGGCATCTCTATCCTTACTCCATCGAGGCTACAATCTCTGGCTATCAGCCGCCAGTTAGGTAACTCGACTGACTGTCGCTGGGGCGCCCCCTTCGTTAAGAGTCCTGTCTGCCGCCGAGTTACTTCCCCTAGTGCGCGCATAACCTGCTGCAGCTGCCGCAGCACGTCCTCCGCGGACCCCTCCGGAGCTGCAGCGCCCCGGACGTCCTTTTTTGATGGTCCCTCTCCTCCCTCCTTCTGATTGGTCCTCCGAGTCTCTGCTGCCTTATGCCTCTATTTTGCGCGCTGCAGGCAAGTTGCCCCCTCTTCCCACATGTGGGCATCGGTTTCTCCCCCAATTTCTGATTCGCTGCTACTCGAGGTTGTTCTATACCCACCCTGTCCTCCCCTCCAGGCACCCCAATCCCCCTCCTCGTCCAACTCCCATCTCAAGGGTTGCCCCGGGAGCCAGTTCCGAGGGTCGGGCAGAGGGCGGCACAGCTGCCGGCGCTGATCATCTTTCTCCTTCCGCTCCGTCACTCCCGCTGCGTCCGCTGCCACGTCACCCTCCCCGCGCGCAGGTACCTGCGCCTGTGCCAAATCATCCCAGGGGTATGCGGGGGAGGGGCATTCCAAGGGTCCTGCTGGCTCAACAGGGAACACCGCCGCTTCCCGATCCACCTCCTTGGGAGCCTCAGACTGAGTCGCTGGCCAGGCTACTCCATCCGAACTCTCCCCTTCTTTCCCATCCCCCGCGATGCTTGCCCCTGTCTGCGTCCCCACTGCCCCTCCTGGGTCTATTTCCGGGCTACTGTCGCCTGTAGCACCGTGCAGGCACCGCCGCGCCTGCCGCCACGTCTCCTGATCATCCCGAGCTTTCAATAGTAACCGGTGTATCTTTCCCCAGAGCTGTACGTACTGGGTTTTTCCCATCATAGCCCTTTCGGCTAACTCCTCTTTAATTCTCACCCACTTATCCTTATTAAATATGTCTGCGGGACTTCGTATGAGCCCCTGCGTAATCATCCATTGGATGGCCTTTGAGGTAGGCGCCTTCGATATCGAAGTACCATATTCCTTCCCCAATCCCTTCAGTACCTTTACGACTGAATCCATGGCGCGCCCGCCGACCTGCGGCTCCCCGTCCCGCCCCTGCGTGCCCCAAGCTATCTTTTCCCCCGGCGAACTTGCCAAGCCGCCCCGCCAATCACGTCGGGGTCACCACTTGTAGCTGTACGCTTCTATGGGAGAACTTATCTTGGGCCGCATATCTCCGGGACACAGGGCTCTACCCACCCTGGGGACAGTGATGCACAGACATCAATATGATGGATACAAAATGTCCGTTTATTTGGCTGCGTCACACGCTTATATAGCTCTTGCGCTTCCTGTTCCTGCCACTCCTATGGGGAGGAGTCTATCTTTCCGTCACATCCCGTGATCTTCCGGTCGCCGATCCCTGTCTATTCCCCTACAGAGGATCAAGGGAACTACAGGCCTGTCAGCCTGACATTGGTACCAGGGAAGATCATGGAGCGATACATCCTCAGTGAGCTCACCAGGCAAGTGCAGGACAACCAGGGGGTCAGGCCCAGCCAGCATGGCTTCATGAAGGGCAGGTCCTGCCTGACCAACCTGATCTTCTATGACCAGGTGACCCGCCTAGTGGATGAGGGAAAGGCTGTGCATGTTATCTACCTGGATTTTAGCAAAGCCTTTGACACTGTCTCCCACAGCATCCTGCTAGAGAAGCTGGCGGCTCATGGCTTGGATGAGTGTACTCTTCGCTGGGTAAAAAAAACTGGCTGGATGGCCAAGCCCAAAGAGTTGTGGTGAACGGAGCTAAACTCAGTTGGTGGCTGGTCACGGGCAGTGTTCCCCAGGGCTCAGTGTTGCGGTCAGTCTTGTTTATCAATGATCTGGATGAGGGGATCGAGTGCACCCTCAGTAAGTTTGCAGATGACACCAAGTTGGGCGGGAGTGTTGATCTGCTCAAGGGTAGGAAGGCTCTACAGAGGGACCTGGACAGGCTGGATCAATGGGCCAAGGCCAATTGTATGAGGTTTAAGAAGGCCAAGTGCCGGGTCCTGCACTTTGGTCACAACAACCCCATGCAACGCTTCAGGTTTGGGGTAGAGTGGCAGGAAAGCTGCCTGGCGGAGAAGGACCTGGGGGTGCTGGTTGACAGCCGGCTGAACATAAGCCAGCAGTGTGCCCAGGTGGACAAGAAGGCCAACAGCATCCTGGCTTGTATCAGGATTAGTGTGGCCAGAAGGAGTAGGGAAGTGATCGTACCCCTGTACTCGGCACTGGCGAGGTCACACCTCAAATACTGTGTTCAGTTTTAGGACCCTCACTGCAAGAAGGACATTAAGGTGCTGGAGCATGTACAAAGATGGGCACCAAAGCTGGTGAAGGGTCTGGAGAGCAGGTCTTATGTGGAAAGGTTGAGGGAACTGAGGTTGTTTAGTCTGGAGAAGAGGAGGCTGAGGGGAGACCTTATCCCTCTGAAAGGACGCTGTAGCAAGGCGGGTGTTGGTCTCTTCTCCCAAGTTACTAGCAACAGACTGAGAGGAAAGGGTTTCAAGCTGCATCAGGGGAGGCTTAGATTGGATAGTTGGAAAAATTTCTTTACTGAAAGAGTGGTCAGGCATTGGAACAGGCTGCCCAGAGAAGTGGTGGAGTCACCATCCCTAAGGTGTTCAAAAAACATGTCGACATGGCATTTCCAGGCATGGTTTAGTAGACATGGTATTGTTGGGTTGACGGTTGGACTTGATGATCTTAGAGGTCTTTTCCAACCTTAATGATTCTGTGATTCTAAGTTATGCTGTGCAAGCAGACCAGGTTGCTCAGGGGTTTGTTATTCACACCTTAAAAACCTCTGAGGATGGAGGCTCCGTGGCATCGCTGCACCACCTGCCCTCCCCATGTTGTGGTTTAGCCAGTAACTCAGCCCCACATAGTCGCTCACTCACTACCCCACCGGTGGGACAGGGGAGACAATCAGAAGGGTAATGCTCGTGGGTTGAGGTAAGAACAGTTTAACAATTAAAATTTTAAAAACAAAACAACAAAAATGCAAGGGAAAGGAAAACAATGAGAGGCACGAAACCCGGGATGGTGGAATGAACAACCAAACCAAACCGCACATGACACAGCCGCTCACTGTCTGCCGACGCACCTTCCTGAGCCACAACTGCCCCCATTAATATACTGGTCATGGTGTCACATGGTATGGAATGAAGATCCCATTGGCCAATTGGGGTCAGCTGCCCTGGCCATGGGCCCGCCCCTCCCAGCCTCCTGCCAACATGGCAGAGCGCAGGAAGCTGGAAAGGTCCCTGACCACCACAGGCACTACAGTGAAGAGAATTAACCCCTTCTCAGCCAAAACCAGCACATTCTCCACCCCTTATTCCATACCATTTACACCATGCCCAGGTCTCATACCATCCAATACAACCGTACCAACCGCCACCCCTCCCCTTCCTATCCTTTAACATTCCCTTAGTTTATGGACCTTCCCTATAAAATGTCCATAAAAATGTCCATTGAATTCACCCAGTCCATGACTCTGGGCTCCATCTGTCATATCAGTCTTTCAGGGTGGGAGAGATGGTGTGTGTGGCGTTGGGTTGCTGCATACTAAGTTAGTCATCGTTCCATCACTGCTGCACTTTGCTTGTTTCATCAAAGTTTCTCTTCCATGGATTGTGAGGTTTGTACTATGATATCATTGATACAACACAGAGATGACACACCATATCATATAGCAGTTCTCATTGTGCCACTCAGTTCATTGGCTGTTTTTGCCCAAAATAAATCCCCTTGAGGCACACACCGGACTCCTCCATCCTCCCGCATCACCCACCAAGTGCACCCAGGTCCTCGAGCAAAAGCAACTCCACAAATGGGTCTGCCTTTGCCTGAGGCAGGAATAACCCAGACTGTTTTCCCCAGCATATTTTTTATGTGCACTACAGGGACTTTATCGCCTTCCACAGTGCATAAGAGTTCTGATTGTACAGGGCCAGCTCGGTTGGCAGATCCCCTAGTGTTGACCAACCAGGTAGCTTTTGCTAAATGTGTATCCCAGCACCTGAATGTTCAACCGCCCATTGCTCTCAGCGTAGTTTTTAACAGTCCATTGTATCTTTCAATTTTCCCACAGGCTGGTGCGTGATAGGGGATATGATGCACCCACTCAATGCCATGCGCTTTGGCCCAGCTGTCTATGAGATTATTTCGGAAACGAGTCCTGTTGTCTGACTCAATTCTCTCTGGGGTGCCATGTCGCCACAGGACTTGTTTTTCGAGAGCCAGGTGGTTGTTTCCACCATTGTAAGCACATGGCACTTGCCTTGGCGGGCTTGTGGGAGTATGATATATTCAATCTGCCGAGCCTCCCCATATTTATATTTCAGCCATCATCCCCCATACCACAAAGGCTTTACCCGCTTCGCTTGCTTGATTGCAGCGCATTTTTCACATTTGTGGATAGCCTGTTGTCGTGGTTTATGCTGAGGACAGTTCTCGCTGATCCAGGAATCACTTGGTGAAAGAAAGATATATCACCATTGCTGGAAGAATCTGGATCATTTACAGAGCCTAATGAGACAAACAGGCCAGCGTGGATGAATATAAATGATTTTCCTAGAGAGTAAGGGTCTAACCAAAGGGGACTGAGTTAGAAACAACAATCGTGAAGTTACTTATCAACTGGAATATCATAAAAGTCATTAGTAAAACTGCATAAATCAGCGAAGCAAAATGCATCAGAAAACTAAACTCAAAACTGTATCAAAGGGTTTTTATCTCTTTGGCTACTTTTATTCAGCATTCTGACATACACTGCTTGTAAATGTGCTGCTGTCTGATCCCTAGGCAGTCTCTAAACCAGCCACGTCATGGAATGAGACATGTTTCTCACTCAAACCTGAGAACTTAATTACTTTAAATGTCTTGAGTGACACCATGTGCCACTACCCTGGAAGCGAAGCCCTCCCTGGGGAGTTGCTTCTTTCTTTCAGCATGCTGAAGCTGGGGCCATGAAAGCACTTTCTTTAGCACCATCCCTTCAAGATCCCTTTCCCCCTTTGACCTATACAAAAGCCAAATTCTAGTCTCCTCCCTGTGCTAAGATAACTTGCATAGTTTTGCTGTAGTTGTGTTTCTGTTTTTTCTTTGCTGGGCTTTTGGCTGACTGATGGTTGCTTGGCTTTGGAAGACAGGGGTGAAGATCTGCCTCAAGAATCCCAGTTCCGACATTATCCGTGAGGAAGCTTCTGGAGTTGGAAGCTTTAAATAGGTTTCCGCAAAAGCAATTGGTTACCTGAGACTTGCATATGGACTTGCAGAAGAGAGGACGCTCAACTGCAACGCTTAATACTGAATATGGGGCAAATGAGTATTTCTTTTAAGGACAACGTGACAGTTCAGACTCTTGCATATATGTATATCAGTAAATACCTGGGCTAAAGAAACACATCTCCACATACTGAAACGGAACAAACAAGCAAAAATAATACAAAGTAAGGCTACTGCATCATACAGTGCACTTCCCACATTTGTTTTAATAATCATAGTTTGATTTCAATAACACTTACTATGCAAACTAACATACTCATTATTATATTCCATAAATTAAGGAAATGTGTTGCTAAAGAAATGCCAAGAGGTTGATCTGTGACTAGAAGAGACCACATGGAGAGCATCCTGCGTTTGCTAGCACGTATCCTATGGGGAATAAGGCAGAGTCTATACCACGGCAGCCCCGTAATATATATTCCTGCTTCTTCAGGGCATGTCTTTTCTAAAACTGCGTTGCATTAGCAGAAAGAGCAGCCTTCATTAGTGTAATTGGGCAGCCATGAAATTACAGGCACGAACATGAGGACAACAGATGAGGACAGCAGGCCCTTCACTGCCTGTAGCTGTGCACAGGCACAAGGAAAGAAAGAGGAGGAGGAGAATGCCTAAGCCCTCAGCCCATGGATAGCTCCAGGGAGAAAATGCAGTATCTGGCCCGCCTATATGGCTATGATTTTCCTCTTGCCCTGGTAACATTACTACACTGGGGATCTCCATTGGGCTGGCCACATGAGCAGCCCAGTGAGGGCTATCACTTAGCAGCTTCTTCTCAAAGGTACGCTATTGCTGTGCAGGTAAAGGGCACCACTACCTGTGGTCAGTGTCATCCCATCAATTTCTCCTCTGGGTCCTCCAACTGTCAAACCTCTTCCTCCCAGTGGCAGCTGCAGCCTCCTGTGCCGACTCCCTCAGGCTGTGCCACTCTGGCTGAAAAAGAGGAAGATTTTAGTTTCCTGGACAACCTCTTCCTGAACGCAGTCTCAGAGCTCTCTGACGGAGCTCACCCAACATCAGGAGAGGAGCAAGAGCTGAGCGCTCACTCTGCAATGTCTTGGAAGGGACAGGGTTTGTATGGTGAATACCTGAGGCAGGCTGAGAGGTCTTGGTTTGAGGCGTGGGCCACCAAGGGGAGGAAAGAAAGTAAATGCCAATGCCATTCTCCTCCTTCATTCGGAGCAGACAGTCTTGCCTTGCTTCAGGCTTGCACGTTATGATCTCCTACAGCGCAAGCTGTATTCCCCATCTCAGAGGCAGAGGATAAGTTATCATTGTGAGCTAGAGGACTGCTGGTCCTGGGTGCACATGAATTTCTCTTTCAGATACTTACAGCAGAATTTTCACAATTGCTGAAGTGGCTTAAGAACGCGCATGGCCCAGCATCCCACAGTAACTTGTGCTCCCAACTCACCGATGCGCTTTTGGAAAACCTACTTTTATTGCAAATGTGCAGCCTGAACTTCAAGGTGCTGAGCGTTGACGGCTGCTATTGACTTCAGTAAAAATTCAGTTGTCCAACTTGAAAATTCAGAACCACATGGTCTAACTTTTGTGTCTTCAGTGAAGGATCTCACGGGGAGCACTGAATTCTGTAGAACAGGGGCCTTGTAATTTAAATTACCGGAATGATAATGTAAGAGATTCTTTTACTCCATTTTGAACGCTGACTTTAAATATCCTCTTTACTGAAAGGATAAAGTCCTTGTTAAAATCCACTTGGCTTGCTTAATGAATCGTTGGAAAACATGGAATTTAGAACTTGAATACTGTTTGATCCCACCTGAATTCAATGGCTCCTTCATTGTTCCCAGGAGCTGTATTTCAACAACATTTTCATTTATAAGGCGCTATTTGCTTAAGAAATTGTTACAGGAAAAAGATTTTCTTGCAGCCTCGGGACTCCCTCTAGTGTCATTACAGCCAGGCTCTTTGGGGATCTACGGACCACTGCAGTTTTGTGTTTGTTTTCAATGAAGACTACAGAGCATACATCTGTAACTTCTTGTTTGTACCTAAGATGTGAAGCAGCTTTGGCTCGCTGCGCTGCCCCTCCACTCAGGACATCCAAGTTGAATATTTGCCCTCTGATACAGTGTTTAATTAAAATTAAGACTGAAAGACAAAATGTCATTTTAATGGAATAAATGTAGCGTTACTACTGCTTTGTCTAAAAACTATTAATGTCTTCTGTTTAGCTGGAGATCTTTATGTTATTAGCACAGGATGTCTCCTGATTGCTTGCAGCCAGTGTTCAATCTTTCCCATCAGAATTATCCAGGCCTGCCTTCTAAGCGTTTGTTACTTATCCACTACTGTAATTTCAGCATAATTTAACCAAAACCAAAGAAATGTGATACAGGCTGTTTCAGAACACGTAGAGAGTTTTGGTTTTTTAAATTGGTTGAAAGCCTATGGGAACCCTAAGGAAGTCTTGGCTGCAGCAGCAATTTGCAAAGAGTATTGCTGGCTGAGAACTGAATAGAAACTAATCTCTCAAGTGATTTCTGGTACCACATGGAACTCCTTTCTTCTCAGTGAAACCTTTCTTCAACCAAATCCAATAAGAAGAGACTGATGCGTAGTGTATTATAGTGCTCAGTAATGGCATGCCTTCTGCTTTAACTAATAGACTGATAGGCTGTCAGATGCAAATAAGCAGATCTCCCTCATTAATATGAAAGAATCAGCGATTTTTCGCATTTTCACAGAAGTACTCAGCACTGAGGCTGACTACTGGTTATGCAGCTGGCATACAGGAACCATCCTACAGAGGAGGAAGAAAGAACACAAGCCAGAACATTTTACATACTGGATTTCTGCCTGTCTGACCACATGACCAGGATTTTTGTTTATGAAACAAGCCCTGTCATGCTTTCAAGGCATAAGAAATCCTTGAGTAATAAAAGCCAAAGATGATAGGAGGGAAAAAAACACACCCCAACCCCCTCCCCCCAGGAACTGCAGAACCAAAGCAAACTTCAGCTTTACATTTCTTAAGAAACCTAAGCCTTGCTGAAAGCAAGTAGGACTCGGGCTTAGAAATTTCTGAATGTCTTAAGAAAATGTGGCTTAAAGCCATAGGCCATGTAGGCCTTTCTCAAAATGTGGCCTTTGTCTTCTCAGAAGTCTCTTAATATTTGTTTTAAATGACCATGGAGATTTCAGTCTGAGTCACAGCATCACTGAACGGTTGAGGTTGGAAGGCATCTCTGGAGATTGTCCAGTCTAACAGCAGGTTGCTCAAGGCTGTGTTCCATCAAGCTTTGAATCTCAGCAAGGATGGAGACTCCAGAGCCTGTCAGGGTAACCTGTTCCAGTGTTTGACCACCCCCAATATGAGGAAGATTTCTGTGTTTAAATGGAATTTCCCATATTTCAGTTTGCGCCCATTGGCTCTTGTGCTTTCACTGCATACCGCTAAGAAGTCTGGCTCTTTCTTCACATGCTCCCATCAGCTATTTATACACACGGGCGAGATCCCCCTGAGCCTTCTCTTCTCCGGGTTGAACAATCCCAGCTCTGTCAGTCCCTTTTTTCTATGTCAGAGTGGATTGTCTTTCTTTGAACAAGAGGTAATTTTGAAATGAGCCTACTAAAAAAAGATTAATTTGTTTAAGGAAAATATTCGTTCAGCGAGTGCTGGGTTACTCACTAGATAGATATATCTAACATATTAATGGACCGATTACATTTTTGTGACTATATCAGTGTAGCTACAATGTGGAAGAGATGTTAAGTTTCACGTGCCCTAAAATAAATGTATCGTATTCCCAAATTTCATTGTATGACATGGACCATGAGGTATTTCATAGAATCATAGAATCATTAAGGTTGGAAAAGACCTCTAAGATCATCAAGTCCGACTGTCAAACTAACGCCACCACGCCTCCTAAACCATGCCCTGAAGTGCCATGTCGACATGTTTTTTGAACACCTACAAGGATGGTGACGCCACCACCTCTCTGGGCAGCCTGTTCCAATGCCTGACCACTCTTTCGGCAAAGTCTCGTTCTTTTTCCACAGAAGTTTGATAGCTCAGTATCCAGTCTGATACCTCCAAACACATTACTCATTTGATTTCCTCTTCTCTGAGCTCAGACCTCCAGCTGGCGATCCAGTCCAGCACAGAAGTGCCCCCCACTTACATGGTGTCCTGCACATGGCCTCACCAACCCCTCATGCAATATCGGGGCTTTCACACGCCCTGTCCCACTGTCTCTGCATTCAGCCCCAAAACACCTCTTACGTACGGGCTGCTCCCATTTACCTACCTCCTGCCGCTCATGCAAATGTCTTGCTGCACTATATTTTTCCTAACGTGGTTGTGAATATTACTTCCCAAGGCCTACAATGCAAGTGAGGCTGTCCTTCTTGAGGTTTATCCAAGGACTCTCATGGCCACACACCTGGAAGCCTGCTTTTCCAGCCTCAGTCATATTATCGATTGTTATTCCACATTAAATCCTTTTATTGCCTTTCTTGTTCACATCTGAGACTGACGCTTTTTCACAATTCCTTCTCCAGGTTTTCACAAATCTTCTTCAAGTACCAATCTGAAGAGAATTAAGTTTATTAGGCCTCTGCCTTTGAGATCTTTAATAAAGCTGTTAAACGATATCTGGGTGAAGATCACTACCTATGATTTCCCTCTGGACATGGATCCCCCCTCCTGCCATGTACATTATTCTAAAAACATAAAGACAGCAAAGCCTGTCAAAAATTGCTAAGGAAAATCTAGACTAAACGATGACTGCAAACCTCAAAGGAAGAGAAGAACCAGACAGCTGACCCAGAAGAGAGATTCACGCTATCCCGATTTTTCTTATTTCTTCTATTCTGGAGTATTATCTAGGTTACTTATTCTGCTTACTTAGTGTCAGATTTCAGGTCACAAATTCCAGTTCTCTGTGTAAGGGAGTAACAAGTTCAAAAACTAACGGACTTGTTGAGACACATTTAAATGCACCCTGCCAGCTGATAATATCAGAGAAAACTTTACGACTGCAAGGCTATTCCCGGCACAAATGATATATGTAACTGAGGGTGCGTCTGCATATTTGAATTAAGTGTGTGTCATGGTTTTAGCTGGGATAGAGTTAATTTCCTTCACTCTAGCTGGCATAGTGCTGTGCTTTGATCTTAGCATGAAAAAAATGTTGAGATAACACACAGCTTTTTTGGCTGTTGCTGGGTAGCGCTCGTACTAGTCAAGGACATTTCTAGCTTCCCATGCTCTGCCGGGTGCACAAGAAGCCGGGAGGGGAGGGGGCACAGCAAAGAGAGCGGATTCAAACTGACCAAAGGAATATTCCATATCATGTAACATCATGCCCAGTATGTTAACTGGGAGGAGCTGGCCGGGGGAGGGAGGCAGCAATCGTGGCTCGGGGATGGGCAGCATCGGTCGGCGGGTGGTGAGCGGCTGTCTCGTTTGTGTTTCTGTGTTTTTTTCCCCTTTTTCCCCTTCCCTTCCTTTTCCATTTTATGATATTAACATGATTGTCATTATTATCATAATCATTATTATAATTATTGTTTTATTGTAATCATTAAACTGTGCTTATCTCAACCCACAGGTTCTTTTGCTCTTCCGATTCTCACCCCCAACCCACAGGGGTGGGGGGGAGTGAGCGAGCGGCTGCGTGGTGTTCAGTTGCCAGCTGAGGCTGAACCACGACAGTAACTGATTAGCAAGAAATATCAATTCAATTATTACTTGTGGGGGATGAATTTGCAAGTAACTTAGCACTGTTTGACACATCCTTGAACTGAAGCAAGGCGGCAGTAAAAAACAGGGACAGGAGCGTGGGAATGCCAAGAAGAATTTTAGTAAGCAAAAACAAATGAGGTAGTGCAAATAGAACAGCTTATTAAAATGTAGCTGCCTTTGATTCCAGTTCATGTTGATGCTCTACCATGTCTGGCACGGCAGCACTCAATGGCAGAGTGACTTAATTCAGGCCACGATAGTCTACAGTTAGTCTCCACTCTCCATTACACTTCTGCACTGGCCATATGTGACTGTTAAAGGGTGAGTGGGTCTTACTGATCACTCCTTGGCTCTCCAGGCCGTGTCCCCTCCCAGTTACTCGTGCAGCCAGCAGAGCACAGGGAGCTGAAAAAGTCCTTGAACAGTGTAAGTGCTACTTAGCAACAACTAAAACATCTCCACATTATCACCACTGTTTCCAGAAAAAAAAACCAAAACATAGCCCCATACTAGCTATTACGAAGAAGTTTAACTCTCTCCCAGCTGAAACCAGGACACCTGTGCAATAGCATCCATGGTCAAGTCCACCCCTCAATCGCGAGCCCACCTGTATGTTGCATCTCTTCCTTGATGGCCTGAGGTGTCATGCGTGGGATATCTGGAAAGCCAAGGACACGTAGTGAACAATCCAGGCTCGGACTGCACGGACTTAATCAGCCTGGGAACAAGAAGGCCTCAAGGATGTTGCAAGTTAAAACCTATGTATGTAGCTATTAATAACAGCTGTGATTTTGTATTTCCCAAGGCTTACAAAGCGGCAATGTATGACCTTACTGTGGGAACGTGTGGGATGGCATTACATCTTCCTGATAAGTTGCATTCCAAGATTGACCACAGGTGCTACTCTGTCAACAGGGGCTGCATCCCATACCACCGGCAGGAGTGTCTCGTTACAGCATAGCAAAACAAGGCGGGAGTTGCCGATGCTGCTAGTAGCTCTCCTTGGGATAAAGCCCAAGGCCGTGCTGACCAACTAATAATAGGCTTGTATATAATAAACAGTAGAGGCTTGTGTATGATAAGGTGGTTGCAGAGCTATATTAACCGCGCTGTGTCTGAAATAAACTGGCATTTGCTTGATCATATTGGTCGTGTGTGGTGACTTCCGCGTCAGCAGTCATGGGCCCAGCGAGCTAGAAATAGTTCTCTCTTATGTTGCCAGTCCAGATCCACCTCAGCCACTTCAGTCTTGGCAGCCTGATCTACATGCTAGTTGTTCCGATATTCTTCAGTGGCCCGACTCTTGGGGACGTGAGCATCCACATGACGTACTTTTACAACCAGGTTCTCTACCCAGGCAGCAATATCTTACGACAATGTGGCGGCTCAGATGGGTTTGCCTCTGTGCTGCAAGTTGTTCTGCTTCCATTGCTGCAAGCAGCCCCACAGGGCATTCGCCACCATCCAGGAATCAGTATAAAGATAGAGCACTGGCCACTTTTCCCATTCGGCAATGTCTAAGGCCAGCTGGATGGCCTTTACCGCTGCAAAGTGGCCCGATTCAACTTCTCCTTCAGCATCTTCTGTGACTTGTCGTGTAGGACTCCATACAGCAGCCTTCCAATCTCCGGTGCATTCCCACAAGGCGACAGGACCCATCAGTGAACAGGGCATACTGCTTTTCATCTTCTGGCAGTTTGTTATACAGTGGGTCTTGTTCAGCATGTGTCACCTCCTCCTCTGGTGATAATCCAAAATCTTTGCCTTCTGGCCAGTCCATAATCACTTCCAAGATTACTGGGCGACTGGGGTTTCCTACCCGAGCCTGCTGGGTGATTATGGAACCCATTTACTCCATGTAGCATCAGGTGCATGATGTGTAGAGGGTATCTTTCCTTTGAACATCCTGCTCAACACTGGAAGTTGGGATACCAGGAGGAGCTCTGCTTCAGTACCAACCACTTCTGCAGCAGCTCAAACCCCATCATATGCTGCCAATATCTTTTTTCAGTTGGAGTATAATGCGCTTCAGAACCTCTGTATCCTCGACTCTAAAACCCTAGGGGTCGACCTTGGGTCTCCCCTGGCGCTTACTGCCAGAGGCTCCAGGTAGGGACATTCTCCCCGGCTGCAGTGTAGAGGATATTTTTTACATCTTGTCCTGCCCAGACTGGCCCGAGAGCTACTGCATGAACAATTTCCTCTTTAATCTGTTCAAAGGCTTGTAGTTGCTCAGGGCCCCTTTTGAAATCATTCTTCTTCTGGGTCACTTGATAGAGAGGGCTTACAATCAGACTGTAATCTGGAACATGCATTCTACAAAAACCCACAACACCCAAGAAAGCTTGTGTTTCCTTTTTGCTAGTTGGTGGAGACATGGCTGCCATATTGTTGATCACATCCACTGGAATCTGATGACGTCCATATTACTGTTTCACCCATATGAACGGGATCTTTTCCGCGGGTCCCTTGACCTTACCTTGTTTTATGGCACAACCGGCCTTCAGAAGGCTTTGGACTATTTTGTTCCCTTTCTCGAACATGTCTTCTTCTGTGTTGCCCCATACAACGATGTCATCAATGTATTGAAGGTGTTCTGGAGCTCCACCCTCTTTGGGTGCAGTCTGAATCAGTCCATGGCAAATGGTAGAGCTGTGTTTCCACCCCTCGAGCAGTCGATTCCAGGTGTACTGGACGCCCCTCCAAGTGAAAGCAAACTATGGCCTGCACTCTGCTTCCAAAGGGATGGAAAAAAACACATTAGCAATATCAGTTGTGGCATACCACTTGGCTGCCTTTGACTCCAGTTCGTATTGATGTTCTACCATGTCCGTCACAGCATCACTCAATGGTGGAGTGACTTCATGCAGGCCACGATAGTCTACTGTTAGCCTCCACTCTCCATTACACTTCCACGCTGGCCATATGGGACTGTTAAAGGGTGAGTGGGTCTTACTGGTCACTCTTCCACTCTTGTCGTGGTTTAGCCCCAGTCAGCAACCAAGCACCATGCAGCTGCTCGCTCACTCCCCCCTGGTGGGACGGGGGAGATAATCGGAAGTGTGAAAGTGAGGTAACTCATGGTTTGAGATAAAGACAGTTTAATAGGTAAAGCAAAAGCTGCACGCAGAAGCAAAGCAAAACAAGGAATTCATTCACTACTTCCCATGGGCAGGCAGGTGTTCAGCCGTCTCCAGGAAAGCAGGGCTCCATCACGCGTAGTGGTTACTTGGGAAGACAAACGCCATCACTCCCAATGTCCCCCTGTTTTTTCTTCTTCCCCCAGCTTTATATACTGAGCATGACGTCATATGTTATGGAATATCCCATTGGTCAGTTTGGGTCAGCTGTCCCAGCTGTGTCCCCTCCCAGCTTCTTGTGCACCCGGCAGAGAATGGGGAGCTGAAATAGCCCTTGACCAGTGTAAGCGCTACTTAGCAACAACTAAAATATCTCCACGTTATCACCGCTGTTTCCAGCAAAAATCCAAAACATAGTCCCATACTAGCTACTACAAAGAAATTTAACTCTATCCCAGCTGAAACCAGGACAGCTCTACAGTCGACGAATTAGCTCTATAATAGAAATCAGGGAGTCTCGGTTGGTGCGATATTGACGCTGGTGCACCGTATCGGTGGTGATCGTCACCTGTTGTTTTTGACCTTCAGCAACCCCACAACAGAAGGGTCCTTCGAGAGGCCAGGCAAGGCAGACAGCTGTTCCATTTCCTCCGTCTCCAAGGCAGCTATACCAAGAGCCCACCTGCACCTTTTTGGGTCCTTGAAATACCCTCTCCTGAGGATGTGTATGGCAAGGATATACGGAGCCTCTGAGCCAGTCACAATGGGGTGCTTTGGCCACTCATTCCCAGTTAGGCTCACTTCAGCCTCCAATACAGTTAGCTCTTGGGATCCCCCTGTCACTCCAGCAATTCTGATGGGTTCTGTCCCTATATAGCTTGATGGCATTAAGGTGCACTGTGCACCAGTTTCCACTAGAGCCTTATACTCCTGTGGGTCTGATGTGCCAGGCCATCGGATCCACACAGTCCAGTAAGCCCAGTTATCCCTTTCCTCCACCTGTCTGGAGGCAGGGCCCCTCTATTCCTGATCATAGTACTTGTCACTCACTTCTTGTAAATATGAATCACAAATGTCTGTGTTAAGATCTGGAAGAAAATCAGCACTTCTACTCCTCTGTCTGGGGAATTGCTCACTGGAAACTGGAGCAGCAGCTTTCCTGTACAAACCCCCCTGAGTGATTGTTTTCCCTTGCAGCTCACATACCCATGCCCCTAGGGTCAAAGTAGGCTTTCCATCCCACTTCCTCATGTCGTCTCCGTGGTCACGCAGTTAAAACCATAGGGTACCCCGTCATATGTATCGTGTCCCTTGAGCAAAGGGAAACTTACTCCTAATGGCTGAGATACTGGTCCGTACTGGTGGGGAGTAGGACATATCTTCTTTGAATTGCTGGAACTCCCGAGACAGTTTCTCCACAGCCGAGAGGAGGGAAGAAGAGAGATTGTCCTAGTAATCCCAGAGTCTATCAATCACCTTTGCCACCATTGGTGCCTTGCCATCTTTCCAGGACATTACTGCATATGAGTTTGCATGCGAAGATGGTACGCTCCATACAAACTTCTGCCACATGGGTCGTGTGCACCAGGCTTCATCTGGATCTTTGGATGACCGTTGATCGTCCAGGACACCATAAAGCACCTCAAGCACGGCTAGTTCCCTCAGGTACTGGATACCTTTCTCCATAGTCATCCATTTTCCTAGGCGATATACAATATCTTCCTTGAAGGGCTGCCTTTCTCTCACACCGGACAGGAGTCGCCTCCAGAGGCTGAGCGCTTGTGTCCCTTTTCCAATTGCTTTGTCAATGCTCCCTTCCCCATAGAGGGATCCCAGTTGTTTGGCTTCCTTCCCCTCTAATTCCAGACTGCTGGCCCCGTTATCCCAGCATCGGAAAAGCCAGGTGACAATGTGCTCACCTGAAGGACGCCCGAAATCTTTTTGCATATCCCGGAACTCACTCAAGGATGGGGGTCGGGTAGTTTCCGTTTCTTGTACGGGTTCTTCTTCTTCTTCCGCCTCCTCTCCTAGTGATAGCCCTGCCTTTCCATCATCTTTTTCTAAACGAGTTGACTTTCTCTTCCAGGATTTCTTCTTGTGTATAGGGGTGACTGATACTGCCACAGGTTCGTCCTCGGATTCAGCTGCAACGCTTGTCACCGGGGTTGGAGTACCCACAGCGTCTGTCGTGGGGGCTTGAGTGGCCGCAGTGCTTGTCATCGGGGTTGGAGTAGCTGCAATGCCTGTCCTGGGGGCTTGAGTGGGCGCAGTGCTTGTCACTTTCCTTGTCTTTGTCTTTTTAGATCCAGAGGCCTTCTTGTCCCTTTCGGGGTATTGAAGAGTGTTAAACAGGGCTCGATAGGCATGGGCTAGTCCCCAGCACATTGCAGTGATTTGTATCTCTCTGGAATTACCAGGGTGACAACATACTTCCTCCAAATATTCTACTCATTTTTCAGGATTCTGCACTTGTTCAGGGGTGAAGTCCCACAACACTGGGGGTGCCCACCTGTCACGAACCACTGTTGGGTTGCGCAATTTGGCAGAATTTGAGCCCCCTTGCTTTCTAACCAACCTCAGAAAATTCTGGGTGGCTAGGGGTGCCTTGTTTCACAGTTTATCTTCCATTGGTTGGGAGGCTCGTACTCTGATATCATTGATACAACACAGAGGTGACGCACAATTTTATATAGCAGTTTCCATTGTGCCATTCAGTTCAATGACTGTTTTCGCCCAAAATCAAATCCCCTTGAGGCACACATCGGACTCCTCCATCCTCCCGCAACACCCACCAAGTGCAGCCACGTCCTCGAGCAAAAGCAATCCCACAAATGGGTTTGCCTTTGCCCGAGGCAGGAAGAACCCACACTGTTCTGCCCAGCATACATTTTGCGTGCACTACAGGGACTCTATCCCCTTCCACAGTATGTAGGATTTCTGACTGGGCAGGGCCAGCTCGGTTGGAAGATCCCCTCGTGTTGACTAACCACGTGGCTTTTGCTAAATGTGTATGCCAGTGCTACAGTGTTCCACCCCCCATTGCTCTCAGTGTAGTTTTTAACAGTCCATTGTACCATTCAATTTTCCCAGAGGCTGGTGCGTGATAGGGAATGTGATACACCCACTCAATGCCGTGCTCTTTGGCCCAGGTGTCTATGAGGTTATTTCGGAAATGAGTCCCGTTGTCTGACTCAATTCTCTCTGGGGTGCCATGTCGCCACAGGACTTGTTTTTCGAGACCCAGGATAGTGTTCCAGGCAGTGGCGTGGGGGACAGGATATGTTTCCAGCCAGCCAGTCGTTGTTTCTACCATTGTAAGCACATGGCACTTGCCTTGGCGGGTCTGTGGGAGTGTGATATTGTCAATTTGCCAGGCCTCCCCATATTTATATTTCAGCCATCGTCCCCCATACCACAGAGGCTTTACCCGCTTCGCTTGCTTGATTGCAGCGCATGTTTCACATCTGTGGATAACCTGTGCAATCACATCCATGGTCAAGTCCACCCCTCTCCGATGCATTCCCACAAGGCAACAGGGCCCATCAGTGAACAGGGCATGCTGCTTTTCATCTTCTGGCAGTTTGTTATACAGTGAGTCTTGTTCAGCATGTGTCACCTCCTCCTCTGGTGATAATCCAAAATCTTTCCCTTCTGGCCAGTCCGTAATCACTTCCAAGATTCTTGGGCGACTGGGGTTTCCTACTCGAGCCCACTGGGTAATCAGTGCAACCCATTTACTCCATGTAGCATCAGTTGCATGGTGTGTAGAGGGGATGTTTCCTTTGAACATCCAGCCCAGCAGTGGCAATCGGGGTGCCAGGAGCAACTGTGCCTCAGTACCAACCACTTCTGAAGCAGCTCGAACCCCTTCATATGCTGCCAATATCTCTTTTTCAGTTGGAGTATAGCGGGCTTCGGACCCTCTGTATCCCCGACTCCAAAATCCTAGGGGTTGACCTCGGGTCTCCCCATGTGCTTTCTGCCAGAGGCTCCAGGTAGGGCCATTCTCCCCGGCTGCAGTGTAGAGCACATTTTTTACATCTTGTCCTGCCCAGACTGGCCCAAGACCTACTGCATGAACTATTTCTCGTTTAATCTGTTCAAAGGCTTGTCATTGCTCAGGGCCCCATTTGAAATCATTCTTCTTATGGGTCACTTGATAGAGAGGGCTTACGATCAGACTGTAATTTGGAATATGCATTCTCCAAAAACCCACAACGCCCAAGAAAGCTTGTGTTTCCTTTTTGCTAGTTGGTGGAGACATGGCTGCTATTTTGTTGATCACATCCAGTGGAATCTGACGACGACCATCTTGCCATTTGATTCCTAAGAACTGTTTCTCTTGTGTGGGTCCCTTCACCTTACTTTGTTTTATGGCAAAGTTGGCCTTCAGAAGGATTGACTATTTTCTCTCCTTTCTCAAAAACAACTTCTGCTGTGTTGCCCCACACAATGATGTCATCAATGTATTGAAGGTGTTCTGTAGCTTCTCCCTGTTCCAGTACAGTCTGAATCAGTCCATGGCAAATGGTAGGGCTGTGTTTCCACCCCTGGGGCAGTCGATTCCAGGTGTACTGGATGCCCCTCCAAGTGAAAGCAAACTATGGCCTGCACTCTGCTGCCAAAGAGATGGAGAAAAACACATTAGCGATATCAATTGTGGCATACCACTTGGCTGCCTTTGACTCCTGTTCGTATTGAAGTTCAAGCATGTCCGTCACAGCATCACTCAACGGTAGAGTGACTTCATGCAGGTGACGATAGTCTACTGTTAGCCTCCATTCTCCATCAGACTTCCGCACTGGCCATATGGGACTGTTAAAGGGTGAGTGGGTATTACTGATGACTCCTTGGCTCCTCAGTTGTTGAATGAGTTTATGGATGGGGATCAGAGAGTCTCTGTTGGTGCGATATTGCCGCCGGTGCACTGTTGTGGTGGCGATTGGCACCTGTTGTTCTTTGACCTTCAGCAACCCCACAACAGAAGGGTCCTTCGAGAGGCCAGGCAAGGCAGACAGCTGTTTAGTTTCCTCCATCTCCAAGGCAGCTACACCAAAAGCCCACTTGTACCCTTTCAGGTCCTTGAAATACCCTCTCCTGAGATAGATAGTCTATGCCAAGGATGAATGGAGCCTCTGGGCCAGTCACAATGGGGTGCTTTTGCCACTCATTCCTGGTTAGGCTCACATTGGCCTCCAATACAGTTAGCTCTTGGGATCCCCCTGTCACTCCAGCACTGCTGATGGGTTCTGCCACTACATAGTTTGATGGCATTAAGGTGCACTGTGCGCCGGTGTCCACTAAAACTTTATAGTCCTGTGGGTCGGATGTGCCAGGCCATCGGATCCACACAGTACAGTAAGCCCGGTTATCCCTTTCTTCCACCTGGCTAGAGGCAGGGCCCCTCTAGTCCTGATCATGGCAGTCACAACTCACTTCCTGTAAATGTGAATCAGGAGTCCCTCTATTACACTTAGAAATAAAATCTCCACTTCTACTCCTCTGTCTGGGGACTTGCTTACTGGAAACTGGAGCAGCAGCTTTCCTGAAAGAGCCTCCCTGAGTGACTGTTCTTCCTTGCAGTTCATGTACTCGTGCCTGTAGGGTCGAAGTAGGCCTGCCATCCCACCTCATCATGTCCTCTCCGTGGTCACGCAGGTAGAACCATAGGGTGGCCCGTGGTGTGTATCCCCTTCTTTGAGCCAAAGGACGCTTATTCCTAACAGCTGAGACACTACTCTGTCGAGGTGGGGAGTAGGACATATCTTCTTTGAATTGCTGGAACTCCCGGGACAGTTTCTCCACAGCAGAGACAAGCGAGGAAGAGATATTTGTTTCGTAATCCCGGAGTCTATCAATCACCTCTGCCACCGCTGGTGCCTCGTCCTCTCTCCAGGACATTACTGCCAATGAGTTTGCATGCGAAGATGGTGCGCTCCATACAAACTTCCGCCACACAGGTCGTGTGCACCAGGCTTCATCTGGATCTTTGGATGACCGTTGATCGTCCAGGTCACCATAAATCACCTCAAGCACGGCTAATTCCCTTAGATACTGGATGCCTTTCTCCATAGTTGTCCATTTTCCTGGGCGATATGTAACATCTTCTTTGAAGGGATACCTTTCCTTCACTCCGGACAGGAGTCGCCTCCAGAGGCTGAGGGCTTGTGTTTTTTTCCCAATTGCTTTGTCAACGCCCCCTTCCCCAGAAAGGGATCCCAATTGTTTGGCTTCTTTTCCCTCTAGTTCCAGGCTACTGGCCCCATTATGCCAGCATCAAAGCAGCCAGGTGACAATGTGCTCACCTGAACAATGGCTATAATCTTTTCGCATATCTCGCAACTCACTCAAGGACAGGGATCGGGTGGTCTCTATTTCATTTATGACTTCTTCCTCCTCTCCCCGTGATGGCCCTGCTTTTTCATCATCTCGTTCTAAACGAGTTGACGTCCGTTTCCAATATTTCGTCTTGTGTATGGGGGCAACTGATACTCGTACGGGTTTATTTTCTGAGCCAGCTCCAGTACTTGTCGTGGGGGTTTGAATGGCTGCAGTGCCTGTCCTCAGGGCTGGAGTGTCTACAGTGCCAGTCACTTTGCATTTCAATCCAGAGACATTCTCTTCCCCCTGGGGGCACTGAATACTATAGAGCAGGGCTCGGTATGCATGGGCCAGGCCCCAGCATCTTGCAGTTATCTGTGTCTCTCTGGAGTTCCCAGCGTAACAACATACTTTCTCCAAATATTCTACTAGTTTTTTAGGATTCTGCACTTGTTCGGGGGTGAAACTCCAAAACACTGGGGGTGCCCACTGCCCTAGGTATTTGCCCATGCTATCCCACATGCCCTGCCACTCGTAACTATCAAGCCTTGGGGCAGATTTCTGGGTGATATTCTTAAGTTGCTTAGTCAAAACCAAAACAACATGCCCAAAAACTAACAATAAGCGCACCTTAACCACCCAAGGATGTTCAAGATATAAAAACGTTGTTGTAATAGAGGCAGAGACATCACAGAGCAAAGTTGCAAAGATACCATTCTGTATTTCCTCCATATAAAATCTCTGTGAGGAGGAGGTATAATTGCTAATTGCCTCAACAAGGTGGTATCCAAAGTACAGTAACGGTTTCAGCAAAAACCCCAAATACCAGATAAAGCTGAAAACGAGTGTTTGTATAACAAATCTTGTAGGCAAAACGTTACTAATCACAGCAGAACACAGCAGACCAAACAAACCAACACCGATCTTTAACACCAAATGCAAAAATGACAACATGGTGCTGTGACCAGCAGCTGTTATTATCTCCAAACCTTGAGCCCCACATTGGGCGCCAAAATGACTGTCGTGGTTTAGCCGGCAGCTGAACCCCACACAGTCGCTCGCTCACTCCCCTACCGGTAGATGGGGAGAGAATCAGAAGGGTAACATTCGTGGGTTGGGATAAGAACAGTTTAATAATTAAAATTAAAAGAGACAACAACAGAAATGCAATGTAAAGGAGAACAACGAGAGGTGCAAAGCCCTGGGGTAGGGAGTAAGGGAGGGGAGGGGGGGAAACGAACCGCCAAAACAAACCGTACGCGACACAGCCGCTCACCGCCTGCCGACCCGACGCCGCGCTGCTCCCGAGCCGCAAACTGCCTCTCCTCAATATACTGGTCATGGTGTCACATGGTACAGAATGAACATGCCATTGGCCAGTCGGGGTCAGCCGCCCCCACCATGGCCCTGCCCCTCCCAGCCCCCCCCCCGCCACGCGGCAGAGCGCGGGAAGCTGGAAAGGTAGCCGACCCCCACAGTGAGGAGAATTAACCCCTTCTCAGCCAAAACCAGCACAGGTGCTTGCTTCAAACACCAAAAGCTGCAATGCCTCATCGTGAGCTGGAGTCCATTTTCAAATCGCCCTCTTTCGCAACAGGTCATATAAGGAGGGACGTGCAATTATTGCAAAGTTAGGGATATGCTTTCTCCAAAAGACCCATATAAGGAGGGACGTGCAATTATTGCAAAGTTAGGGATATGCTTTCTCCAAAAGACCAATAATCCCAAGGTGTGTTGCAGCTCCTTTTTACTTTCCGGAATTTTTACCTGATCTAACGCTGAGAGGGTGTCCCAAGGAATACAGACTGACCCTCCTTTCCACCAGATGCCCAGAAACTTAACTTCACTGGCAGGGGCTTGTATTTTTTTCTTTGGGTATTTGAAGGCCTATTCCTTCCAGACGATTAATAATTCTGTCATGCATAGTCTGCACCAAAGCTATGGTATGTCCTCCTATTAGTATGTCATCAATATACTGATAGACTTTGACCTCTCTTTCTGATGGGGTTGCTGCCAATTCCTGTGCTAGGGCATGGTGGGCCAAGGTAGGCGAGTGTTTATATCCCTGAGGCAAATGGGTAAAAGTATACTGTTGTCCTTCCAAGGTAAAAGCAAATTGATCTTGATCACACTCCTGGAGTGGAACCATAAAAGACATGTCCTTCACATCAATGGTTGCTAAGATAGGGTGGGCCTGTTCTTGAATGGTTGCAATTAATTCGGCTATGTTGGGTGCAGCCGCGGTCAGGGGGCCAGTGTTTGCATTCAGTCGCCGATAGTCAATGGTCAGTCGCCATTTTCCATTAGGTTTGAGTACTGGCCACACTGGTGAATTGTACGGGGAGTGGGTAAACACTAAAATTCCCCGCTGTTTGAGATCCTCAATTACTGGGGCTATCCCTTCCCTGGCTCCTAGCGGTAATGGATAGGGTTTCACATTGGTAATCTTGGAGGGGGGAAGGGCAGGTGCCGTTTGCAATAGGCACACCTCCGCCCGAGATGTTTCAGTTAATTGCCTGATCTGGGGGATTCCAAAAGACCACGAGTTCCCCTGGGTGTCATACCACTGCCTTCCCTTCAACACATCTATGCCTAAAAGGTCCTATGGCTACCATGGTATTGATGGGGGCTTCCCCTCCTGGGAACCATAGCGTCACTGAAGTCATAGGCATTGACTGTGTTTTTCCCAGTGCATTTAAGATAATTAGATTTCTAGATGGGATAGAGATCGCACACCGTTCTGCTTCGGTCTGCATCAGTGCGGTGCTTTGTGCCCCAGTATCAATTAGAAAAATTACCTGTCTTTTCCTTGGCCCTACAGCTACTGTGATTAATAAATCCCCTCTTACATTCACGGTGAGTTGTCTCACAAACATCCATCCTCTGCTTCCCTCCTCACCTTCGGGGAACGGAGGGTCTAGTTTTCCACCTTTTCCCTAGTCAGCTCCCCCTCAAGATCTATCAGGGGTGGAGCATTGGGAACTAATGCGAGAGTGGCCTTCTTCCCTGACCATTTCTCTACAAGTTTTTCCAATTTTTGGGTTGGGAGTCCATCCATCAGGTCTCGAGGAATGTCCTTCTGAAGCCCTAGATGCCATAACCCCTGTCGACTTAGGGGTCTCTCTCTCCCGGGATGATTGTTGCAGAGTGGCCTCAAATCCTGGCCCTTCCCAATTGACAGCGGCCGACTATTAACTTGCTCTGCAGACCGTACAACCCTTGTTTGGTTTTTTGAAACGATCCACCAACAGGGCCATATTTTCTCCCAAAATTAATTAATTCCTGCACTACCTCCCCCCACGTCCACACTTTCCTTCCCGGCCGCCCATGGTCAGGGGTTATTATCCCTTCTAGAGTGGCCGTAGTCCTTTCTCCTTCAGAAGTATTTTGAATTTTCCCCTGTAATTGGATCCCAATGGGTTTCAGGGAGTCCCCGGATCAGGGGAATCATCCTCTCTGGGTCTACAGGCATCATCACCGGGGAACCCTGGTTGGGCTTGAGCTCCCGATCATACATCATTTGGAGACAGGCCGCTTTCTGTACACTTTCCACTAACTGATCCACCGTACCTGTTATGGCAAGGGGATCTCCCCTCTCTAAAGGGTTCAGCCCTCCGGCCCAATACGCATCCCTCTGGGTTAATGACCATGGGGCTCGGCGATTACCTGTAGTTAAAAACACACCCGGACCCCAATATCCTTCTGCTTCTTTCTCCGACAACAAAATTCCATCCCCCCCTGACAGGGACACTCTCCACACGTATTCTGTCTCCGATTCCTTCGGAGTTCTTGCAAAGTCTTTTTTCAACTTTGCTAGTTCAGTTGCTGTAAATGGGACTTCTTTGGTGAGAACTTGAGGACGGTCATCGTTATTGTCCTCATACAAGTACTCTGTTTTAACCAGTGGATACATGTGAGGGAGGCTTTCTACAGTTTCCCTTGCCTTCTGCAAGTCTCCCTGAGGGTAAATGTGCCGTATCCCTTTCTCTGAAAATTTCATCTCTACCTCCGCCAGTGTATCTGCTTCCCTCAAAAGTTGATCCCTCAATTCCTCCTTCAGTATGGCATTTTGATTTCTCTCCTCCTGCAACAATCGCTTGTTTTCCTCCAATTGTTTCTGCAGTGACTTTATGACCATCTGCAGTGAGTCTATTGTGACATTGGCTTGACAAAGCCTCTGCTTCCTGTCTTCCACCGCTGCTGCCAGACTCGCTCCAAGTACTGCGCAAATTACAGCTTTTCCTTTCCCCGATCTAACCCTAGCTTCCTTCTGCAGTACCCTTATCCTGTCTACTACACTCTGCGGTTGAAACCAATGTTTTTTTGCCCAATCTTGTCCCTGAGGTGAGGGGCGAGATCGGTGTGCCTCCAAAAGATCATATAGCTTGTCTATCCCTGCTGCTGGTGAGGAGACATAATCGTGAGCGTTAACTGCCTTCTGAGTGGCCATTTTACCTAACACAAAGGGGCTGTACAGTCCTGAGAGGGTCACACCTTAATGCCACTATCCGCTTTTCCCCTTTTCACCCTCAAGAGGTCACACCTTAATTGCGCTTAGCACAAAGGCAGCTATAGCTTTCTAAGCGGCTACTTACCTAATACAAAGGGGCTCTATTGTCCTGAGAGGGTCACACCTTAATGTTATCCACTTTTCCCCTTTTCACCCTCAGGAGGCCACACCTTAGTTGTGCACTTTCTGTTCTCTGAGAATCCTGTCCATGATGCCAATTTAAAAATGTCACAATCCACTGTTGGGTTGCACAATTTGGCAGAAGTTGAGCCTCCTTGCTTTCTAACCAACCTCAGAAAATTCTGGGTGGCTAGGGGCGGCTGGGCTTAACTTCTGAGTGATGTTCAATTGGATATGTTATCGTGACCAGGTTTGTTGTATTCTCGGGAACAAAATTAAGACTCGAAATGGAGTCAAGTGCCAAGTCACTTTATTTGGCCGCCAACAAGTTCACAAGAGAAAAGGAGAGAAAGAGGAAAAAAAAAGGAAAAAGAGAGACAGAGAGTTACAATAGCTACCGCCATGGATCTGCAGCATCCCATCAGTCCGATGTATCTTCAGTCCGGTGGGGGAACGTTCCAACTGGTCTCTGCTGGTTCTGCCTTTTATAGCATTGTCCCGTTGCATAGTCAATGAGCCGGTTTGCATGGGCACATCTCCCACTCGGCAGTGGGGCGCTGCGCAGTATTGTCACTGGAGGGTGCTCGACAGTTCCAGAGGGTTCCAGGGGGTCCAAGCCCTCCTCCCATATGTCGTAAGATGACCCTGGGGCCAGGCGCACGTGCAGAGGACTGGTCCTCTGTGCTCCCAGAAAACAATGTAAAATGTGTTCATCTGATTCGTGTCAATGTGGAACAATGCTAGAGTCACAGGGTGAAGTGTGACCCTCTAACATTTGACCGTTCTGTTTGTGCTTGTGTAACCGAGGGCCGTTCAATTGACTTGTTAACTGTCTTAATGGTTGGAATGTTGATTGGCGATTTGTTAAGTTAATTGTTAAGAAAGAATTTTAGTTAGGAGTAGAAACTAACACCTGAGAATTTTAACAAGATAATAAATAATGCTTAGGCCAGACAAGAGGGCATTAGCAATGAATGCTGCATTGACAAGAAGCCTCCTAAAAAGATACAATTCAGTAGAACTTCAAGGACTAACAGTGGAAACATCCTGCTACAAAGGAGAGTGCCAAGATAAGGGAAGACCACAAATCAGCCAGTAGTGATAACAGGGAACTTCTTGGCTCAGAAGGTGCTGAAGCATGGAAACTGGGGGAAAGGTAATTCCGGCAGGGGGAGATTGCGACCACCGCCCCAATTCAGGACCAAAAAGACTTGCCCCCCCACACCCGTAAAGAGCATGCGGGCTAATCTACATGGCAAGCGTGGCTAATTTAACTACGGCTGACCAACGGCAAGTGGGATGCTTATCACTGACCAATGAGTGTAAACTTAGGCTTTTTTTTACTAGTTGTTATTAATTAAGTAACTGAATATAAACCCTGTAATTTTGTATGACGGGATGCACGTTGGGCGGAAGGATCCCCCGTGCATCCAGCGCTGCTTGCTTGTCTCTATTCAATAAATTGTAAACTTTAATTGAAATTCCGTTTAAGGCTAAATTAATTATAACAATTGGGGGCTCGTCCGGGATGGTCTTAGTTCCTGAATTCTGACTTGATCTAGGAGCGGCGCCCCACCATTTGGTGGCTCCTGGTCAGGTTGGGTCAGGGCTAACGCCATCCTGAACCCAAACAGGGACAAGCATAGAATTTAATTTTTATAAGCTCCTTTGCCGGCTGCAGCAGTTTGTTTTGCCCGTAATTCTGTGCGCGAAGATCCAAACGAAGACGACGGAGTCATAAGTATTTAGGCAGTATACCGTTTGGTTGGGTGGGATTCAGTTGCCTGTGTGTGTAAGAGTGTGACTGAGACGGAACCTAGTTCCGAAGTAATTGTGGAGGTCTTCTAACCGTGGTTCCAATCTCCCGCGAGGGACTTGGCCGGTGAAAGACCGAAGTGATTCCTATAGGATTCATGGGTGGGTGATAGGTCCTAAACCCGCTGCAAGACTCTTAACGGTAACCAAGGGCTGTAGGAATTGCCACAGTAAAATTCCTAGATGGGTCAGACAAATTCGAGGACCCAGGACCAGAAGAAAGGGAGCAAACTACCAGACATACCATCAGAAAGTCCATTAGGAATAATGATTAGAAATTGGAATAAAAGGGGCCCCAGAAAAGGAAAAAGTAAATTAAAATTGGTTCAATATTGTATGGTTGAATGGCTGAAGGAACCTTTAAGACCACTTGTCTTTTGGCCTGTTTTTGGATCTTTTGAAGACTGGATTTGCCAGGCCTTGAATATATATGTTAATTCAAAGGAACCTTTTAGTCAGGAGGAAAGTGATTATGCAGAATTGTGGCTCAGGACTTCACGTCCTTTTCCAGCCTCAATACTTACATTAAAGAGATGAAAACTTTGAGGAAGAAGAAGGAGATAAAAATGAAAAAGAAAGGGAAAAAGATGATAAATGGGAACCACTGGATAACCCGCCGCCCCCATATCCTAATAATCCACCTCCGGTAGCGGCTTCCCCTCCAGTGGCCGTAGTACCTCCACCAGTCCCACCGTTATCCCTGCCTCCCCCACCAACAGCACCGGAATTAGATCAACCACCGGCTGCATGTACGAGAAGTAGGACTGCTATATCTGAGAGGGCTTCTCTATATCCTTTACGAGAAGTACCCCTCGGAGGCAATCAGGGAGGCATCGGGTTTGTGGCAGTCCCATTAAATACCACAGATGTAAGGAACTTTAAGAAAGAAATGGGGACTCTATTGGATGATCCCCTCGGAGTAGCTGAAAAACTAGATCAATTCCTAGGCCCCAATACTTATACCTGGGAAGAAATACAGTCCATTTTAGGAATCTTATTTACTGCTGAAGAAAGGGGAATGATTAGACAAGCTGGAATAAGGATTTGGGAAAGACAGAATCAGGTAGGACCCCCGGGAGATCAGAAATGGCCAAATGTGGATCCCCACTGGGATCATCAACAACCCCAAGGAAGACAGAATATGAGGGATTTGAGAACATTAATCATACAGGGAATAAGGGAAGCGGTTCCCCGTGGGCAAAACATTAATAAAGCATTTAATGAACAACAAGGGAAAGACGAATCTCCAACAGAATGGTTAGAGAGGTTGAGGAAAAGCTTACAAATGTATTCTGGAATTGATCTGAATACAGTGGCTGGGACCGCACTCCTTAGAACACAATTCGTAGCCAAATCTTGGGGGGATATAAGAAGGAAACTAGAAAAACTGGAAGACTGGCAAGAAAGAGGATTAGAAGAGTTACTTAGGGAAGCCCAGAAAGTCTGTTAGGAGGGATGAAGAAAAGCAGAAAGCAAAAGCAAAAATTTTTGTAGCAGCAGTAAGAGAAAGTCAGAAAAATAAGACTCCATCTGGAGAGAAAGGAGAAAAAAGAATAGAGCAGACACCCCGGGGACAACCTCACCGAGAGAGATTCACAACTCCCATCTGTTACTACTGTAACAAGAGGGGACATGTTCAGAAGAACTGCCATAAACGGGAACAAGATGAGAGAATGTTTAAAGAAGAATAGGGGTGTCAGGGGCTATATCTTCTGGGGACTTCAACATCAACAGAGTCCTTGATAAAATTATTAATTGGTCCCCATAAAGAGGAAGTTTTATTTTTAGTAGATACAGGAGCCGAGAAATCAACCATTCAAAAACTTCCAAAAGGAATAGAAAAAGGGAAGAGCTATATATCTGTAGTTGGGGCAAAAGGAGAACCTTTTAAAGTACCTATTTTGAAAGATGTAGAAGTAGAGACAGAAAAGAAAATTTGCCTTAATGATTTACTTTTGCTCCCTGAAGCAGAGTACAATTTATTAGGAAGGGATTTGATTTTGAAGTTAAATTTGAACATTCAGAGTAAAGGGGATAAATTGCAGATTAAATTATACACTTTAACACAAAAAGACGAAGAAGCCATTAACCCCTCAGTGTGGTATAAAGAAGGGGAAATTGGAAAGATAGAAATGGACCCCATAAGTGTTCAAATGATAGACCCTTATCGCCCAATTAGAATCAAGCAATATCCTATACCTAGGGAGGGCCGAAAAGGTTTAAAACCTGTAGTTGACAGACTTTTGGAAAAAGGAACTTTGGAACCATGTATGTCACCCCATAATACACCCATCCTCCCTGTAAAGAAACCGGATGGGTCATACAGGATGTTACAGGATTTAAGAGCTGTAAATCAGCGAACGATCACCAAGTTCCCTGTGGCGGCAAATACTTACACTTTACTGAGTCATATTTCTCCTAGATATGCTTGGTATAGTGTAATAGATTTGAAGGATGCTTTTTGGGCCTGTCCTCTGGATGAGGAATCCAGAGATTATTTTGCCTTTGAGTGGGAGGACCCTGAAACAGGACGAAAACAACAATTAAGATGGACTGTACTACCACAGGGATTTACAGAGTCACCAAATCTATTTGGACAAACTTTAGAGAAAATCTTACAAGATTTTACATTACCCAAGGAGGTAAAATTATTACAATATGTGGATGATTTATTAGTAGCAGGAGAAACTGAAGAGGGGACCCGAGAGGCCACCATTAAATTGTTAAATTTTCTGGGGGAGAAGGGATTGAAGGTGTCCCGATCAAAGCTACAGTTTGTACAACAGGAAGTAAAATACTTAGGACATTGGTTGAGTAAAGGAAGGAAGAAGCTAGATCCTGATAGGATATCTGGGATTCTATCCTTGAGACCCCCACAAACCAAAAAGGAAATTTGACAAATATTGGGATTATTAGGATACTGTAGACCGTGGCTTGAAAATTATACTGAAAAGGTAAAATTCCTATATGAGAAATTAACTAATAACCAACTCAAGTGGTTTATAGAAGATGACCAGAGATTCGAGGAAATAAAAAAGGCATTAATACAAGCACCTGTATTGAGCCTCCCAGATTTAGAAAAACCTTTCTATCTTTTTGTAAATACATCAAACCAGACAGCATATGGAGTTCTTACTCAAGACTGGGCAGGAATCAAAAAACCTGTAGGGTATTGCTCTAAGTTACTTGATCCAGTAAGCAGAGGATGGCCTGCGTGCCTCCAAGCTCTGGTTGCTACAGCCTTATTAATAGAGGAAGTTCGAAAAATCACGTTTAGTGCTCCTTTAAAGGTGTATACCCCACACAAT
This sequence comes from Phalacrocorax aristotelis, assembly GCF_949628215.1. NCBI lineage: Eukaryota > Metazoa > Chordata > Aves > Suliformes > Phalacrocoracidae > Phalacrocorax > Phalacrocorax aristotelis. The sequence continues at coordinate 19,881,960 of NC_134310.1, forward strand.
GTCAGAAATGTTTTACAGCAGAAGGCAGAAAAATGGTTAACAGACAGCCGGATCCTAAAGTATGAAGCAATACTAATAGACTCCCCTGACTTAGAATTGAGGGTGACTTCTGCCCAGAATCCAGCACAATTTTTGTTTGCAGAGCCATCAGAGGAGGAATTACATCATAATTGTTTAGAGGTAATTGAGGCCCAGACTAAAGTGAGGCCAGATTTAAGGGATATGGAGTTGGAAGATGGGGAGGTGCTGTTTATAGATGGTTCCTCCCGAGTGGTGGAAGGGAAAAGAAAATCAGGATATGCAATAATTAATGAGGACCTGGAACTTGTAGAGTCAGGACCTCTGAGTCCATCATGGTCAGCTCAAGCTTGTGAGCTGTATGCCCTCTGTAGGGCCCTGGAATTATTAAAAGGCAAAAGAGGGACTATATTTACGGATTCTAAATACGCGTATGAGGTCGTCCATACTTTTGGGAAAATTTGGGAAGAAAGAGGCTTAATTAATACTCAAGGGAGAAATCTAATACATCAAGAATTAATAGTAAAAATTTTAAAAGCATTAAGAGAACCAAAGGAAATAGCAGTGGTACATGTGAGAGGACACCAAAAGGGATTAGATTACCGAACTCGAGGGAATAATTTAGCGGATAAAGAGGCCCAGGAAGCAGCCCTGAGGACTCAAGTCGCTAAAATTAATGTAGTACAAACACAGGAGGACATCAGCAAAAAAACACAGGAGGAGAAAGAGAAGAAGTTTGCCCCTGAAGAAAAGATAAAATTGGAAAAAATAGGGGCTAAGTTAGAACAAGGAAAATGGACATTGCCCGACTGGCGAGAAATGCTGCCGAAAGCCTATGCCAGACAAATATTGGAGCGTTTGCATGCTCAAACACATTGGGGTACAAAGGCGTTAAGCGATCATTTCCTTAAACAATTTGGCTGTATTGGCATTTTTGAAATAGCAAAGCAGATTACACAAGGATGCTTAACTTGTCAAAAGGTAAATAAAAAAGTGTTTTGACAAGTGGCAATAGGAGGGAGAAAAACAGCTTACAGACCTTTCGAGAAAGTACAAATAGATGTTACTGAACTGCCTAAAGTAGGGAGAATAAAATATTTATTGGTAGTAGTAGATCATTTGACACAATGGGTAGAAGCTTACCCTGTAGCACGGGCTACAGCACAGATGGTGGTAAAAATTTTATTGGAACATTTGATACCTAGATATGGGATAATCCAGTACATTGATTCTGACCAGGGCACATACTTTACTTCCAAAATAATAAAACTGTTATGTCAATCATTGGGCATTCAGTGGGAATACCACACTCCATGGCACCCACAAAGTTCGGGGAAGGTAGAAAGAATGAATCAAACAATAAAACAACAATTGGCTAAACTGATGATTGAGACACAAATGCCTTGGACAAAATGCTTACCATTGGCACTGTTAAATATAAGAACTAAACCATACAGTGAGACTGGATTATCACCATATGAGATGTTATATGGCATGCCCTACTTTCAAGGGATGCCTTTGGGGAATAATGTAATTGAAGATCATAGTATCCAAAAATATATAATTACCATTGGAAAAAGATTAAAAGAGTTAAGAGAGATTGGGATGGTGGCCCAGACACCACCTTTAGTATTTGCAATTCATCAGTTAGAACCAGGAGATAAGGTTCTAATAAAAACATGGAAAGAAAGAAACCTATCTCCCCTTTGGGAAGGACCTTTCCTTGTTTTATTAACTACAGAAACAGCTGTGAGAACTGCTGAAAAAGGGTGGACACATGTGTCGCGAGTGAAAGGTCCAGTGAAGGAGTGGAGAGTCACATCTGAACCCGGAGAAACTAAGCTAACCATCAGACGAACCTGAAGAAGCCATCATCAAAGAACATAAGCTAAGTTGCTGTGGGAATTTTGCTGTGATTACTCCTGTAGAATTTGTAAACGGAAAAGCTCCTAAAGGAATACCTATTAGGGGAGACAATTACACAATAACATGGATCAGTTAAATATTAGTTCCTGGGAATAGCAATAGGCTATCCATGGTATACACTGTTTTTTTTGAGACATAGCATATGAATTGGAAAAAGCCACTCCTTAAATACATTTAAGAACTCAGGAAAGGACACCCCTTAAGATTAAGGAAGAGGGCAAGACCGGATAGGGAACCAGTGTTATGGTTTGAAAAGGTCTGCCAAGGGCTGCAACCCCTTTGGGCCACAACCGCCAATCACTATGGCCCTTACCGGACCTCTTCTAGTCCTACTTGGGGTGAGTTCCCTAACCCTGGCAATGACAAACAACTGCCGTCAATGTGTAATAACCACTAGAAGGGGACGAATAAGTTCCCAAACCTTGGTATATCATACTGTCTATGACTGTAAAGGCCAGGAAATAGGAAGCTGCATTCATAATCTGACCCAGTATGCTTTATGCAGAGAAGGTAACAGGACCATATGCTATGATCCAAAAGAACTCCCTTATCAATATTGGGTAGAAATGAAGACAAATTCGGAAGTAGGAAGACTAATTGGAACTAGTAAAGTTATAGCCAATTTGAGCACATCGGTGTCGATAATTTTTGATGCATGTGACATTATAGATGATGATCTAGATACTAATTGCGGGAGTTTATTGTGGAGACGGTACTATAGTGAGCAACCGAAATACATTTGCCCAGGTGGACATCAATGTCAAATAAATCCTGATTATGTACCTAGTCAAACAGCGAGATATCAATCAGCACACCTGTGTGGAAGAAGGGGATGGTCTTGTGTATGTTGGGATACTGCAGGCTGGGGATATAATAGTCAATGTGGGAATTTACAAGCTTCAATCACAAGGGTGCAAACAGACAGTAATTGTACAACCCGTACCTGCAATCTAGTAAATTTAACCCTTATAAATTTGGAAATATGGAAACAGAAAAAAATAACCAAAATTGGACTCAAGATATATGGACTTGGAGAAGATCCAGGTGTAGTTATTAGTATTGAAATAAAAGAAAGGACAAGAGAATCGGTGCAGCATAGACTGTTATTTAACACATTTTATCATGAAATGGAAACAGGAGTAAAATATGAAATTCCCACAGTTGCTAAAAATCTATTTGTAAATCTTGCTGAAAACATTGCTAAGTCATTGAATGTAACCAATTGTTATGTTTGTGGTGGAACAAACCAAGGTGAACGATGGCCATGGGAGGCTATGGAGAGCAATATAAGTAACCCCCAAGTCTGGAAAACAATGGGAAAGAGTAATAGGAAACAACAATGGGTGCTTCAGACAAGTATAATTGGAAGGAGTTGCTGGCAGAATCTAAAAGACAATGGAAGACCAGTAGGTAATCTAGAGTGTGAGGGAGGTTACCTATGGAATGAAACTCAGAACAACTGGGATAAGTGGGGAAACCCACTGGAGATGAATGATCAATCTAAGAATTGGACCAATGGAACAAATATACCAAATGGTTGGCCAACTCCTGAAGGACTGTATTGGATTTGTGGAAAACTGGCTTATGCATATTTGCCAAAGAATTGGACAGGATCTTGTGTATTGGGAACTATAAGACCCAGTTTTTTCCTGTTACCCATAAGTCGGGGAGAGCGACTGGGAGTCCCAGTGTATGTTGAGGCTGATGAGTTAAGAAAAAAACGTCATAAGCGGAGCTTACAAATTGGAAATTGGAAAGATAATGAATGGCCTCCGGAGAGGATTATTGCTTATTATGATCCAGCTACATGGGCAGAGGATGGATCTTGGGGCTATAGGACCCCAATATATATGCTAAATAGAATAATTAGATTACAGGCTGTGGTAGAAATGGTTGTAAATAAGACTGGAGATGCACTTGGATTAATTGCAAAACAGAACACCAAAATGAGAACTGCTCTGTATCAAAACCGCTTAGCTTTGGATTATTTGCTAGCACAAGAAGGAGGAGTTTGTGGAAAATTTAACCTTAGTAACTGTTGTTTAGAAATAGATGATGAAGGAAAAGCTGTAAATGAACTTGTAAAAGAAATGAAGAAAATCGCACACGTCCCAGTTCAAACTTGGAATGGAATCAATCTAGGAGGATTAGGGGGGGACTTTATGGGCGGTAATTGGCTTACTAAAATTGGAATAGCTGTACTGGGGATATGTGGAGGACTGTTAATAATTCCATGTTTAATACCCTGTTTTACTAGACTCATACACTCGGTTATACAAGGAATGCAGATAACTGCAATACCTGTTGATCCAGAAACAAGGGAAAAGAAAACTCATTCCTTGATGATAATAAAGACAAAAGAAGACCCAAAATTGATACCAATTCAACAAGTATTGACTAGATTGGAAACAAAAACATGAATCAATGCCATAAAAAGAAAAGAAGATGAGGGATTGTAAAATGTGTTAATCTGATTCGTGTCAATGTGGAACAATGCTAGAGTCACAGGGTGAAGTGTGACCCTCTAACATTTGACCGTTCTGTTTGTGCTTGTGTAACCGAGGGCCGTTCAATTGACTTGTTAACTGTCTTAATGGTTGGAACGTTGATTGGCGATTTAAGTTAATTGTTAAGAAAGAATTTTAGTTAGGAGTAGAAACTAACACCTGAGAATTTTAACACGATAATAAATAATGCTTAGGCCAGACAAGAGGGCATTAGCAATGAATGCTGCATTGACAAGAAGCCTCCTAAAAGGATACAATTCAGTAGAACTTCAAGGACTAACAGTGGAAACATCCTGCTACAAAGGAGAGTGCCAAGATAAGGGAAGACCACAAATCAGCCAGTAGTGATAACAGGGAACTTCTTGGCTCAGAAGGTGCTGAAGCATGGAAACTGGGGGAAAGGTAATTCCGGCAGGGGGAGATTGCGACCACCGCCCCAATTCAGGACCAAAAAGACTTGCCCCCCCACACCCGTAAAGAGCATGCGGGCTAATCTACATGGCAAGCGTGGCTAATTTAACTACGGCTGACCAACGGCAAGTGGGATGCTTATCACTGACCAATGAGTGTAAACTTAGGCTTTTTTTTACTAATTGTTATTAATTAAGTAACTGAATATAAACCCTGTAATTTTGTATGACGGGATGCACGTTGGGCGGAAGGATCCCCCGTGCATCCAGCGCTGCTTGCTTGTCTCTATTCAATAAATTGTAAACTTTAATTGAAATTCAGTTTAAGGCTAAATTAATTATATCACAAGATATAGATATATAGGTTCCTGCTGGGTAGAACTGCCTCAGTTGCTGTCGTGGTGAAGCCTTGGTAATCAAGCCATTCTGCCGACATTGCTGAGACAAGTTTCTAGTCCCTTACACCACTGTCTTAGGCATTTGCCCATACTATCCCGCATACCCTGCAACACATAGCTATAGATCCTTGGGGCAGATCTCTGGATGATATTCTTAAGTTGCTTATTAACCTGAGACAGAACTGAAACAGTCTGCCAAAGCAATATCAACAGATGTTTCTTAACTACCCAAGGATGTTCAAGATACTGAAAAGTTGTTGTAATGAAGGAGGAGACATTATAGAAGATGGTAGCTAAGGTGCCATTCTGTATTTCCTCCATAAAAACCTCTCAGAGGAGGAGGTATTGTCTCCATTGGCCAATTGTCTCCATGAGGTGGTACCCGAAGTACAGTAACAGCTTCCATGCAAGACCCAAGTAACTGATAACGCTCAAGGCCAGTGTTTTAATAACAAAACTCCTAAGCAAAACCTCTCTAATCACTGCAGAGTACGGCAAACTACAAAAACCAACAGCAATTTTTAACGTGTACTTCACAATCAGCATGGTGTAGTTTCCTCCCCTTGGTGGCCCACGCCTCAAACCAAGACAGCCTGCTTCAGGTATTCACCATACAATCCCCGTCCCTTCCAAGACATTGCAGAGTGAGCGCTCAGCTCTTGCTCCTCTCCTGATGTTGGGTGAGCTCCGTCAGAGAGCTCTGAGACTGCATTCAGGAAGAGGTTGTCCAGGAAACTAAAATCTTCCTCTTTTTCAGCCAGAGTGGCACAGCCTGAGGGAGTCGGCACAGGAGGCTGCAGCTGCCACTGGGAGGAAGAGGTTTGACAGTTGGAGGACCCAGAGGAGAAATTGATGGGATGACACTGACCACAGGTAGTGGTGCCCTTTACCTGCACAGCAATAGCGTACCTTTGAGAAGAAGCTGCTAAGTGATAGCCTTCACTGGGCTGCTCATGTGGCCAGCCCAATGGAGATCCCCAGTGTAGTAATGTTACCAGGGCAAGAGGAAAATCATAGCCATATAGGCGGGCCAGATACTGCATTTTCTCCCTGGAGCTGTCCATGGGCTGAGGGCTTAGGCATTCTCCTCCTCCTCTTTCTTTCCTTGTGCCTGTGCACAGCTACAGGCAGTGAAGGGCCTGCTGTCCTCATCTGTTGTCCTCATGTTCGTGCCTGAAATTTCATGGCTGCCCAATTACACTAATGAAGGCTGCTCTTTCTGCTAATGCAACGCAGTCTTAGAAAAGACATGCCCTGAAGAAGCAGGAATATCTATTACGAGGCTGCCATGGCATAGACTCTGCCTTATTCCCCATAGGATACATGCTAGCAAATGCAGGATGCTCTCCATGTGGTCTCTTCTAGTCACAGATCAACCTCTTGGCATTTCTTTAGCAACACATTTCCTTAATTTATGGAATATAATAATGAGTATGTTAGTTTGCATAGTAAGTGTTATTGAAATCAAACTATGATTATTAAAACAAATGTGGGAAGTGCACTGAATGATGCAGTAGCCTTACTTTGTATTATTTTTGCTTGTTTGTTCTGTTTCAGTATGTGGAGATGTGTTTCTTTAGCCCAGGTATTTACTGATATACATATATGCAAGAGCCTGAACTGTCACATTGGCCTTAAAAGAAATACTCATTTGCCCCAAGTTCAGTATTAAGCATTGCAGTTTAGCGTCCTCTCTTCTGCAAGTCCATATGCAAGTCTCAGGTAATTAATTGATTTTCCGGGAACTTATTTAAAGCTTCCAACTCCAGAAGCTTCCTCATGGATAATGTCGGAATGGGGAGTCTTGAGGCAGATCTTCACCCCTGTCTTCCAAAGCCAAGCAACCATCAGTCAGCCAAAAGCCCAGCAAAGAAAAAAACAGAAACACAACTACAGCAAAACTATGCAAGTTACCTTAGCCCAGGGAGGAGACTAGAATTTGGCTTTGGTATAGGTCAAAGGAGTCAAAGGATCATGAAGGGATGGTGCTAAAGAAAATGCTTTCATGGCCCTGGCTTCAGCATGCTGAAAGAAAGAAGCAACTCCCCAGGGAGGTCTTTGCTTCCAGGGTAGTGGCACATGGTGTCACTCAAGACATTTGAAGAAATTAAGTTCTTAGGTGTGAGTGAAAGCCATGTCTCATTCCATGACGTGGCTGGATTAGAGACTGCCTAGGGAACAGACAGCAGCACATTTATGCTGACCCGTTTGTCTCATTAGGCTCTGTAAATGATCCACATTCTTCCAGTAATGGAGATATATCTTTCTTTCACCAAGTGATTCCTGGATGACTGAGAACTGTCCTCAGCATCACTGTTATTATTCTGGTTGAGCATCTGGTTCTTTTGCGTGTGCTGCCTTTAGGAAGGAAATGATGTCTTTACAGCCCTCCTGCTCTCATACTCACATGGCTCTCGTTCCTGTTGCCTATATTAAAAGGTGCGTTTGCAAATGCTTCTTGTATGGCTTTGCTTTTGAGACTGTTTAGCATATTGCAGCTGTAGTAAGTTCACACCATTGCTATGCAGAAAGCTGCCCCTTCCTGTAAATCACTGCCCTCTGTTGATAGTAGCTTTTACATCTGCACTGGATTCCAAAGTTACATCAATCTTACACAGGTGCTGCTGCACTTGCTAAATTATCTCTGGCTCATGCTAGCTATTTTCATAGCTGTGCTGGTTTTGGCTAGGATGGAGTTAATTCTCTTCACTGTAGCACCTGTAGTAGTCAGGGACCTTTCCAGCTTCCCATGCTCTGCCATGTGGGCAAGAGGCTGGGAGGGGCGGGGCCACAGCCAAGAGAGCTGACCCAAACTGGCCAATGGGATATTCATTCCATACCATGTGATGCCATGATGAGTATATTAACCGGGGCAGTTGTTGTGCAATGTTGTGTGGAGGTGGTTGTGGCTTGGGGAGTTTGTTTGTTTGTTTGTTTGTTTGTTTGTTTGTTTGTTTGTTTGTTTGTTTGTTTGTTTGTTTGTTTGTTTGTTTGTTTGTTTGTTTGTTTGTTTGTTTGTTTGTTTGTTTGTTTGTTTGTTTGTTTGTTTGTTTGTTTGTTTGTTTGTTTGTTTGTTTGTTTGTTTGTTTGTTTGTTTGTTTGTTTGTTTGTTTGTTTGTTTGTTTGTTTGTTTGTTTGTTTGTTTGTTTGTTTGTTTGTTTGTTTGTTTGTTTGTTTGTTTGTTTGTTTGTTTGTTTGTTTGTTTGTTTGTTTGTTTGTTTGTTTGTTTGTTTGTTTCATGAGAAGCTGTGTCATGTGGTGTTTGTTTTGGTTGTTCATTCCCCCTTCTCCCTGTTCTGGGTTTTGTCACTCTTGTGGTTTTCCTTTTCATTGTGCTTTTGTTGTTGTTTTATTTTAATTATTAAGGTGTTCTTATCTCAACCCATGACCTTTCTCACTTTTACCCTTCTGATTCTCTCCCCCATCCTGCTGGTGGGGGAGGGAGTGAGCAGCTGTGTGGGGCTGAGTTGCTGGCTAAACCCCAACAGTTGCAGAATAGGAGGGAGGCAGCACAGGTGAGGCAGAATCATCAGGCTCCAAAGTGTGACCTTGGCCTTCAAGCTGAGATTCATCTATGCAGGATCTTCTTGCTGCAACAATCTGTAAGCAATGCAGGACAGCTGCTACCAAGCAGACTGTGGTGGTGAGAGCTCCCATGGCCCAAAGAGCAGAGAGAACCTTCTTGAGAAGAAGGTGAGAAGCATTGCATGCCTTCACGTGGTATAGCTTCAGTACAGTCTCTTGTTCTGTGCATTTAGCGAGATGGAGTTCTTTGCAGCAGAAACAGATCTTCTTTCCACCCATATCCACCAAATTGCATCTTTGTAAACTGGACACAAACTAAATGTCTTGGCATTGCATTATAAATACAGCCAGGTTCAGCAGAACACAGGCAATATTGGTCAGAACAAATAGGTTAGCCAAAACTATCAGTGGCCTCTTCCTTACCGTTAAGCCCAAGATTCCAGATAAGATTACGGAGGAGCTGGCCCAGAAGAGATGGGTGTTATTCACGTGCAAGACGCTGTTTAGTGACAGCACCCCAAAGACCACCTGGATAGAGGATAGAGCAGTCACAGCCTCTTGAGGCATCTCCTGTCTGATGTGAAAGAAAGGTATCCCTTCAAGGCAGACGTTATATATCGCTTAGGAAAATGGGCAGCCATGGAGAAAGTTACAGAGTACCTGAGGGAAGTAGCTGTACTTGAGGTGATTTATGGTGAACTGGACGATCAACAGTTGTCCAAAGATCCGGGTGAAGCCCAGAGCACACTACCCATGTGGCGGGTGTTTGTACAGTGCACAGCATGTAATCTCTTTGGCATAACTGCTTTGAAATAATGGACTTGAGGATACAGAGGGTCTGAAGCCTGCTATACTGCAAATGAGAAAGACATATTGGCAACATGTGAAGGGGTTGGAGCTCCTTCAGAAGTGGTTGGTACTGAAGCACAGCTACTCCTGGAACCCGGACTGCCAGTGCTGGGCTGGATGTTCAAAGGGAGGGTCCCCTCTACACATCATGCACCTGATGCTACATGGAGTAAATGGGTTGCACTGATCATCCAGTGGGATCGTATAGGAAACCCCAGTCGCCCAGGAATCTTGGAAGTGATTATGGACTGGCCAGAAGGCAAAGATTTTGGTTTATCACCAGAGGAGGAGGTGACACAGGCTGAACAAGACCCACTGTATAACAAACTGCCAGAAAACAAGAAGCAATATGCCCTGTTCATTGATGGGTCCTGTCATCTTGTGGGGAAGCACCAGAGATGGAAGGCTGCTGTATGGATTGCTGTACGACAAGTTGCAGAAACTGCTGAAGGAGAAGTTGAATCGAGCCAGTTTGCAGAGGTAAAGGCCATCCAGCTGGCCTTAGACAATGCCGAATGGGAGAAGTGGCCAGTGTTCTAGCTCTGTACTGACTCCTGGATGGTGGCAAATGCCCTGTGGGAGTGGTTACAGCAATGGAAGCAGAGCAACAGGAAGCGCAGAGGCAAAACCATCTGGGCTGTCGCATTGTCGCAAGATATTGCTGCCCGGGTAGAGAACCTGGTTGTAAAGGTATGTCATGTGGATGCTCACGTCCCCAAGAGTGGGGCCACTGAAGAACATCGGAACAACCAGCAGGTAGATCAGGCTGCCAAGATTGAAGTGGCTGAGGTGGATCTGGACTGGTAACATGAGAGTGAATTATTTCTATCTCGGTGGGCCCATGACACCTCAGGCCATCAAGGGAGAGATGCAACATACAGATGGGCTCGTGTTCAAGGCATGGACTTGACCATGGACGCTATTGCGCAGGTTATCCGTGAACGTGAAGTGTGCCCTGCAATCAAGCAAGCGAAGCAGGTAAAGCCTCTGTGGTATGGGGGACGATGGCTGAAATATAAATATGGGGAGGCCTGGCAGATTGACTATATCACAGCCCAGCAAACCTGCCAAGGCAAGCGCCATGTGCTTACAGTGGTAGAAACATCGACTGGCTGGCTGGAAACATATCCTATCCCCCACGCCACTGCCCGGAACACTATCCTGGGTCTCGAAAAACAAGTCCTGTGGCGACATGGCACCCTAGAGAGAACTGAGTCACACAACGGGACTCATTTCCAAAATAACCTCATAGACAGCTGGGCCAAAGAGCATGGTATTGAGTGGGTGTATCACATCCCCTATCATGCACCAGCCTGTGGGAAAATCGAAAGATACAATGGACTGTTAAAAACTACACTAAGAGCAATTGGTTGTGGAACATTTAAACACCAGGATACACATTTAGCAAAAATCACCTGGTTAGTCAACACGAGGGGATCTGCCAGGCAAGCTGGCCCTGCCCAGTCAGAACCCTTACATACTGTGGAAGGGGATAGAGTCCCTGTAGTGCATGTAAAAAATATGTTGGGGAAAACATTCTGTGTTATTCCTGCCTCAGGCAAAGGCAAACCAATTCGTGGGACGGCTTTTGCTCGAGGACATGGGTGCACTTGGTGGGTGATGCGGGAGGATGGAGGAGTCCGGTGTGTTCCTCAAGGGGATTTAATTTTGGGTGAAAACAGTCAATGATCTGAATGGTATGCTGTTAATTGCTATATAATGTTGTATGTCATCACTACTATGGTTGCTATATTCCATATCAGTGGTATCATGGTGGGAATCTTGCATTGAACCAAGGAAAGTGCAGCGGTGAGAGAACAAGGACTAACAGCGCAGCGGTGATGGAGCAAGGACTGACTTCAGCATGCAACAATCCAACGCCACACACACCATCTCTCTGAAAGACTCCTACAATAGATGGAACCCAAAGTCATGGACTAAATGAACTCCATGGACATTTCACAGACATATTACAGGGGTTTTCCATTGATAAGGGGAATGATAATTGCAATCAGTATATTCTATTAAAGGATGAGAAGGCGGCTAGGGGTTATTGAAATTGTATTGGACAGTATGGGACCTGAGCATGACTTAAATAATATGGAATTGGGGTGGATACTGTCATGGTTTTATCTGGGATAGAGTTAATTTTCTTCACTGTACCTGCCATAGTGCTGTGCTTTGGCCTTAGTATGAAAACAACATTGATAACACACTGATGTTTTAGTTGTTGCTAGGTGGTGCTTATACTAGTCAAGGACTTTTCTGGCTTCCCATGCTCTGCGAGGTGCAGAAGAAGCCGGGAGGGGAGGTGGCACAGCTAAGAGAGCGGATTCAAACTGGCCAAAGGGATATTCCATACCATGTGACGTCATGCCCAGTATGTTAACTGGGAGGGGCTGGCCAGGGGAGGGAGGCAGCAATCACAGCTCGGGGACGGGCAGCGTCGTTCGGAAGTTGGTGAGCACTTGTATCGGTTGTGTTTTTGGTTTTTACCCTTTTTCCCTTTTTCTTTTCCTTATATTATCATTACTATTATTATTATCATCATCACTATTATCATTATGATTTTGTTTTAATTAGTAATCTGTTCTGATCTCAACCTACAAATTTTTTATGCTTTGCTCTTCCGATTGTCTCACCTGTCCCACAGGGTGGGGGGAGTGAGCAAGCGACTGCGTGGTGTTTAGTTGCTGAGTGGGTCTGAATCACAACAGGAATTGGTATGCTTATGTAAGCCGCATAAATTTTGTACTCTTGGTGGTACGGATTTATTGATACTGAACTCGGATACTGGCTTGTTCACATTGAATTTGGATATACCCGTCAGGCGTTGTAAAACTGATGACTAAGTATGAATGAGCTGAGTTAACTCTGGTGTGACTCATGAATGAACGAGTGACTGAGATGCAGCATAGCTGCAAAGCGAGTGTGGAGTTCTGACCCTTGGTTCCGCTATCCTGCCAGGGGTAATACCGCAACAAAGCGATTGTTAACTTTATTACGGACCAATAGTGTGCCATCTACGTACACGTTGTCATCTTGTGTGCCTCGTAAATAAGAAAATGGAATGGAGGGAAATCAGAGCAGCGAAATTCCAAAGAAAATCCCCCTAGGATGTATCCTAGCACACTGGAAAGATATAGGGGGTCCGCCGGGTGGGAGTGTGAATAAGAAAACATTGTATTGCAGCTGATGATGTTTTTTAAAGGGAAGAAAGAATGTGGGATGAGGTTATGTATGCAGATATGTTTTCCACTTTGCAGAATCATCCGGAGTGGCAGAGAGATTGTGGTATTAATATTCCACCAGAAGATGCCCTGGTTTTATCTTCAGAAAAAGAAAAGAGAAGTGAAAAGAAGGAGCGGGAGAAAATAAGGAGATGCTGTTCAGCATGTAGTATTGGGCAGAGGTGTTTGAAAACAGTAAACCCTAGAAAGAAGCGAGAGGAGATAGAGGATCAGCCTGAAGATTTGGGATTACCCCCCGCTTAGTAACAAACTTGCCTCTCCCACACCCACCACTTTTGAAACAGACAGTAGTAGTGAGGAGGAGGGAGCGATGACTAGTTTTACTCCGGTCACAGCACGAACTCGGAGTAAAACTCAGAAGGCTCCCCAACTCCTAGCCCCATTGCGAGAGGTAATGGGGGTAGGAGGTCCAGCCAGAGGAAAAGTACCCTTCTCCACTACTGATTTAGATGCCTGGAGAGAGGTAGCTAGGGGATACCGGGACGACACCTCTCGAGTGGCAAAACGATTTGAATTAAGAATAAAAAAAACAGGACCACGATTGGAGAGATGTAGATTTGATTTTGGGGGAAATGATGGAAACACAAGAACAATTAGTATTAAAAACTGCACGAACTCATGTGCAGGCCCAAATTACTGGGGGAACCTTACAAGGGAATGTGGACGATTACATTCACCTGACGGACCCACATTGGGCCCCCAATGCTGGGCGTGATGATAGATTATTAAAAAGATACCGAGATTGGATAAAATTTGGATTAGAAAATGCAATTCCAAAAGCTGTAAATTGGTCAGCATTGTATGCTGTCAAACAGGGTCAGAAAGAGACCCCTCCTGAATTTTTGGATCATCTGAGAAATGCCATGCGAAAACACACTACCCTAGATCCCTCCTCGGATGTGGGACAACAACAACTTGTTTCTCTATTTTTGGGGCAATCATTTACAGCTATAAGAAAGAAGCTACAGAAGTGAAAAGAACCGGAAATAAGAAGCTTAGAGAAATTGCTTGAGGAGGCGTGGAGAGTTTTCAGGAATCGGGAGAATGCCGATAGAGGAAAATTGACAAAAGTGATGGCAACAGCTACGGTGGCAGCCTTGTAACAGAGAGGAATGGTAAACAGAGGAGGATTGAAAGGACGAGGAAAGGGAAGGCCCTTTGGAAATAGAGGGGGACTGGGAAAGAATCAGCGTGCGTATTGTTGGGAGGAAGGACATTGGAAAAATGAATGCTTCTGCTTTTCTAACTGCATCTCTGCATACTCTGGCAATGCCCTTGTAGCTCTCGACGGCTAATCCTCCACTTCTCCATCTCTGGTAGGATTTGCATAGACCCAGGAGGTCATGGTTGAGCCATGGGGGCCTCTTGCTCCGCTTACTTCCTTTTCCTTTGTAGGGGATGAATTGGCTTTGTGCTTCCAAGAGAGAGTTCTTGAAGAATTCCCAGCACTCACTAGCTCCTTTGTCTTCCATGGAAGCTTCCCATCGAATCCCTCCCAACTGAGCCCTGAGTGAACTGAAGTTTGCTCTCCTAAAATCCAGAACCCTTGTCTTAGGGGTGACCTTCAGCACGCTCAGCAGGATCCCGAACTCCACAATATTGTGGTCACTGCAGCCAAGGCTATCACTAACCGAGATATTACAAAGCAGGCTTTCTCGGTTTGTGAATAGCAAGTCCAGCAGTGCCTCATTCCTGGTTGGCACATCTAACATTTGTATCAGGAAACAGTCCTCTATACATTCCAGGAACTTGGTGGATGACATGCGAGCTGCCGTATTGTTCTTTCAGCAGATGTCTGGGTAGTTGAAGTCACCCATCAGGACCAGGTTCTGTTGGCCAGAAGCTTGCTTTAGTGCCCCAAATATTGCTTCGTCGGCTTCGTCATCGTGGTTAGGAGGTCGGTAGCAGATGCCCACTGTGAGGTCCTGCTTGGAGATGACCCATTGACTTTAACCCAGAGGCATTCAATAGAGCAGTCGCAATCACCACAGTTGACTTCGATACATGCAAGGTGTTCCTTGATGTAGAGTGCAACTCCTCCACCTCTTCTACCCTGCCTGTCCTTACGAAAGAGCCTGTAACCGTCCATTGCGATCCCCCAGTCAGTTGAGTTGTCCCACCATGTTTCAGTTACTCCTATGATGTCATACCCTTCTGAGTGGGCACAGAGCGCCAGTTCCTCCTGTTTGTTTCCTAGACTGCGTGCATTTGTAGACATACACTTGAGCTGATTACTCTTCTGTTTCACCTCTTGGGAGACAGCTAAGGACCCTTTACCACCACACTGCTTGGCCTGACTTACTCCCCAGTTGGACGTGCTGGCGTGAGTGCTTTCGCAACGGATCCCACCCGCCAAGTCCTTCAGTTTAAAGCCCGCCTCACCAAGTTAGCCAGCCTACTGCTGAAGATTCCCTTACCCCTTTTAGACAGATGGATTCCATCCCTCCCTAGCATGTCGTCGTCATTGAGGAACACCCCATTGTCATAAAAGCCAAACCCCTCCCGGTGGCACCAGCCACGTAGCCAGGAGTTGATATACATTATGCGCCTGTTTCTGGCTGCTCCCTTCCCTCGAACTGGCAAAATGGAAGAGAAGATCACTTGGGTGCCAATGTTTTTCACTTGCTTCCCCGGGGCTCAAAAGTCTCCCTTGATTTTACCCAGGTTACGGCTCTCAGTGTCGTTCATGCCTACGTGAAATTGTAATAGTGGATAGTAGTCTGTTTTCCTGATGAGTTGTGGCACCCTCTCGGCAACGTCCCAAAGCCCAAGGAGACCCCGCAGACCTTGATAGCTGAAACAGAAGTTGACTGACGGGGACCTGGGGCATCTACCCTAGCAGATCCACTGGTTAAAATAAAGCTAGCGAGACAAGAGAGAGAGGTAGAATTCTTAGTAGATACAGGTGCTTCTTTCTCTGTTTTGAATCCAGAACTGATAGCTATAAGTAAAGATTTTGTGAATGGAATAGGAGCTACTGGCCAACAGGAAAGGGCATTCTTTTTGAAGCCGCTCAAATTTAAATTAGGAAAGCGGATTGGAATACACCGATTTCTATATTTGCCAAAATCAACCAAGCCATTATTGGGTCAGGATTTATTGGAACAACTGGAAGCAGAAATAGCCTTTAAACAGGGAACCATGGAACTAGAAGTAAAAGAGAACCAAATAACTGAAATTTTAAGTTTGGCCCTAATGCACCCTGAAAAGTCCGCTGTATCGGTGCCTGAAATTGAAGAGATTATCAGTCAGGTATATCCAGGAGTATGGGCTGCGGGAACCCCAGGGAGGGCAAAGAATGCCATTCCCATAGCAGTAGAACTTAAAGAAGGGATAAGCCCAGCATGACAAAAACAATGCCCCTTGAAGTTAGAAAACCAGAAGGGAATAGAAAGACCGATTAATAATTTTGTACAGCACGGGCTATTAATAGAATGTGAATCAGAATAGAATACCCCTATATTACTGGTAAAAAAGCCAGATGGAACTTATCGGGTAGTACAAGATTTAAGAGAAGTGAACAAAATTATTACGGACCTACACCCTGTGGTAGCTATTTCTCATACCTTACTAAATTACGGGATAATCAAGTATGGTTTACAGTAGTGGATTTAAAGGACGCATTCTTCTGTTTGCCTTTAGCCAAAGAAAGTCAAAATATATTTGCATTCGAATGGGAAAGCCCTACCACTGGTAGGAAAACTCAGCTTACCCTGGACAGTGTTACCCCAAGGTTTTAAAAATAGTCCAACAATCTCTGGAGAACTTGAAACATGGGATCCTCCCTCCAGGGAAGGAGTCCTTTTACAGTATGTGGACGACTTACTAATAGCAACTGAAACAAAACCTGACTGTATACAATGGACTACCAGTTTGTTGACCTTCTGGGGACTAAATGGGTATCGAGTCTCTCAAAAGAAAGCTCAGGTGGTGCGGCAACAAGTAACCTACCTTGGATAGGAAATATCTGGAGGACAACGGGAACTATGAAGAGAACGAAAAGAAGCCATCTGCAGAACCCCCCTCCCTCAGACGGTAAAAGAACTCAGGATCTTTTTGGGAATGTCAGGTTGGTGCCGGTTATGGATTTATAATTATGGAATAATAGGAAGACCTTTGTACGAACTTTGGAAGAACAACCCCACTCGATTAGCCTGGTCCAAAGCAGCTCAAAATGCATTCAAGACACTTACAAAGGAACTAATGAAGGCCCCGGCCCTGGGCCTACCTGATGTGACTAAACCTTTCTGGCTGTTTTCCCATGAAAGACAAGGTATAGCTCTGGGAGTCCTAGCTCAACAGCTAGGACCCTACAGAAGGGCTGTGGCCTATTTTTCTAAACAGCTTGACGAGGTAAGCAAGGGGTGGCCAGGGTGCCTGCGAGCTGTGGCGGCTGTGGTCTTGAATATTCAGGAGGCCCGGAAATTCACCTTAGGTCAAAAGAGCACAGTACTGGTTTCACACACAGTATCACCTGTGTTGGGATAGAAAGGGAATCACTGGCTTTCCCCATCCTGATTTCTACAATACCAGGCCATTTTAATTGGATCGGATGACGTTACTGTTGAAGTAACCAATGTTATGAACCCAGCTTCCTTCCTCAGCGGAGTGACTTCTGAACCGTTAACACATGATTGCCTTGAAACTATAGAGACTGTCAACTCCAGTAGACCAGATTTGAAAGAACCACCTCTGGAAGATGCACAAGATTCCTGGTTCACGGACGGAAGCAGCTTTGTCCGACGAGGTATTCGAAAGGCCGGATACACAGTGACAACAGCGAACAAAATAACTGAATCTCAATCACTACCTGCTGGAACATCAGCTCAAAAGGCTGAAATTATCGCCCTGATGAGGCCCCTGGAGCTGGCAAAAGGGAAAAAAAATAAATATATGGACAGATTCCCAATGCGCCTTTGGAGTTGTCCATCCTCATGGAGCAATTTGGAAAGAACGAGGGCCACTAACTACACAAGGAAGGCAGATTAAGCACACTGAGGAAATCCTGCGCTTATTGGAAGCACTCCGATTGCCAACCAAAGTCGCCATCATGCACCGTCGAGGACACCCAAAGGGTAACACTGAACAGGAAAAAAGTAATAGATTGGCTGACTGTGAGGCTTAACAGCAGCAGAGAGAATGCAAGAGACTTTAGCCTTAATTCCAGGTAATAGAAACAGGATTCTAGGTGACCAAGAAATTATTGAATGTCCTAAGGCCGACAAAGAATTAATAGAAGAAATGGGAGGGCGGGTTCCCTCCAGAGGATGGGCCCGTTTGAGTGATGGCCAAATTATAATTCCTGCCAAACAGATATGGGGAACTGTTAAAGAGGAACATAATAGAACACATTGAGGGTCAGACTCCCTGTATAACTTTTTAAATCAGAAATTAATAGGTAGAAATTTATATACTACACTCTCGCGGGTGACTCAGCAATGTGAAATATGCTTGAAAAATAATCCTAATGCAGGCAACCAGATACAACTGGGGAATATTGGGAAGGGAACTATACCGGGGGATCATTGGCAAATTGATTTCTCGGAACTTCCAAGAAAAGGAGGGTATAGATACCTGTTGGTACTCACAGACACCTTTTCCGGATGGCCAGAAGCGTTTTCTTGTAGAACAAATAAGGCGAGGGAGGTTACTAAGGTACTATTGAATGAAATAATACCCCGATTTGGGGTACCTACGATAATTTCATCAGACAGGGGTACACATTTTTGTGCAGAAGTAGTGCAGCAGGTCAGCAAGCTATTGGGAATCAATTGGCAATTACATACACCTTACAGACCACAAGCCAGCGGACAAGTAGAAAAAGTGACTCACATGATAAAACAACAAATAGCAAAGATAGGCCAGGAAGCAAGCCTCTATTGGTACCAAGCGCTACCTATTGCACTACTTTGAATATGTGTAAAACCTAGGGCTAAAGAAAATTTGAGCCCTTTTGAGATACTATATGGAAGACCATATCAGGCTAAGTACTAAGGGGAGGATTTGAACCGGTTGGGAGATCATTACTTACGAAACTATGTTATATCCTTAGGAAAACAATTGGAAAAGATTAATAAAAGTGATTGGGGGACCAGGGCCAAAGGGTTAGATCATCCGATCCACCCATTTAGCCCTGGAGATTGGGTTTATGTTAAGAATTTTTCAGGTAATCTACTGGGAGAGAAGTGGAACGGACCTTACGCGGTGTTGCTGACCACCGTCACCGCAATCAAGATTCAAGACTAGAAAGAATTTGCAGAGAGAGGTGTCATCCCTTAGTAAAGTTGTGTTGCAAAATCAAATGGCATGAGATTTATTGACTGCCAAAGAAGGGGGCGTATGCATGATCATTAAGACCAGCTGCTGTGCATATATCAATAAAGACAAGCAGATAGAAGCAGATCTGAATGCACTTTGGGAAAAAAACATAAATATTCCATGATGTATCTCTAGATGACACTTCTTTAGGGTTTTGAGACTTGTGGGATAAACTGACTTCTTGGCTTCCTAATCTAAGAGGGTTAAAACAATTATTCATTGGATTGTTTACGCAAATGGTTTTAGGAATGTTTGGTTGTGTGTCTCTTAGAGGTTTTCTTTGGTGTTGTCAAAATTCAACTGAAACATACGGTAACTGGAAACGAAATAAGATTAGACACCAAGTGGAAACAGGGAAATATTTTACTTGGGCCCTTGAAAAGGATGAATTATTATGAAATTTGCAAGCAAATGTAAAACACTTCTATAATAGACTCTGTTTGAGACAGTAAATTCTTATATCGAGGACTGTAGCAGGTAAGCTACAAGTCCTCAGAAAGAAAAGGAGGGCTTGATAGTGTTAGAGCTGTTGTGACTAAAACTTGTTGCTTTGGGGGAGTCAGAAAGGATTCAAGACAAGAAGCGCCGAAACCAAATTTGTGACGCAGGTGTACAGAGGCATAAAGATAAGGACACTGCAGAACTACCAAACTCCTGTCTGGAAACCACCTCATGACCCCTGAGGTTCCACTCAGAAGCACCCAGGACAAACCCGCAACAGCCTCACGACTGCCACTCTTGTAAGGGGCCTCAGGCAAGAATGCACTCAAGGACGTAATCTTCGCAAGCCTGATGGGGAACGTCCTGGAGGGATGCAAACAACCTAGCAGCAGGTGCCAGTCCAAACCAAGGCAAAAGGACCTAAGAACACCTCCATCTAGATGAGAGTCAGAACACCAGTTGAAGCCAACACACCTTGCAATACACTGTGACAACATTACTCGATGGGCCAACTCACGACCATATGTGGAAGAAGGGACTTAAAATGCATGGGTAATTAAGATGCAAGTGTTATGATTAGTTCCAGGAAATCTAATGCAGATGTACGTAACTGAGCAATATAAGCTTTGTCCATCATGACTTGCGGGATGCACATTAGGAGGAGCGATCCCCTGTGCATCCAGCGCTGCAATAAAGAATACCTGCTTAGTAGTCATTCAGATTATTGAGTCCTGATTTTGGCTTTTCACAGCATCAACAGCAGGTAAAGCGAGGCACCTCCCCGGTAGGTTCACTTACCAGCTGTGTCAGGAAGTTATCTTGCACACACTCCAGGAACCTCCTAGACTGTTTCTTCTCTGCTGTGTTCTATTCCCTGCAGACATCTGGGAAATTGAAGTCCCCCACTAGAACAAGGGCAACCGATTGTCATACTTCTGCCAGCTGCTTGCAGAAGGCTTCGTCTAGCTCTTCATCCTGGTTGGGTGGTCTATAACAGACTCCTAGCAGGCTATCTGCCTTGTTGGCCTTCCCCCTTATCCTTACCCATAAGCACTCGACCTTATCGTCACAATCCCCAAGCTTTATGCAGTCAAAGCACTCCCTAACGTACAGAGCCACCCCACCACCTCTCCTTCCTTGCCTGTCCCTTCTGAAGAGCTTATAGCCATCCATTGCAGCACTCCAGTCGTAAGAGTCATCCCACCATGTCTCTGTGATGGCAATGGACTTATGGCATAATGTGACAAATGTGTACAAGGCCTGGCACCCTGTGCTGCTCTGCAGGGCCACACTGCTAGGGAGGGGCCTGTCACGAGGCATGCAGCCGCCAGGGAGGCTAGGCAGCTGCTGCTTCCTCAGAGGGGCCTCCCGGGGCTGTGGACACGCACGTTGCCCCATCTCCTGTCTCAGGCTGGTGTTTCTGGAGCAGGGAGGAGTGGGATGTTGGAGCAGCTGCACCGTGAGGAAGGTGAAAGGGAGCCGTCCCGGGGCAGCGGGCGCTGAGGGGAGGGTGGGGAACGTCGGGCTATGGCCCCCGCGGGAGCTGCTGGCAGGGCCTGGGTGGTGACACGCTCCTGCCACTCCCCGTTCTGCCACCTCCGTTGGTGCACAGTCGGGCCACAGCTCCAGCCCCGCCGCAGCAATGGCATGGTGTGTGGGTGGGGGGGCCGGTGCGTCCGCCGCCCTGCTGTTGTTGCTGGCATTTCTGCTGGCCACCAGCCGGCCGGCTCTCCCAGGTAAGGCTGCTGGCGGGGTGCTGCCATGGCGGGAGGCGCCGCTGGGCTGTGGGCTGTGTGGCCGGACGGCATCTGCGGTGGGCGGAGGGAGGGGGCGGCCCAGTGCTTACTGACCAGCAGCCCCGGTGCGGGTGGGAATTAGTATGAAAATAATGTTGATAACACACTGATGTTTTAGTTGTTGCTAGGTAGTGCTTATACTAGTCAAGGACTTATTTTATCTTCCCATGCTCTGCCAGGTGCAGAAGAATCCAGGAGGGGAGGGGGCACAGCTAAGAGAGCGGATCCAAACTGGCACAATGGATTATAATTAACGGATTAAAGCAGTCTTGCTTTTCTTTGTATAAGGAACTGTCCTGCCTGGGAAACCTGGCTGGATGACAAGTTAGCCAGAGTGACAAAAACTGAATCTGTGTAAGGACTTGTCTCTCCAGCCTGCAGAACTTGTAGCTGTTAGGAATCAGCTTTTACTGATGATGATGTCACCTCGAGACATGCCATGGCCCCATGATTCTATGTGTACTAGATTCAGACGTTTTGGGTTAAATCCCAGGCCTCTCCAGCTCAATGAAAATGCTTTTGTTGGTGTTAGGAGACCTTTAGGTTAGTACTAGTACTTGCCTGTCCATTCAAGGCCATACATCACTGAGTTTGCAGCACCTGCTTCATCAGGGACACTAGTTTAGATGCTCTTTGTATCTCCTCTTGTGGTGGGTTGACCTTGGCTGGATGTCAGGTGCTCACCAAGCCACTCTATCACCCCCCCTCCTCAGCAGGATAGGGGAGAGAAAAATATGTTGCCTCTGCCGCTTCTTCCTCCTCACACTCTTCCCCTGCTCCAGCGTGGGGTCCCACCCACGGGAGAGAGTCTTCCACAAACTTCTCCAATGTGGGTCCTTCCCTGGGGCTACAGTTCTTCATGAACTGCTCCAGCATGAGTCCTTTCCCCAGGGTGTAGGCCTTCAAGAACGGACTGCTCCAGCATGGATCCCCCATGGGGTCACAAGTCCTGCCAGAAAACCTGCTCCAGCGTGGGCTCCTCTCCACAGGTCCTGCCAGGAGCCTGCTCCAACATGGGCTCTCCACAGTGCCACAGCCTCCCTCAGACATATCCACCTACTCTGGCCTTGGGTCCTCCACTGGCTGCAGGTGGATATCTGCTCCACTGTTAACCTCCATGGGCTGCAGGGGGACAGCCTGCCTCACCATGGTCTTCACCATGGGCTGCAGGGGAATCTCTGCTCCGGCACATGGAGCACCTCCTCCCCTTCCTTCTTCACTGACCTTGGTGTCTGCAGAGTTGTTTCTCTCACATATTCTCACTCCTCCCTTCCAGCTGCTGTTGTGCGGCAGTTTCTTTCCCTTTCTTAAATCTGTTATCACAGAGGTGCTACCACCACCGTGTACTGGTTTAACCCCAGCTGGCAACTAAGCACCACACAGCCGCTCGCTCACTCCCCCTCCAGTGGGAAGGGGAAGAGAATAAGAGTAAAAGTGAGAAAACTCATGGGTTGAGATAAGTACAGTTTCAGAAGTAAAGCAAAAGCCGTGCATGCAAGCAAAGCAAAACAAAACAAGGAATTCATTCGCTATCCATCAGCAGGCAGGTGTTTGGCCATCTCCAGGAAAGCAGGGCTCCATCGTGTGTAATGGTTACTTGAGAAGACAAGACGCCGTCACTCCAAATATCCCCCCCTTCCTTCCTGCTTCACCCAGCTTTATATGCTTTTGTCAGCCGGGATCAGCTGTCCCAGCTGTGTCCCCTCCAAACTTATTGTGCACCAGCAGCCTGCTCGCTGGTGGGGTGGGGTGAGAAGCAGAAAAGGCCTTGACTCTGTGTAAGCGCTGCTAAGTAGTAACTAAAATATCCCTGTACAATCAACACTGTTTTTACCACAAATCCAAAACATGGCCTCATACTAGCTACTATGAAGAAAATAAACTCTGTCCCAGCTAAAACCAGCACATTCTCCACCCCTTATTCCATACCATTTATGTCATGCTCAGGTCCCACACTATCCAATAAATCCTCATTAACCACCACTCCCCATCCTATCCTTTGATATAATAAACAGGTATCATTCCCGTAGTCTATGGACTACCCTTGTAAATTGTGCATGAAATGTCCATAAAAAGACAATTGAGTTCATTTAGTCCATGACTTTGGCTTCCATCTGTTATGGTGGTCACTCAGGGCAGGAGAGATGGTATGTTGCGTGCAGTTATTGGGCAGCAAAACCAGCTCAGGTTGGGTCACTGCTGCACTTGCACTGCTTCTTGTGAGGATCGTCCTCCATTGGTTTGGGTGGTTCCTGCTATAGTAATTCCTATAACATGCAACTGAAATAATGGGTTACAACAATTTAATGGTATATCCATTACAATCTCCACCCCGGTCCCTTTGGACCAGACCATAGGTTTTACCATTGCAATGAACTCCTCCCCTTGCCCCTGACCCGGCTTGGACTTATCCACAGACTGCAGTCCCTTAGGGGAGTATCTGCTCCAAGTGGAGCATTATCTGTGAGCCACAGTCTATTCAGGGGTATACCTGCTGTGGCGTAGACTTAACCAGAGCCACAGTCACTTTGATGTGCACCTATTCCAGTGTGGCCTTCTCCATGGGCCACAATGCCTTCACAGGTGTACCTGCTCCAGCGTGGCAGATACACAGATATCATCCCCTCACTCTATGGACCGTCCCTGTAAAATGACACAGAAGTCCACAAAACGTCCACTGAGGTCATTTAGCGCATGATGTTGAGTTCCATCAATCGTAACAGTCTTTCAGGTCAGGGAAGATGGTGTGTTTGGTGTTGGATTGTTGTATACTGAAGTCAGTCCTTGTTCCATCACCGCTGCACTTTGCTCAGTTTAATCAAAGTTCATTCTTAATTAATCTGGGAAATTCCTGCTGTGATACCATTGATATGGCATATAGCAACCACAGAAGAGATTAAATAAAATATTATATAGCAATTAACATCATACCATTCAGTCCATTGGCTGTTCTCACCCAAAATCAAATCCCCTTGAGGCACACACCGGACTCCTCCATCCTCCCGCATCACCCACCAAGTGCGCCCAGGTCCTTCAGTAAAAGCAACTCCACGAATGGGTCGGCCTTTGCCCGAGGCAGGAATAACCCAGCCTGTTTTCCCCAGCATATTTTTTATGTGCACTACAGGGTCTTTAACCCCTTCCACAGTGCATAAATGTTCTGATCAGACAGGGCCAGCTCGATTGGCAGATCCCGTAGTGTTGACTAACCAGGTGGCTTTTGCTAAATGTATATCCTGGTGTTTAAATGTCTCACAACCCATTGCTCTCAGTGTAGACTTTAACAGTCCAGTTTTCCTGAAGGCTGCTGCATGACAGAGGAGGTGATACACCCACTCAATGCTGTGCACTTTGGCCCAGGTATCGATGAGGTTCTTATGGAAATCAACCTGCCAGGCCTCCCCATATTTATATTTCAGCCATCATCCTCATACCACAGAGGCTTTACCCGCTTGGCTTGCTTGACTGCAGCTCATGATTCATGTTCATGGATAACCTGTGCAATAGTGTCCATGGTCAAGTCCACCCCTTGATCATGAGCCCACCGTAACGGTTGTTTCGATGTTCTTCAGTGGGCTGACTCTTGGGAACGTGAGCCTCCACATGTTGTACTTTTACAACCAGGTTCTCTACCCGGGCAGCAATATTTTGCCACAATGCGGCAGCCCAGATGGGTTTGCCTCTGTGCTGCCAGTTGCTCTGCTTCCATTGCTGTAAGCACCCTCACAGGGCATTTGCCACCATCCATGAGTCAGTATAGAGTTAGAGCACTGGCCACCTTCCTCGGTCAGCAATGTCTAAGGCCAGCTGGATGGTGTCCTGGTTTTAGCTGGGATAGAGTTAATTTTCTTCACTGCAGCTGGCATAGTGCTATGTTTTGGACTTGGCATGAAAACAATGTTGATAACACTTAGCTGTTTTGGCTGTTGCTGGGTAGTGCTTGTACTAGTCAAGGACTTTTCTAGCTTCCCATGCTCTGCCGGGTGCACAAGAAGCCAGGATGGTAGGTGGCACAGCTAAGAGAGCGGATTCAACCTGACCAGAGGGATATTCCATATCATGTAACATCATGCCCAGTATGTTAACTGGGATGGGCTGGCCAGGGGAGGGAGGTAGCAATCGCAGCTCGGGGACGGGCAGCGTCAGTCAACCGGTGGTGAGCAATTGTATCATTTGTGTTTCTGTTTGGTTTTTTTTCCCATTGTCCATTTTATTATATTATCATTATTGTCATAATTATCATAATCTTTATTATAATTATTTTTTGATTTTACTTATCAAACTGTGCTTTTCTCAACCCACAAGTTCTTTTGCTCTTCTGATTCTCTCCCCCATACCACAGGGGTGAGGGGAGTGAGCGAGCAGCTGCATGGTGTTTAGTTACTGACTGAGGCTGAACCACGACAATGGCCTTTACTTCTATGGCCTTCTCCTTCAGCAGTTTCTGTGACTTGTCGTATAGCAATCCATAGAGCAGCCTTCCATCTCTGATGTTCTCCCACCAGATGACAGGACCCATCAGTGAACAGGGCATATTGCTTCTAAATTTCTGGCAGTTTCTTATACAGTGGGGCTTCTTCAGCACATGTCACCTCCTCCTCTGGTGATATTCCAAATTCTTTGCCTTCGGGCCATTCCATGATCACTTCCAAGATTCCTGGGCGACTGGGGTTTCCTACTCGAGCCCGCTGGGTGATCAGTGCAACCCATTTACTCCATGTAGTATCAGTTGCATGGTGTGTAGGGGGATGTTTCCTTTGAACATCCAGCCCAGCACTGGCAGTCGGGGTGCCAGGAGCAACTGTGCTTCAGTACCAACCACTTCTGAAGCAGCCCGGACCCCTTCATATGCTGCCAATATCTCTTTTTCAGTTGGAGTACAGCAGGCTTCGGACCGTCTGTATCCCCGACTCCAAAATCCTAGGGGTCGACCTCGGGTCTCCCCTGGTGCTTTATGCCAGAGGCTCCAGGTAGGGCCATTCTCCCCAGCTGCAGTGTAGAGCATATATTTTACATCTTGCCCTGCCCGGACTGGTCAAAGGGCTGCTGCATGAACTTTCTCCTGTTTAATTTGTTCAGAGGCTTGTCCTTGCTCATGGCCCCATTTGAAATCATTCTTCTTTCGGGTCACTTGATAGAGAGGGCTTACAGTCAGAATATAATCTGGAATAGGCATTCTCCAAAACCTGACAACCCCTAAAAATGCTTGTGTTTCCTTTTTGCTATTTGGTGGAAACATGGCTGCTATATTGTTGATCACATCCATTGGAATCTGATGACATCCATCTTACTCTTTCACCCATAAGAACGGGATCTTTTCCGCGGGTCCCTTGAGCATACTTTGTTATATGGCACAACTGGCCTTTCGAAGGCTTTGGATTATTTTGTTCCCTTTCTCAAAAAGTTCTTCTACTGTGTTGCCCCATACAACGATGACATCAATGTATTGTAGATGTTCCAGAGCTCCACCCTGTTCGGATGCAGTCTGAATGAATACATAGCAAATGGCAGGGCTGTGTTTGCACCCCTGGAGCAGTCAATTCCACATGTACTGGACACCCCTCCTAGGGAAAGTAAACTGTGGCCTGCACTCTGCTGCCAAAGAGATGGAGAAAAACACATTAGCGATATTAGTTGTGGCATACCACTTGGCTGCCTTTGACTCCAGTTCGTATTGATGTTCTACCATGTCCGTCACAGCATCACTCAACGGTGGAGTGACTTCATGCAGGCCACTATAGTCTACAGTTAGCCGCCACTCTCCATTAGACTTCCGCACTGGCCATATGGGACTGTTAAAGGGTGAGTGGGTCTTAGTGATGACTCCTTGGCTCTCCAGTCGAGAAATGAGCTCATGGAGGGGAATCAGGGAGCCTCGGTTGGTGCGATATCGCCGCCAGTGCACCGTTGCCATGGCAATCGGCACATGTTTTATTTCGACCTTCAGCAGCCCCACAACAGAAGGGTCCTTCGCGGGGCCAGGCAAGGCAGACAGCTGTTCCATTTCTTCCATCTCCAAGGCAGCTACACCAAGAGCCCACCTGGACATTTTTGGGTCCTTGAAATACCCTCTCCTGAGATAGTCTATGCCAAGGATGAACGGAGCCTCTGGGCCAGTCCACAATGGGGTGCTTTTGAACCTCATTCCTGGTTAGGCTCACATCAGTCTCGAAAACAGTTAGCTCCTGGGATCCCCCTGTCACTCCAGAAATACAGATGTGTTCTGCCCCTATGAAGCTTGATGGCATTAGGGTGCACTGTGCACTGGTGACCACTAGAGCCTTATACTCCTGTGGGTCTCATGTGCCAGGCCATCGGATCCACGCAGTCTAGTAAAGCCGGTTGTCCCTTTCCTCCACCTGGCTGGAGGCAGGGCCCCTCTATTCCTGACCATAGTATTTGCAACTCACTTCTTGTAAATGCAAATCAAAATTTGCCCTGTTAAGATCACAAATAAAATCAGTACTCCTACACATCTGTCTGGGGAACTGCTCACTGGAATCTGGAACAGCAACTTTCCTGGAAGAACCGCCCTGAGTGATTATTTTCCCTTGCAGCTCACATACCAGTGTCACCCAGGTGAAACCTTAGAGTGGCATCTGGTGTGTATCCTCTCTCTTGAGCAAAGGGACACTTACTCCTAATGGCTGAGATACTGGTCCATACAGGTGGGGACTAGGACATAGCTTCTTTGATTTGCTGGACCTCCTGGGACAGTTTCTCCACAGCCAAGATGAAGGAGGAAGAGGCACGTGCTATGGATTCCCAGAGTCTGTCAATCACATCCCCCACCATTGGTGCCTCTTCATATTTTCAGGGCAGATAAGCCAATGAGATTACATGCTGTCCTCCATACAAATGTCCGCCACATGGGTCGTGTGCACTCGGCTTCATCTGGATCTATGGATGACCGTTGATCGTCCAGGTCACCATAAATCACCTCAAGCACAGCTACTTCCCTCAGGTACTGGATACCTTTCTCCATGGCAGCCCATTTCCCTAAGCGATATACAATGTCTGCCTTGAAGGGATACCTTTTTGTCACACCAGACCAGAGTTGCCTCCAGAGGCTGGGGCTGCTGCAGATAACCCTGGGCTGCTCTATCTCCTATCCATGTGGACTTTGGGGTGCTGTCACTAAACAGCATCCCGCAGGCAAATAACACCCATCTCTTCTGGGCCAGCTCCTCCGTAATCTTATCTGGAATCTTGGGCTTAACAGTAAGGAAGAGGCCACTGATAGTTTTGGCTAACCTATTTGTTCTGACCAATATTGCCTGTGTTCTGCTGAACCTGGCTGTATTTATAATGCAATGCCAAGACATTCAGTTTGTGTCCAGTTTACCAAGATGCAATTTGGTGGATATGGGTGGAAAGAAGATCTGTTTCTGCTGCAAAGAACTCCATCTCGCTAAATGCACAGAACAAGAGACTGTACTGAAGCTATACCACGTGAAGGCATGCAATGCTTCTCACCTTCTTCTCAAGAAGATTCTCTCTGCTCTTTGTGCCATGAGTGCTCTCACCACCACAGTCTGCTTGGTAGCAGCTGTCCTGCATTGCTTACAGATTGTTGCAGCAAGAAGATCCTGCATAGATGAATCTCAGCTTGAAGGCCAAGGTCACACTTTGGATCCTGATGATTCTGCCTCACCTGTGCTGCCTCCCTCCTATTCTGCAACTGTTGGGGTTTAGCCAGCAACTCAGCCCCACACAGCTGCTCACTCCCTCCCCCACCAGCAGGATGGGGGAGAGAATCAGGAGGGTAAAAGTGAGAAAGGTCATGGGTTGAGATAAGAACACCTTAATAATTAAATAAAACAATAAATACTGCAACAGTAATAATAATAAAATGAGAAGGATAATAACAAGAGTGACAAAACCCACAACAGGGAGAAGGTGGAATGAACAACCAAAACAAACACCACATGACACAACGAAAGAACGAACAAACCAAGCAACCATCCAACCAACTTCTGAAGCCACAACCACCACCCCATACCAACTGACCCAGTTCATATACTCATCATGGCATCACATGGTATGGAATGAATATCCCATTGACCAGTTTGGGTCAGCTCTCTTGGCTGTGGCCCCGCCCCTCCCAGCCTCTTGCCCACGTGGCAGAGCATGGGAAGCTGGAAAGGTCCCTGACTACTACAGGTGCTACAGTGAAGAGAATTAACTCCATCCTAGCCAAAACCAGCACAGCTATGAAAATAGCTAGCATGAGCCAGAGATAATTTAGCAAGTGCAGCAGCACCTGTGTAAGATTGATGTAACTTTGGAATCCAGTGCAGATGTAAAAGCTACTATCAACAGAGGGCAGTGATTTACAGGAAGGGGCAGCTTTCTGCATAGCAATGGTGTGAACTTACTACAGCTGCAATTTGATAAGTAATCTCAAAAGCAAAGCCATACAAAATGCATTTGCAAATGCACCTTTTAATATAGGCAACAGGAACGAGAGCCATGCGAGTATGAGAGCAGGAGGGCTGTAAAGACATCATTTCCTTCCTAAAGGCAGCACACGCAAAAGAACCAGATTCTCAACCAGAATAACAACAATGATGCTGAGGACAGTTCTCACTCATCCAGGAATCACTTGGTGAAAGAAAGATATATCTCCATTACTGGTAGTATGTGGATCATTTACACAGGCTAATGAGAAAAACAGGTCAGTGTGGATGAATATAAATTATTTTCCTAGAGAGTAATAGTCTATCCAAAGGGGACTGAGTTAGAAACAACAATCGTGAAGTTACTGATCAACTGGAATATCATAAAAAAAGGATTAGTAAAACTGCATAAATCAGCAAAGCAAAATGCATCAGAAAAGTAAAACTCAAAACTGTATGAAAGGGTTTTTATCTCTTTGGCTACTTTTATTCAGCATTCTGACATACGCTGCTTGTAAATGTGCTGCTCTCTGATCCCTAGGCAGTCTCTAAACCAGCTATGTCAAGGAATGAGACATGTTTTTCACTGAAACCTAAAAACTTAATTTCTTCAAATGTCTTGAGTGACACCATGTGCCACTATCCTGGAAGTGAAGCCCTCCCTGGGGAGTTGCTTCTTTCTTTCAGCATGCTGAAGCCGGGGCAATGATAGCATTTTCTTTAGCACCATCCCTTCAAGATCCTTTGCCCAATTTGACCTATACAAAAGCCAAATTCTAGTCTCCTCCCTGGGCTAAGGTAACTTGCATAGTTTTGCTGTAGTTGTGTTTCTGTTTTTTCTTTGCTGGTCTTTTGGCTGACTGATGGTTGCTTGGCTTTGGAAGATAGGGGTGAAGATCTGCCTCAAGACTCCCCGTTCTGACATTATCCATGAGGAAGCTTCTGGAGTTGGAAGCTTTAAATAGGTTCCCGCGAAATCAATTAATTATCTGAGACTTGCATATGGAGTTGCAGAAGAGAGGGTGCTGAAGTGCAATGCTTAATACTGAACTTGGGGTAACCACTTCTGAAGCAGCTTGAACCCCTTCACATGCTGCCAGTTTCAGTGGCGATTGGCAACAGTTCTTCTTTGACCTTCAGCAACCCCACAACAGAAGGGTCCTTCGAGAGGCCAGGCAAGGCAGACAGATATTTAATTTCCTCCATCTCCAAGGCAGCTATACCAAAAGCCCACTTGTACCCTTTTGGGTCCTTGAAATACCCTCTCCTGAGGTAGTCTATGACAAGGGTGCCTGATCATGGTTTTCGCAACTCACTTTCCGTAAATGTGTATCAGGAGTCTCTCTGTTAAGCTCTGAAATAAACTCAGCACTTCTACTCCTCTGTCTGGGGACCTGTTCACTGGAAACTGGAGCAGCAGCTTTCCTGGAAGAACCTCCCTGAGTGATTGTT
Organism: Phalacrocorax aristotelis; assembly: GCF_949628215.1. Classification (NCBI taxonomy): domain Eukaryota; kingdom Metazoa; phylum Chordata; class Aves; order Suliformes; family Phalacrocoracidae; genus Phalacrocorax; species Phalacrocorax aristotelis. Next base: position 19,913,250 of record NC_134310.1, read on the forward strand.
CTTCCTTGCAGCACACGTACCCATGTCTCTAGGGTGGAGGTAGGCTTGCCATCCCACCTCCTTATGTCCTCTCCGTGGTCACGCAGGTAGAACCATAGGGTGTCCCATGGTGTGTTTCCTCTCCTTTGAGCCAAAGGACGCTTATTCCTAACAGCTGAGACACTACTCCATAGAGGTGGGGAGTAGGACATATCTTCTTTGAGTTCCTGGACCTCTCGGGACAATTTCTCCACAGCAGAGACGAGCGAGGAAGAGATATTTGCTCCGTAATCCCGGAGTCTACCAATCACCTCCACCACCATTGGTGCCTCATCCTCTCTCCAGGACATTACTGCCAATGAGTTTGCATATGAGGATGGTGTACTGTGTACAAACTAACACCACATGGGTCGTGTGCACTCGGCTTCATCTGGATCTTTGGATGACCGTTGATCGTCCAGGTCACCATAAATCACCTCAAGCACGGCTAATTCCCTTAGATACTGGATGCCTTTCTCCATAGTTGTCCATTTTCCTGGGCGATATGTAACATCTTCTTTGAAGGGATACCTTTCCTTCACTCCAGACAGGAGTCACCTCCAGAGGCTGAGGGCTTGTGTTTTTTTTCCAATTGATTTGTCAACACCCCCTTCCCCAGAAAGGGATCCCAGTTGTGTGGCTTCTTTTCCCTCTAATTCCACACTACTGGCCCCATTATCCGAGCATCAAAGCAGCCAGGTGACAATGTGCTCACCTGAGCGACGGCTGAAATCTTTTCACATATTTCACAACTCACCCAAGGACAGGGATCGGGTGGTCTCTATTTCATTTATGACTTCTTCCTCCTCTCCCCGTGATGGCCCTGCTTTTTCACCATCCCGTTCTAAACGAGTTGACATCCGTTTCCAATATTTCGTCTTGTGTATGGGGGTGACTGATACTGGCATGGGTTTATTTTCTGAGCCAGCTCCAGTACTTGTCGTGGGGGTTTGAGTAGCCACAGTGCTTGTCCTGGGGGTTTGAGTGGCCGCAGTGACTGTCACTTTGCCTTTCAATCCAGAGACCTTCTCCTCCCCTTGGGAGCACTGAATGCTGTTGAGCAGGGCTCGGTATGCATGGGCCAGGCCCCAGCACATCGCAGTTATCTGTGGAGTAAGTGAATGTGGCCTCCCATGATCTCATCGCCCTTATTGGATGCAAGCCGTGGGATAGAAAAACAACCCACACAAAAACGCAGAACTGAGACCTTGAATATGTGGGACAGAAGGTCAGGGGCACAGCTGGAGCACCGAAGCAGGAGAGCGCGCTTATCTATGTTTATACCATATGTGGAGCTAGTGCGACAGAACACATTCAGAGGCGGCGAGAAGGGAAAAATACTAGCTCAGGAGGCAGACTATATTAAGGCTGCTCTTTTGTGAATAAACGGCCTTTGGCTTTGCTTGTGCATGGATACGGAGTCCGTGTCGTGAATCGCCACAGATGGTACCCGGTGTGAGGAGCGACATATTGACCTAAGAAGGTGAACCGGTGGCGAGCCCCACAGTATTGAAGTGCTGCTGAAAGGAAGCAGGAGCCGGCTGCAATCCCTCATCGACTGAGGTGTGCTGTGGGGAACTATGGGGAGTAATATATCGTCTGAAGAGAAGTCAGTACTGACCCTAATGGAGGGATTCCTACGAAAGCACAAGGTTGATATCGACCCGCAGTCATTAAAGAGAATTTTGAAGTGGCTATCAATGAACTGTGAGGGGGTCGATGCAGTTAACATTTTTAATTCTGAAACTTAGGATGAAGCAGGAGTTAAATTGTGGGATAGAGCAACAATGTTGGATAAAATTGCGGCAGAGCTCTTAACTCCCTGGAGACAAATATTAGAGCTTATGCGCAAGCAGGAAGCTAGTTACCAAGATGCCGGAGAGTGTGAGTCTGCCACTCTACCCGCTGCCCCCCCAATGCCAGCTAAATCCAAGGTCCCAGGAAAAAGGAAAGATACCCGATGTAAGACTCAAGTTTACCTAGGGTCCTCGAACAGTCATGATGACCCTGATTACCTGTTTGATCCTGGACCCATTGATCCAGAGAAAGAACTTGATTTGTACACACACACCCCGACCCAAATGATCAATGGCAAGCGATCCGTAAAGAGGCATTAGCCGCTGGGGATCATGAGCTGGCCACGAAGATCGTAGCCCCTGTCATCTATGATCCCAATCAACAACCGAGATGGGAAGGACTTAACTTTTCCATTATTAAGAAAATGCGACGAGGAGTGATGGAATATGGACTGGGATCCCCATATTCAAGGAACATGTTGGGGTCACTCATGAAATCTTTTACCCTGGTGCCCCATGATTGTCTACAACCCTGCAAGGGTGATTTGTTTTACCTGGCGTTATTGATTCAGATTACTCTGGTGAAATCAAAATTATGGCCTGGACTCCCACCCCACCCTGCACTATTGTGCAAGGCTCACAAATAGCTCAGTTAGTCTACTTTAATGCCCATCCCCCACAAACCACTAACACAGTACGAGGGTGTCAAGGCTTTGGATCAACAGGAGCCCCGCATATTTTGTGGGCCAAAACAGTGAGTGCTACGCGCCCCATGCTGCACTGTACCCCGATGGCGAAAGACAAGAACTCTATCCGATCAGCCGGCATGATTGACACTGGTGCTGATGTCACCGTCCTCTCTAAAGAACTGTGGCCCAAAGACTGGCTTCTGGTGCAACTTGGGGAAGCTTTAACTGGAATTGGAGGGAATGCTTTACCTTTGCAGAGTAGAAACATGATATTAATCGAAGGGCCCGACAAACATGTAGCGTCGGTGCGCCCGTTTGTATTAGCAACACCAATTACATTATGGGGATGGGACTGTATGAGTCAGTGGGGAGCGCAAATTGGGTCAAATTTATCCTGAGGGCCACTGCGGCGCAAGCCACCTTAGAATTGACATGGACAACACAAACTCCGGTATGGGTGGAACAGTGGCCCCTGCCTGTTGTCAAATTGCGCCATTTACACAAATTAGTTGACGAACAATTACGTGCAGGACACATAGTACCTACCACTGGTCCATGGAATTCACCTGTGTTTGTAATTCAGAAGAAAAGTGGTAAATGGCGTCTCTTACATGACCTAAGGAAAATTAATGCTGTAACGGAGGATATGGGTGCGCTACAACCAGGCATGCCGTCACCTGCCATGATCCCCCACAATTGGCATCGTACTATTATTGATTTAAAATACTGGTTTTTTACAATTCCTTTGCATCCTAACGATGCCCCTAAATTTGCATTTTCAGTCCCTTCCATTAATATTAGTGAGCCCCACAAACGCTATCATTGGGTAGTGTTGCCACAAGGCATGAAAAATAGCCCTACGAAATGTCAGTGTTTTGTAGCGAAAGCCCTATCCCCAGTACGTGAACAATTTGCTGAAGCACTTATCTATCACTCTATGGATGATATCCTTATAGCCGCAGAATCTGGTGAATATTTGCAAATGACCTTAGCATTTGCATCCCACCAAATAAAGCAGGCCGGTCTGCAAATTGCACCAGAGAAGATTCAACAGGCGAGCCCATGGCAGCATTTAGGGTGGAGAATAACAGAACAAAAAATCAGGCCACAACACGTAAAAATCCAAACTAATGTCAAGACACTTCATGATTTACAAAAACTCTTTGGTACTATTAATTGGGTTCGACCTCTGTTAGGTATTACAAATCATGAATTAAGCCCTTTATTTCCTCTATTGAAGGGCAACCCTGAGCTTTTATCACCTCGCGTTTTAACCCTGAAGCAACGGTGGCGCTTACAAAGGTTTCTGATGCTATCACTTTGTGTGAAGCAGATCGCGCCTGTCCTGAATTACCCTTTCAACTAGTCATCTTGAAGCCATCTAGCCAGCCATATGCACTGCTTTATCAGTGGGATGTAACACGCAATGACCCCTTAGTGATTGCAGGGATGAATGTCACGGACTCCTGACAGATGTTCTGCAGAAGACCTTTATTGTCAGCTTTTCACTGCTTATCTATCTTTTCGACACATTCCTCACGCGATCACGCGCACAGACAATTTCTGTTATTCGTCAGCTAGCTCTAAGCACGCGCCTTATGCTACATTCTAATAGGCTGTTCTATTTGCGCTACCTCATTTGTTTTTGCTTACTAAAATTCTTCTTGGCATTCCCACGATCCTGCCTCTGTTTTTTACTGCTGCCTTGCTTCAGTTCAAGGATGTGTCAAACAGTGCTAAGTTACTTGCAAATTCATCCCCCACATCTCCCCCGTTTTTATTTTGTATTAGCCACACATTTTGTACTGTTCTCTCTATTAATCGCTGCAAGCACTGACAAAAGAATGGCAAAATTAAAAGCAAAATTAGGATCATTATTAGAAATACTATAGCCGTGTTTACTATTTCCTTGAACCATCCTGTGATTCCCCATCCAGTCAACCATGAGTCCCCACAAGACATGTTGTAAAGGATTGTCCGCGCTGGCTGAGGACAGGCCTATCGACTCCTGTCCCGTTAAATTTGTAGAGAGTAATCCAGATGTTTTTTCGTGGTTGGACGGAGACCCATGAATGGCAGAGGCTGATGATGGTGAGGAAGGTGATGAGGCCGCAAGCCATGGTTTCACTCCTTTTGCCGGAATCCATCGGGGACCGCAACCTGTGGAGACACAAGCATACCCTCTCCCCCAAGTTATTAACGGATGAGGGCCTTCCCACAGGCCCGTGTTTAGATTTTTTATCATTAATGAGGGCTGTTCTGAATGTTCAATAGACGTTAGGGCTTTGCTCAAGGATTTATAGTGTTTTACTATAGGTGGGGTATCATCGTTTTGGAATGGTAGTGACAAATGGTTCATCACGTATAATATTTTTGCTAATCGGTTGTGCGGGGTTTCTTGACTATTTCCCCCTTTTTGTTTCTGGAGCAGTTGTTTGACTGCGGTGTGTTCGTTCTACTATAGCTTGACCGGTAGGGGAGTGGGGAATGCCAGTAACATGGCGAATACCCCATTTGTGAAAAAAGGTTTTAAGTGAGCTACTGCTGTAGGCTGGGCCATTGTCGGTTTTAACTTCACTTGGGATTCCGAGTGCAGCAAAAGCGGCTCGGAAATGGGCCTGTACATGTCTGCTAGTTTCGCCAGTGGTGGCCGTTGCCCATATTGCATGAGAGAACATATCAATGGATACGTGAACATATTTAAGTCGTCCAAACTCAGGAATGTGAGTGACATCTGTTTGCCACAGGTGGAGGGAATGTAAACCTCGAGGGTTTACTGCTAAGGCGGGGGTAGATACACAGGCCTGACAGTCTGGGCAAGTTTGCACAGTTAACTTGGCATCAGCAATGGTGATACAGAATTGTTTCGCTAAAGCCTTTGCTGATTGGTGGAAAAAATCGTGAGAGAGTCGTGCTTGCGTCAATACATTTGGTATGGGAGCAGCAAGGGTTACATTAGTTAAAATGTCAGCACGGGCATTACCACGTGTAAGAAAACCCGGTAATTGTGTGGGACTTCGAATATGAATTATGCAATAGGGGTGTTTCCGCTGTTCAATTAAAACCAGAAGTTCTTTAAATTTTAAAAACAGGGTTTGCTTTGTTATATGTTTAAGATGAGCTCTTTCTGTTCGTTGAACCACGCCCACCACGTATTGGGAGACAGAAACGATATTAAAAGGGGCGGTAGGCCAGAATCAAAAGGCCATTATGACTGCGTGCAGCTCCACTATTTGTGGTGAGCCATGGAGAATCTCGCCTTCACGCTTCCAGACTCCGTTCTCTTCCCACGTTACCACTGCTTTGCCTGACTTCCCTGATCCATCGGTAAATACCGTACGGCCATCGACCGGCTGTCTTTGGCACAATGGTCGATTTTCTATTTTAACATTATAATAGAAGGTAAACCTCTTGTGTGGGGGAAGATGGGTATCTAGCTTTCCACTAAAGCCTGCTAAGGCTAATTGTAACTCTAGGCTGTTTTGAATACTCCAGGTAAGATAAGTTTTTAAGATAGGTAACACAATAAGTGTTGGTTCTTCCCCTGCAAGTTCTACTATTCTCTCCCGTCCCTTTTTTATAAGGTCGGCAAACATTTCTATTCGTGTGGCAATGGTCTTGGTAGGTTGGTGGGGTAAAAAGGCCCATTCTAGAATAACAAGAGGGTCGTTACGTCGTGGATCCCACTGTCCAATTATAGCAAGAGGCTGCTCTTCTTGGTTACAGACAAACAGTGTGAGCGGGATGTCTTCACTGCGACAATGGCATTGTTGATTCGACAGTTTGTCGTTGATTATCTGTAGTGCTTGTTGTGCCTCTGGTGTCCAACTTTGTGGTGCGTTTATATCGGTGCCTCCTTGTAACAGGTCAAACAGGGGAGTAAGAGTGGCGTTGTCAATGCCGCATTGAGTTTGAATCCAATTAATATTACCTAATAGTTTCTGCACATCATTTAAGGTCCAAATATTGGCGGTCATTCCCACGTTTTGAGGCTGGATGGTTTGTTCCAAAATTTTCCATCCTAAATACCTCCACGGAGGTTCTGTCTGCATCTATTCAGGGGCTATCTGAAGTCCTGCATCCTGCAGTGCTTGCTTTAAGGCCTGAAGGGCCTCTTCGAGCACAGTACGAGTTGGCCCCGCTAACAATAGCTCGTCCATGTAATGGTACATGTAAGTATTTGGGTAACATTGTCTAATTGGCTGAATTGCCTTTGCAACATATGACTGACACATTGTTGGGGAGTTTTTAATTCCCTGAGGGAGTACAGTCCAGTGATATCGATCCATTGGCTCCCCCTTATTAAGTTTTGGCACTGAAAAAGCAAATTTTGGAGCATTGTCTGGGTGCAGCGGGATGGTAAAAAAAGCAGTCTTTCAGATCGACAATGATTCTGTTCCAATTGGATGGAATCATTGTAGGTGACGGTAGGCCGGGTTGTAACGAGCCCATATCCTTTCTGACTGTGTTTATTTTCCGTAAATCATGCAACAATCTCCATTTTCCACTTTTCTTTTTGATTACAAATTCTGGGGAATTCCATGGACTGTTTGTTGGTACCATGTGTCCTTGCGCAAGCTGGTCCTGGACCAGCTCCTGTAGGGCTGTGACCTTTTCCTGGGTAAGCGGCCACTGATCCACCCATATGGGGGTCTCTCTTGTCCATTTGAGGCGGAGCGGCGGTCACACCTCAATGGCCGCTACCGAAAATGTTCAGGGGTGGAGATGGTAAATCTGCACTGTCCCATCACATCACGTCCCAGCAGGCTGATGGGAATCGGTGTGATATAAGGACGAACAGTACATGTCGTTCCCTCTTGGGTCCTTATCCTGAGGATTGTAGTGTGGGATATCTGGAAAGCAAAGGACACGTAGTGAACAATCCAGGCTCAGACTACGTGGACTTAATCGGCCTGGGAACAAGAAGGCCTCAAGGATGTTGCGAGTTAAAACCAATGTATGTAGCTATTAATAACAGCTGTGATTTTGTATTTCCCAAGGCTTACAAAGCGGCATGGTACGAACTTACTGTGGCAATGTGTGGGATGGCATTACGTCTTCCTGATAAGTTGCATTCCAAGATTGGCCACAGGTGCTACTCTGTCAACAGGGGCCGCATCCCATACCACCAGCGGGAGTGTCTCGTTACAGCGTAGCAAAACAAGGCGGGAGTTGCCGATGCTGCTAGTAGCTCTCCTTGGGATAAAGCCCAAGGCCGTGCTGACCAACTAATAATAGGCTTATATATAATAAACAGTAGAGGCTTGTGTGTGATAAGGTGGTTGCAGAGCTATATTAACCACGCTGTGTCTGTAATAAACTGGCATTTGCTTGATCATATTGGTCGTGTGCAATGTCCATGACTTCTGCGTCAGCATTGTAGAGCTTTGAAATGTGCTGGACAGGCCTCCGACTCCTACTAATCCGCTAGCTGGGGATGTTGTAGGCCATGTGGAAGGCCAATCTTTGGCCACGATAACTCTAACAGCTGCGCCTGTATCTACTAGCATCGTGCATTGGCTCGTCTGTGGCTGCTCGGTAGGATTCCACAGGGTTACATGTATGGTTGGACGATGTCGCGTGATATCTGATGTTCAAAAAACAGCTGGTTGCCCTGTCGATCCAAACCCAGCAGAGCCGCGGCTTGTTTCACTGGCTGTCGGTACTATTGCTCGAAAAAGTATTAATTGCACAATCCAGGTTCCTTTCGGAACTGACAGCGGTGGGGCCGGTGCCCAAACCATAGCTTGCATTTGCCCACTATTATCAACATCAGTTACTCCGGGGAGGACAAACAGGCCTGTCATGGTGGTACTGGAACGACCTAGCAACAGTGCACTACACCCTCCCCCAATTGGCCCCTTCACATTCAATGGAATGCAATGTACATGTGTGCCCCGGAGAGTTGAGTCTTCTACTGTGGCAATGTCCAGTCCGGCACTCCCTGGGGTGCTGGCGGAGAGGGTGCCCACGGTGGTAAGCGGGGTGGTTGCGTTCCAGGTGGAGTCGGAGATTGTGCAACCATCACATGTGACACTGTTCCCATCGGGGGGGCCCCGCTTTGGTTCTTTTGACGAGGGAGCTTGTATCATTGCATGACCTCGCCCCATGCTCTGCCTCTTGTTTCCCTGCCGCGCTGGCAGGGGCTGTCCATCTGTGTCCTATTTGGATCTGCACTGGCTCGCCCAATGGCGCCCTTTACCACACCTTGGGCAAAGCGTGGACGGCACAGCGGGTGCGCTAGGGGCTCCTCCTCCTTGTCTTTGTTGAGGGCGCTCAATAACTAAGTGGTCTGGGCTTCCACAGCAGTAGCACCGCTTCTTCGTGTCTGTCGTGGTTCAGTCTCTTCAGCTGGCAACTGAACACCACGCAGCTGCTCGCTCACCCCCCCCACCCCTGTGGGATGGGGAAGAGAATCGGACGAGCAAAAGAACTTGTGGGTTGAGATAAGCACAGTTTAATGATTACAATAAAATGATAATGCTAAATGATTATGACAATAATGACAATAATGTTAATATAATAAAAGGGAAAAGGAAGGGAAAGGGAAAACAGGAAAAAAACCACAGAAACACAAACGATACAACCGCTCACCACCCGCCGACTGACGCTGCCCGTCCCCGAGCCGCGATTGCTTCCTCCCTCCCCCGGCCAGCCCCTCCCAGCTAGCATACTGGGCATGACGTTACATGATATGGAATATCCCTTTGGTCAGTTTGAATCCGCTCTCTTAGCTGTGCCCCCTCCCCTCCCAGCTTCTTGTGCACCCAGCAGAGCATGGGAGGCTAGACATGTCCTTGACTAGTATAAGCGCTACCCAGCAACAGCCTAAACATCTGTGTGTTATCTCAACAGGTTTTTTTTCCATGCTAATTTCAAAGCACAGCACTATACCAGCTAGAGTGAAGAAAATTAACTCTATCCCAGCTGAAACCATGACAGTATCCACCCCTTATTCCATATCGTTGACATCATGCTCAGGTCCCATACTATTCAGTACAAATTCAATAATCCCTATCCATCTTCTCATCCTTTAACTATATATATATATATCTACACAGATTTTTCATTTATCATTCCCCTAGTCTATGGACCACCCCTGTAAAATACCTGTGAAATGTCCATTGAGTTCATTTAGTCCATGACCTTGGATTTCATCTCTTGTAATGGTCCTTCAGAGAGCCGGTGTGCGTGGGGTCAGATTGTTGCATGTCAGTCCTTGTTCCATCACCGCTGCACTGGTAGTTCTTGTTCTCTCACTGCTGCACTTTGCTTGGTTCCACTGAAAGTTCATTTGCTATTATTATTAATTGGGAGATTCCCACCATGATAACATTCCATTGATGCAACCATAGTAGTGATGACATACAACATCATATAGCAATTAACAGCATATTATTCAGTTCATTGGCTGTTTTCACCCAAAATTAAATCCCCCTGAGGTACACACCGGACTCCTCCATCCTCCCGCATCACCCACCAAGTGCACCCAGGTCCTCGAGCAAACGCAATTCCACGAGTGGGTTTGCCTCTGCTGGAAGCAGGAATAACCCAGACTGTCTTGCCCAGCATATTTTTTATGTGCACTACAGGGACTCTATCCCCTTCCACAGTACGTAAGGATTCTGATTGGGCAGGGCCAGCTCGCCTGGCAGATGCCCTAGTGTTGACTAACCAGGTGGCTTTTGCTAAATGTGTATCCCAGTGTTTAAATGTTCCACCCCCCCATTGCTCTCAGTGTCATCTTTAATAGTCCATTGTATCTTTCGATTTTCCCAGAGGCTGGTGCGTGATAGGGGATGTGATACACCCACTCAATGCCATGCTCTTTGGCCCAGGTGTCTATGAGGTTATTTTGGAAATGAGTCCCGTTGTCTGACTCACTTCTCTCTGGGGTGCCATGTCGCCACAGGACTTGTTTTTCGAGACCCAGGATAGTGTTCCGGGCAGTGGCGTGGGGGACAGGATATGTTTCCAGCCAGCCGGTGGTTGCTTCTACCATGGTGAGAACATGGCGCTTGCCTTGGCAGGTCTGTGGGAGTGTGATATAGTCAATTTGCCAGGCCTCCCCATATTTATATTTCAGCCATCATCCCCCATACCACAGAGGCTTTACCCGCTTCGCTTGCTTGATTGCAGCACATGTTTCACGTTCGTGGATAACCCGCGCAATAACATCCGTGGTCAAGCCCACCCCTCGATCACGAGCCCACCTGTATGTTGCATCTCTCCCTTGAGGGCCTGAGGTGTCATGGGCCCATCGAGCTAGAAACAGTTCACCCTTATGTTGCCAGTCCAGATCCACCTCAGCCACTTCAATATTGGCAGCCTGATCTACCTGCTGGTTGTTCCGATGTTCTTCAGTGTCCCCACTCTTGGGGATGTGAGCATCCACATGCCGTACCTTTACAACCAGGTTCTCTACCCGGGCAGCAATATCTTGCCACAATGTGGCAGCCCAGATGGTTTTGCCTCTGCGCTGCCAGTTGCTTTGCTTCCACTGCTGTAGCCAGCCCTACAGGGCATTTCCCACCATCCAGGAATCAGTATAGAGATAGAGCACTGGCCACTTTTCCCGTTCACCAATCTCTAAGGCCAGCTGGATGGCCTTTACCTCTGCAAACTGGCTTGATTCACCTTCTCCTTCAGCAGTTTCTGCTACTTGTCGTGTAGGACTCCATACAGCAGCCTTCCATCTCCGGTGCTTTCCCACAAGGCAACAGGACCCATCAGTGAACAGGGCATACTGATTCTCCTTTTCTGGCAGTGTGTTATACAGTGGGGCTTCTTCAGCACATGTCACCTCCTCCTCTGGTGATATTCCAAAGTCTTTGCCTTCTGGCCAGTCCATAATCACTTCCAATATTCCTGGGCGACTGGGGTTTCCTACTCGAGCCCGCTGGGTGATCAGTGCAACCCATTTACTCCACATAGCATCAGTTGCATGGTGTGTAGAGGGGACGTTCCCTCTGAACATCCAGCCCAGCACTGGCAGTTGGGGTGCCAGGAGCAACTGTGCTTCAGTACCAACCACTTCTGAAGCAGCTTGGACCCCCTCATATGCTGTAAATATCTCTTTTTCAGTTGGAGTATAGCAGGCTTCGGACCCTCTGTATCCCCGACTCCAAAACCATTGGAGTCGACCTCGGGTCTCCCCTGGTGCTTTCTGCCAGAGGCTCCAGGTAGGGCCATTCTCCCCGGCTGCAGTGTAGAGCACATTTTTTACATCTTGTCCTGCCCGGACTGTCCCGAGAGCTACTGCATGGACTATTTCTCGTTTAATCTGTTCAAAGGCTTGTCGTTGCTCAGGGCCCCATTTGAAATCATTCTTTTTCCGGGTCACTTGATAGAGAGGGCTTACGATCAGACTGTAGCGTGGAATATGCATTCTCCAAAAACCCACAACGCCCAAGAAAGCTTGTGTTTCCTTTTTGCTGGTTGGTGGAGACATGGCTGTTATTTTGTTGATCACATCCATGGGGATCTGACAACGACCATCTTGCCATTTTATTCCCAAGAACTGGATTTCTCGTGCAGGTCCCTTAACTTTACTTTGTTTTATGGCGAAACCAGCTTTCAGGAGGATTTGAACTATTTCCTCTCCTTTCTCAAAAACAACTTCTGCTGTATTGCCCCACACAATGATGTCATCAATGTATTGTAGGTGTTCGGGAGCTCCACCTTGTTCCAAAGCATTATGGATCAGTCCATGGCAAATGGTAGGGCTGTGTTTCCACCCCTGGGGCAGTCGATTCCAGGTGTACTGGACACCCCTCCAAGTAAAAGCAAACTGTGGCCTGCACTCTGCTGCCAGAGGGATTGAGAAGAATGCATTAGCAATATCAGTTGTGGCATACCACTTGGCTGCCTTGGACTCCAGTTTGTATTGAAGTTCTAGCATGTCTGGCACAGCAGCACTCAACGGTGGAGTGACTTTGTTCAGGCCACGGTAGTCTACTGTTAGTCTCCACTCTCCATTAGACTTCCAGACTGGCCATATGGGACTGTTAAAGGGTGAGTGGGTTTTACTGATGACTCCTTGGCTCTCCAGTTGACGAATGAGCCTGTGGATGGGGATCAGAGAGTCTCTGTTGGTGCGATATTGCCGCCGGTGCACTGTTGTGGTGGCGATTGGCACCTGTTGTTCTTTGACCTTCAGCAACCCTACAACAGAAGGGTCCTTCGAGAGACCGGGCAAGGCAGACAGCTGTTTAGTTTCCGCCGTCTCCAAGGCGGCTACACCAAAAGCCCACTTGTAACCTTTTGGGTCCTTGAAATACCCTCTCCTGAGATAGTCTATGCCAAGGATGCACAGAGCCTCTGGGCCAGTCACAATGGGGTGCTTTTGCCACTCATTCCCAGTGAGGCTCACTTCGGCCTCCAATACAGTTAGCTCTTGGCATCCCCCTGTCACTCCAGCAATGCTAATGGGTTCTGCCCCTATATAGTGTGATGGCATTAAGGTACACTGTGCGCCGGTGTCCACTAAAGCTCTATATTCCTGTGGGTCAGATGTGCCAGGCCATCGGATCCACACAGTCCAGTAAACCCCGTTATCCCTTTCCTCCACCTGGCTGGAGGCAGGGCCCCCCTAGTCCTGATCATAGTATTCATCACTTACTTCCGGTAAACATGAATCACAGGTGTCTCTGTTAAGATCAGTCAGGACATCAGCACTTCTGCTCCTCTGTCTGGAGAATTGCTTACGGGAAACTGGAGCAGCAGATCTCCTGGAGAAACTCCCCTGAGTAATTGTTCTCCATTGCAGCTCACGTACCCGTGCCTCTAAGGCTGAGGTAGGTTTTCCATCCCACTTCTTCATGTCCTCTCCGTGATCACGCAGGTAAAACCATAGGGTGCCCCGTCGTGTGTATCCCTTCTCTTGAGCCAAGGGACGATTACTCCTAATGGCTGAGATACTGGTCCGTACTGGTGGGGAGTAGGACATATCTTCTTTGAGTTGCTGGAACTCTCGGGACAGTTTCTCAACAGCAGAGGCGAGCGAGGAAGAGAGATTCGCTTCATATTCCCGGAGTTTATCAATCAACTCAGCCACCGTTGGTGTCTCATCATCTTTCCAGGACATCACTGCCAATGAGTTTGCATACGAGGATGGTGCACTCCGTACAAACTTCCGCCACATGGGTCGTGTGCACTCAGCTTCGTCTGGATCTTTGGATGACCGTTGATCGTCCAGGTCACCATAAACCACCTCAAGCACGGCTAATTCCCTTAGATGCTGAATGCCTTTCTCCATGGTCATCCATTTTCCTAGGCGAAATACAATATCTTCTTTGAAGGGATACCTCTCTCTCACCACAGACAGGAGCCGCCTCCAGAGGCTGAGGGCTTGTGTTCCTTTTCCAATTGCTTTATCAATGCCCCCTTCCCTAGAGAGGGATCCCAGTTGTTTGGCTTCCTTCCCCTCTAATTCCAAACTACTGGCCCCATTATCCGAGCATCGGAGCAGCCAGGTGATAACGTGCTCACCTGAACGACGCCCGAAATCTTTCTGTATATCCCGCAACTCACTCAAGGATAGAGATCGGGTAGTTTCCGTTTCTTGTACACATGCTTCCTCCTCCTCCTCCTCTTCTCGTGATGGCCCTGGTTCCTCGTAATCTCTTTCTAAACGAGTTGACCTTCTCTTCCATGATTTCTTCTTGCGTATAGGGGCGACTGATACTGGCACAGGTTGGTCCTCTGGTTTAGCTGCAATGCTTGGCACTGGGGTTTGAGTAGCTGCAGTGCCTGTCGTGGGGGTTTGAGTGGCCGCCGTGCTCGTCACTGGGGTTGGAGCAGCTGTAGTATCTGTCGTGGCGGGTTGGGTGTCCGCAGTGCTTGTCACTGGGGTTGGAGTAGCTGCAGTATCTGTCGCGGCGGGTTGGGTGGCCGCAGTGCTTGTCACTGGGGTTGGAGTAGCTGCAGTATCTGTCATAGGGGGTTGGGTGGCCGCAGTGCTTGTCGCTGGGGTTGGAGTAGCTGCAGTGTCTGTCGTGGGGGTTTGAGTGACCGCACTGCTTGTCACGGGGGTTGGAGTAGCTCCCTTCTCTTTCCCTTGGGGGTACTGAATAGTGTTAAATAGGGCTCGATAGGCATAAGCCAGACCCCAGCACATGGCAGTGATTTGTATCTCTCTGGAATTGCCAGGGTGACAACATACTTCCTCCAAATGTTCTACTAATTTTTCAGGATTCTGCACTTGTTCAGGGGTGAAGTCCCACACCACAGGGGGTGCCCACCGTCTTAGGCATTTGCCCATACTTTCCCACATACCCTGCCACGCATAGCTATCGAGCCTTGGGACAAATCTCTGGATTATATTCTTAACTTGCTTACTAACCTTAGACAGATCTGATACCACCTGCCAAAGCAATATCAACAGATGTTTCTTAACTACACAAGGATGTTCAAGATACTGAAAAGTTGTTGTAATGAAGGAGGAGACATTACATAAGATGGTAGCTACAGTGCCATTCTGTATTTCCTCCATAAAAAACTTCTCAGAGGAGGAGGTATAATTGCTAATTGACTCCATGAGGTGGTAGCTGTAGTACAGTAATGGCTTCCATGCAAAACCTAAATAACCGATAACAGTCAAGGCCAGTGTTTTAATAACAAGTCTCCTAGGCAAAATATCTCTAATCACTGCAGAGCACAGCAAACTGACAAAACCAACAGCAAGTTTTAACATGTACTTTACAATCAGCATGGTAAAGACTGGACAAACTAATACTGCGAGCAGATGAACCAATGCTGTGACCAGCAACTGTTATTATCTCAAACCCTTTGTGCCCCACGTTGGGTGCCAACATGGACTATCGTGGTTCAGCCTCAGTCGGCAACTGAACACCACGCAGCCGCTCGCTCACCCCCACCACCCCTGTGGGATGGGGAAGAGAATCGGACGAGCAAAAGAACTTGTGGGTTGAGATAAGCACAGTTTAATGATTACAATAAAATGATAATGATAAATGATTATGATAATAATGACAATAATGTTAATATAATAAAAGGGAAAAGGAAGGGAAAGGGGAAACAGGAAAAAAAACCACGGAAACACAAATGATACAACCGCTCACCACCCGCCGACCGACGCTGCCCGTCCCCGAGCCGCGAATTGCTTCCTCCCTCCCCCGGCCAGCCCCTCCCAGCTAGCATACTGGGCATGACGTTACATGATATGGAATATCCCTTTGGTCAGTTTGAATCCGCTCCCCTCCCCTCCCAGCTTCTTGTGCACCCAGCAGAGCATGGGAGGCTAGACATGTCCTTGACTAGTATAAGCGCTACCCAGCAACAGCCTAAACATCTGTGTGTTATCTCAACAGGTTTTTTTTCCATGCTAATTTCAAAGCACAGCACTATACCAGCTAGAGTGAAGAAAATTAACTCTATCCCAGCTGAAACCATGACAGTGTCCCTATTCATTGTTAAAGCTGCTGCAAAGGTTGATGCTAAGGCCTCTGTTTGATGTGCAATAGCGCCTACACAGTTGCAAGCCTCGATCATTTGCACCAGGTTAGTATTGATTGGCAGCGTTTGTAATATCTTTTTTCAATCAGTATTTGCATTTTCTACCACTAATTTCAACAGCAGCGCTTCTTTTGCTTCTGTATTTTCTACCTGCTTGTCTAATGCATCCCGCAAGCAATCCACAAACTGCATATAGGGTTTGGTCGGCTGCTGTTGGACTCGAGTAAATGATAGAGACGGCTTTCCGGCTTCCGGAATTTTTAACATAGCTTGAAGAGCGAGAGTGGCAGACTGTCGGAGTATGTTCTCATCCAACCGCGCCTGTAGGCGCGGGTCCGCGATGGGATCCGTGCCCATTAACTGCGGTATGCCTGCCCGTAAGAGAGGGTCTCCTTGCCGTCGCTCTAAATTTTGAAGGGCAGCTTGTTCACAAAGTTCCCTCCATTTTTGCTCCCACAACAACTTCTGCGTTGGGGTTAATAGCATAGCCGCTATTGCTCGTAAATCATAGGGACACAATAACTGCCCTGTCATCACATTTTCAAGCAGAGATTGGGAAAATGGAGCTGCAAGCCCGTATGTAGTTACCGTTTTTCTTAATTCTTTTATTAGATCCCCTTGAAAAGGGCCCCACTCATTGGGTCCTCCATCTCTGATCAATACTGGAAAGACTAGTCCTGCCGCCCCTTCCTCCTTTATTGCATCTCGTTGCAGTTGTTTCCATCAGTTCTGGGGGTCAAAGGACGTTGGCGGCTGTAAAACAGCTGTCACGGGCAGTATGGATGGCGGAGCCGTCGGCTTTAACAGGGGCGACGGCAATGGCTCCGTGTCCGCGTCTAAATCTACTACGTCATTTTCTGGCAGGGACTCTCCTCGCCTCCGGTCACCGTCTGCGCAGCTATGGTTTGCACCCTTTTCTCCGCTTGCCAGGACTTCAGTGTTTCCAACACCAGCCGCCAGGTGGCCATCACCTCCTTGGCAGTTTCATCCTCCCGGGAGGTGGCCTCCCATACTGTTGTCCCCGCTTCTTCCCATGTTTTAACATTGAACACTGCTGAGACTGTTGATGGAGCCCCATGCTTTTGCAGGAATTTCAGTAATAACTTTACTTTAAAAGTATCATATTTAATGCCTCGCTTGCTCAATAACTGAATCGGTAACTTAACAATCGCCTCTTCTTCGGCAGAGAGATTAGCTCCCATGCTTACTGCCCCAGCCACTCACCTGTAATATTAAGGTGATGTCCCAGGATTAAAGCTGCAGTCCCGCCGTCAGCTTGATTCGTCCGGCTGGGGTCCCTGTGGACGCTGCTCCTCAGCATTGCTCTCCCACGTCGGGGGTCACCATTTGCAGGGATGAATGTCACGGACTCCTGACAGATGTTCTGCAGAAGACCTTTATTGTCAGCTTTTCACTGCTTATCTAGCTTTTCGACTCATTCCTCACGCGATCACGCGCACAAACAATTTCTGTTATTCGTCAGCTAGCTCTAAGCACGCGCCTTATGCTACATTCTAATAGGCTGTTCTATTTGCACTACCTCATTTGTTTTTGCTTACTAAAATTCTTCTTGGCATTCCCACGCTCCTGTCTCTGTTTTTTACTGCCGCCTTGCTTCAGTTCAAGGATGTGTCAAACAGTGCTAAGTTACTTGCCAATTCATCCCCCACAAGTGATAATCGAATGGATATTTCTTGCTAATCAGTTACATAAGACCGTCGTGACGCGTCCTGAAATCTTTGCCCTGCTAATTATGAAAGGACGACAACGACGGAGTATTAGCAGGACAAGATATTGCCAGAATCATTGTACCAGTGTCGTCACATATGTTACAGTATTTGATGCAAACCTCTCTAGACTTTCAAACGGCTTTAGTACACTTTCCTGAACAGCTAGATCAAACGCTTTACCTGTGCCTTTGCATCCTTAGGTATCCCGCATATAATTAAGACCGATAATGGCCCAGCCTACATCTCACATCGTCTGCTAACCTTTTTTCAAGATTGGGGGGTGAAACACATCACAGGTATTCCTCATTCCCCCACAGGGCAAGCCATCGTTGAACGAGCACATAACACCTTAAAACGCATGTTGTTACAACAAAGCAGGGGAGCTGGAACCTTCACTCCACAAGAGCGTTCAGCAAAAGCACTGTATGTCCTTAACTTTTTGAATTTTTCTAGTACAGGTCCCCCCATTAGCCGACACTATCTCTCTCTGCAAACAGACCGGCAGAGCATTGAAGGGAAGGCGCAGGTCCTCGTACGAAATTTAGAATCCGGAATAATGGAGGGTCCCTTCCCCCAAATAACATGGGGAAGAGGTTATGCTTGTGTCTCCACAGGGTCAGGACCTCGCTGGATCCCAGCCCATTGTGTTTAGCCGTATCGGTATCAACCCTCAACAGAAAATTCTGCATTGGAAGAACCAAACCCTACTGAAGGAAAATGAAGATGCTCTGTTTGTTGATTGTATTTATAATCTGTTCAGGTAACGGGGTATGTTCTTGGCCAGGGTTACCAAAGCTACCATCGTCTAATAACGTTTGGGTAACACTGGAAAAAGCCATAAGTCACAACTTTTTCATTCTGGATCTATTAACAAAAGTATTCAGAAGCCAGAGAGAAAAAAACCCTGCAGAAACTGCAAATAGATAATGATTGGAGTTGGCTTGCTCAGCTCGTTAGCAAGCTACGCCTGGGCGGATGGGTAGAAATCCTTGTGAAGTATGTAATCTTTTGCACTGGAATGTTTTTTTGTGGATTGTTATCAGTATCCCGTGCTTATTATAACACAACATTTAATGGATAAATCTCTGAAAACTATATTGATAGCTGAAAAAGAAAGGGGAATTGTGGAGTAAGTGAATGTGGCCTCCCATGATCTCATCGCCCTTATTGGATGCAAGCCGTGGGATAGAAAAACAACCCACACAAAAACACAAAACTGAGACCTTGATATGCGGGACAGAAGGTCAGGGGCACAGCTGGAGCACCGAAGCAGGAGAGCGCGCTTATCTATGTTTATACCATATGTGGAGCTAGTGCGATAGAACACATTCGGAGGTGGTGAGAAGGGGAAAATACTAGCTCAGGAGGCAGACTATATTAAGGCTGCTCTTTTGTGAATAAATGGCCTTTGGCTTTGCTTGTGCATGGATACGGAGTCCGTGCCGTAAATCGCCAGAGTTATCTGTGTCTCTCTGGAGTTCCCAGGGTAACAACATACTTTCTCCAAATATTCTACTAGTTTTTCAGGATTCTGCACTTGTTCAGGGGTGAAACTCCAAAACGCTGGGGGTGCCCACTGCCCTAGGTATTTGCCCATGCTATCCCACATGCCCTGCCACTCGTAACTATCAAGCCTTGGGGCAGATTTCTGGGTAATATTCTGAAGTTGCTTAGTCAAAACCAAAACAACATGCCCCAAAACTAACAATAAGTGCACCTTAACCACCCAAGGATGTTCAAAATACAAAAAAGTTGTTGTACTAGAGGCAGAGACATCATAGAACAAAGTTGCAACGGTACTCTTCTGTATTTCCTCCATATAAAATCTCTCAGAGGAGGAGGTATAATTGCCAATTGCCTCAGTAAAGTGGTATCCAAAGTACAGTAACGGTTTCAACAAAAACCCCAAATACCAGATAAAGCTGAAAACGAGTGTTTGCATAACAAATCTTGTAGGCAAAACATTACTAATCACAGCAGAACACAGCAGACTAAACAAACCAACACCAGTCTTAACCACAAACTGCAAAAACGAGAACATGGTGCTGTGACCAGCAGCTGTTATTATCTCCAACCCTCGAGCCCCACATTGGGCACCAAAAAAGACTGTTGAGCTTTAGCCAGCAACTCAGCCCCACACAGCTGCTCGCTCACTCCCCCACCAGTGGGACAGTGGAGACAATCAGAAGGGTAATGCTCATCGGTTGAGATAAGAACAGTTTAATAATGAAATGAAAATATAATAATAAAAAAAAAATTAAACACAAACATGCAATGGAAAGGAAAACAACAAGAGGTGCAAACTCTCGGCGTGGGGGGGGGGGCAGTGGAATGAACCACCAAAATAAACCTCACATGACACAGACAGTCACCAACTCAACACCACACCTTCCTGAGCTGCAACTGCCCCCATTAATATACTGGTCATGGTGTCACATGGTATGGAATGAACACCCCATTGGCCAGTTGATGTCAGCTCTCTTGGCTGTGGCCCCGCCCCTCCCAGCCTCCTGCCAATGTGGCAGAATGCGGGAAGCTGGAAAGGTCCCTGACCACCACAAGCACTACAGTGAAGAGAATTAACCCCTTCTCAGCCAAAACCAGCACACCCAGGGACAGGCTTGATTCTTCACAGCAGTAATTTTGTCTTTGTGTTAGATGGGAACTGCCCAGATTTCATTTATAGCTGTTGTCAGTCGTTCACCCACTGTACACCTTCTCAGCGGCCTGCCTGTAGGCAGGAGGAGGCTCCTCTGAGGTGCCCCCAAAGCCTTCCCTTCTCCAGGCTGAAGCAGCCCTGTCCCTCATAGTACTTGCATACTGAGCATAAAGAAGTGAATCATACTTCTTTATGGAAGAAATATATAGCAGGTAGACAAAGCATTAGGAGCACAAAATGGGATTATTATAACCTGTACAGAACCTAAATTAGGCAAAACTCTGCATTTCTCACCTCATCAATGGTGCCCTGTACTTGAAAGCACAAGGTTTCAGCTTTAAAAAGTGTTTTAAAGAGCGCATGTGAACTACTTGTGTATAAGCCCCTTATCACACTGTCGTGGTTCAGCCTCAGCTGGCAACTGAACACCACGCAGCCACTCGCTCACTCCCCCCCACCCCTGTGGGATGGGGGAGAGAATCGGAAGAGCAAAAGAACCTGTGGGTTGAGATAAGCACAGTTTAATAATTACAATAAAATAATAATTATAATAATGATTATGATAATAATGACAATCGTGTTAATAGCATAAAATGGAAAAGGGAGGGAAGGGGAAAAAAAAGGAAAAAACCACAGAAACACAAACGATAGAGCCGCTCACCACACGCCGACCGATGCTGCCCGTCTCCGAGCCGCGATTGCTGCCTCCCTCCCCCGGCCAGCTCCTCCCAGTTAACATACTGGCCATGATGTTACATGATATGGAATATCCCTTTGGTCAGTTTGAATCCGCTCTCTTAGCTGTGCCCCCTCCCCTCCCGGTTTCTTGTGCACCCAGCAGAGCATGGGAAGCTAGAAATGTCCTTGACTAGTATGAGCGCTACCCAGCAACAGCCAAAACAGCTGTGTGTTATCTCAACATTTTTTTCATGCTAAGTTCAAAGCACAGCACTATGCCAGCTAGAGTGAGGAAAATTAACTCTATCCCAGCTAAAACCATGACACACACTTAATTCAAATATGCAGACGCACCCTCAGTTACATATATCATTTGTGCCGGGAATAGCCTTGCAGTCGTAAAGTTTTCTCTGATATTATCAGCTGGCAGGGTGCATTTAAATGTGTCTCAACAAGTCGGTTATTTTTTGAACTTGTTACTCCCTTACACAGAGAACTGGAATTTGTGACCTGAAAGCTGACACTAAGTAAGCAGAATAAGTAACCTAGATAATACTCCAGAACAGAAGAAATAAGAAAAATCGGGATAGCGTGAATCTCTCTTCTGGGTCAGCTGTCTGGTTCTTCTCTTCCTTTGAGGTTTGCAGTCATCGTTTAGTCTAGATTTTCCTTAGCAATTTTTGGCAGGCTTTGCTGTCTTTATGTTTTTAGAATAATGTATTTATTTATTTAGAATACATGGCAGGAGGGGGGATCCATGTCCAGAGGGAAATCATAGGTAGTGATCTTCACCCAGATATCGTTTAATGGCTTTATTAAAGATCTCAAAGGCAGAGGCCTAATAAACTTAATTCTCTTCAGGTTGGTACTTGAAGAAGATTTGTGAAAACCTGGAGAAGGAATTGTGAAAAAGCGTCAGTCTCAGATGTGAACAAGAAAGGCAATAAAAGGATTTAATGTGGAATAACAATCGATAATATGACTGAGGCTGGAAAAGCAGGCTTCCAGGTGTGTGGCCATGAGAGTCCTTGGATAAACCTCAAGAAGGACAGCCTCACTTGCATTGTAGGCCTTGGGAAGTAATATTCACAACCACGTTAGGAAAAATATAGTGCAGCAAGACATTTGCATGAGCGGCAGGAGGTAGGTAAATGGGAGCAGCCCGTACGTAAGAGGTGTTTTGGGGCTGAATGCAGAGACAGTGGGACAGGGCATGTGAAAGCCCCGATATTGCATGAGGGGTTGGTGAGGCCATGTGCAGGACACCATGTAAGTGGGGGGCACTTCTGTGCTGGACTGGATCGCCAGCTGGAGGTCTGAGCTCAGAGAAGAGGAAATCAAATGAGTAATGTGTTTGGAGGTATCAGACTGGATACTGAGCTATCAAACTTCTGTGAAAAAGAACGAGACTTTGCCGAAAGAGTGGTCAGGTGTTGGAACAGGCTGCCCAGAGAGGTGGTGGCGTCACCATCCCTGTAGGTGTTCAAAAAACATGTCGACATGGCACTTCAGGGCATGGTTTAGGAGGCGTGGTGGCGTTGGTTTGACAGTCGGACCTGATGATCTTAGAGGTCTTTTCCAACCTTAATGATTCTATGATTCAATGAAATACCTCATGGGCCATGTCATACAATGAAATTTGGGAATACAATACATTTACTTTAGGGCATGTGAAACTTAACATCTCTTCCACATTGTAGCTACACTGATATAGTCACAAAAATGTAATCGGTCCATTAATATGTTAGATATATCTATCTAGTGAGTAACCCAGCACTCGCTGAACGAATATTTTCCTTAAACAAATTAATCTTTTTTTAGTAGGCTCATTTCAAAATTACCTCTTGTTCAAAGAAAGACAATCCACTCTGACATAGAAAAAAGGGACTGACAGAGCTGGGATTGTTCAACCCGGAGAAGAGAAGGCTCAGGGGGATCTCGCCCGTGTGTATAAATAGCTGATGGGAGCATGTGAAGAAAGAGCCAGACTTCTTAGCGGTATGCAGTGAAAGCACAAGAGCCAATGGGCGCAAACTGAAATATGGGAAATTGCATTTAAACACAGAAATCTTCCTCATATTGGGGGTGGTCAAACACTGGAACAGGTTACCCTGACAGGCTCTGGAGTCTCCATCCTTGCTGAGATTCAAAGCTTGATGGAACACAGCCCTGAGCAACCTGCTGTTAGACTGGACAATCTCCAGAGATGCCTTCCAACCTCAACCGTTCAGTGATGCTGTGACTCAGACCGAAATCTCCATGGTCATTTAAAACAAATATTAAGAGACTTCTGAGAAGACAAAGGCCACATTTTGAGAAAGGCCTACATGGCCTATGGCTTTAAGCCACATTTTCTTAAGACATCCAGAAATTTCTAAGCCTGAGTCCTACTTGCTTTCAGCAAGGCTTAGGTTTCTTAAGAAATGTAAAGCTGAAGTTTGCTTTGTTTCTGCAGTTCCTGGGGGGAGGGGGTTGGGTGTTTTTTTTTTTTTCCCTCCTATCATCTTTGGCTTTTATTACTCAAGGATTTCTTATGCCTTGAAAGCATGACAGGGCTTGTGTCACAGACAAAAATCCTGGTCATGTGGTCAGACAGGCAGAAATCCAGTATGTAAAATGTTCTGGCTTGTGTTCTTTCTTCCTCCTCTGTAGGATGGTTCCTGTATGCCAGCTGCATAACCAGTAGTCAGCCTCAGTGCTGAGTACTTCTGTGAAAATGCGAAAAATCACTGATTCTTTCATATTAATGAGGGAGATCTGCTTATTTGCATCTGACAGCCTATCAGTCTATTAGTTAAAGCAGAAGGCATGCCATTACTGAGCACTATAATACACTACGCATCAGTCTCTTCTTATTGGATTTGGTTGAAGAAAGGTTTCACTGAGAAGAAAGGAGTTCCATGTGGTACCAGAAATCACTTGAGAGATTAGTTTCTATTCAGTTCTCAGCCAGCAATACTCTTTGCAAATTGCTGCTGCAGCCAAGACTTCCTTAGGGTTCCCATAGGCTTTCAACCAATTTAAAAAACCAAAACTCTCTACGTGTTCTGAAACAGCCTGTATCAGATTTCTTTGGTTTTGGTTAAATTAGGCTGAAATTACAGTAGTGGATAAGTAACAAACGCTTAGAAGGCAGGCCTGGATAATTCTGATGGGAAAGATTGAACGCTGGCTGCAAGCAATCAGGAGACATCCTGTGCTAATAACATAAAGATCTCCAGCTAAACAGAAGACATTAATAGTTTTTAGACAAAGCAGTAGTAACGCAACATTTATTCCATTAAAATGACATTTTGTCTTTCAGTCTTAATTTTAATTAAACACTGTATCAGAGGGCAAATATTCAACTTGGATGTCCTGAGTGGAGGGGCAGCGCAGTGGGCCAAAGCTTCTTCACATCTTAGGTACAAACAAGAAGTTACGGATGTATGCTCTGTAGTCTTCATTGAAAACAAGCACAAAACTGCAGTGGTCCGTAGATCCCCAAAGAGCCTGGCTGTAATGACACTAGAGGGGGTCCCGAGGCTGCAAGAAAATCTTTTTCTTGTAACAATTTCTTAAGCAAATAGCGCCTTATAAATGAAAATGTTGTTGAAATACAGCTCCTGGGAACAATGAAGGAGCCATTGAATTCAGGTGGGATCAAACAGTTCTAAATTCCATGTTTTCCAACGATTTATTAAGCAAGCCAAGTGGATTTTAACAAGGACTTTATCCTTTCAGTAAAGAGGATATTTAAAGTCAGCGTTCAAAATGGAGTAAAAGAATCTCTTACATTATCATTCCGGTAATTTAAATTACAAGGCCCCTGTTCTACAGAATCAGTGCTCCCCGTGAGATCCTTCACTGAAGACACAAAAGTTAGACCATGTGGTTCTGAGTTTTCAAGTTGGACAACTGAATTTTTACTGAAGTCAATAGCAGCCGTCAACGCTCAGCACCTTGAAGTTCAGGCTACACATTTGCAATAAAAGTAGGTTTTCCCAAAGCGCATCGGTGAGTTGGGAGCACAAGTTACTGTGGGATGCTGGGCCATGCGCGTTCTTAAGCCACTTCAGCAATTGTGAAAATTCTGCTGTAAGTATCTGAAAGAGAAATTCATGTGCACCCAGGACCGGCAGTCCTCTAGCTCACAATGATAGCTTATCCTCTGCCTCTGAGATGGGGAATACAGCTTGCGCTGTAGGAGATCATAACGTGCAAGCCTGAAGCAAGGCAAGACTGTCTGCTCCGAATGAAGGAGGAGAATGGCATTGGCATTTACTTTCTTTCCTCCCCTTGGTGGCCCACGCCTCAAACCAAGACAGCCTGCTTCAGGTATTCACCATACAATCCCCGTCCCTTCCAAGACATTGCAGAGTGAGCGCTCAGCTCTTGCTCCTCTCCTGATGTTGGGTGAGCTCCGTCAGAGAGCTCTGAGACTGCATTCAGGAAGAGGTTGCCCAGGAAACTAAAATCTTCCTCTTTTTCAGCCAGAGTGGCACAGCCTGAGGGAGTCGGCACAGGAGGCTGCAGCTGCCACTGGGAGGAAGAGGTTTGACAGTTGGAGGACCCAGAGGAGAAATTGATGGGATGACACTGACCACAGGTAGTGGTGCCCTTTACCTGCACAGCAATAGCGTACCTTTGAGAAGAAGCTGCTAAGTGATAGCCCTCACTGGGCTGCTCATGTGGCCAGCCCAATGGAGATCCCCAGTGTAGTAATGTTACCAGGGCAAGAGGAAAATCATAGCCATATAGGCGGGCCAGATACTGCATTTTCTCCCTGGAGCTATCCATGGGCTGAGGGCTTAGGCATTCTCCTCCTCCTCTTTCTTTCCTTGTGCCTGTGCACAGCTACAGGCAGTGAAGGGCCTGCTGTCCTCATCTGTTGTCCTCATGTTCATGCCTGAATTTTCATGGCTGCCCAATTACACTAATGAAGGCTGCCCTTTCTGCTAATGCAACGCAGTTTTAGAAAAGACATGCCCTGAAGAAGCAGGAATATCTATTACGAAGCTGCCATGGTATAGACTCTGCCTTATTCCCCATAGGATACATGCTAGCAAATGCAGGATGCTCTCCATGTGGTCTCTTCTAGTCACAGATCAACCTCTTGGCATTTCTTTAGCAACACATTTCCTTAATTTATGGAATATAATAATGAGTATGTTAGTTTGCATAGTAAGTGTTATTGAAATCAAACTATGATTATTAAAACAAATGTGGGAAGTGCATTCAGCATCTCTGCTGGTTTTGGCTGAGATGGGGTTAATTCTCTTCACTGTGGTGCCTGTGGTGGTCAGGGCCTTTCCAGCTTCCTGTGCTCTGCCACTTGGGCAAGAGGCTGGGAGGGGAGGGGCCACAGCCAAGAGAGCTGACCCAAACTGGCCAATGGGATATTCATTCCATACCATGTGATGCCATGATGAGTATATTAACCGGGGCAGTTGTTGTGTAATGTTGTGTGGTGGTGCTTGTGGCTTGGGGAGTGGTGTTGTTGGGTCTGGTTGGTTGGTGGTGGGTAGTTGTGTCATGTGGTGTTTGTTTTGGTTGTTCATTCCCCCTTCTCCCTGTTCTTGGTTTTGTCGCTCTTGTGGTTTTCCTTTTCATTGCGCTTTTGTTGTTGTTTTATTTTAATTATTAAGGTGTTCTTATCTCAATCCATGACCCTTCTCACTTTTACCCTTCTGATTCTCTCCCCCATCCTGCTGGTGGGGGAGGGAGTGAGCAGCTGTGTGGGGCTGAGTTGCTGGCTGAACCCCAACAGTTGCAGAATAGAAGGGAGGCAGCACAGGTGAGGCAGAATCATCAGGATCCAAAGTGTGACCTTGGCCTTCAAGCTGAGATTCATCTATGCAGGATCTTCTTGCTGCAACAATCTGTAAGCAATGCAGGACAGCTGCTACCAAGCAGACTGTGGTGGTGAGAGCACTCATGGCCCAAAGAGCAGAGAGGACTTTCTTGAGAAGGTGGTGAGAAGCGTTGCACGCCTTCACGTGGTATAGCTTCAGTACAGTCTCTTGTTCTGTGCATTTAGTGAGATGGAGTTCTTTGCAGCAGAAACAGATCTTCTTTCCACCCATATCCACCAAATTGCATCTTGGTAAACTGGACACAAACTGAATGCCTTGACATCCCATTACAAATACAGCCAGGTTCAGCAGAACACAGGCAATATTTGTCAGAACAAATAGGTTAGCCAAAACTATCAGTGGCCTCTTCCTTACCGTTACGCCCAAAATTCCGGATAAGATTTCCGAGGATCTCTCTGAGAAGAGATGGGTGTTATTCACGTGCAGGATGCTGTTCAGCAACAGCACCCCAAAGTCCACCTGGATAGAGGATAGAGCAGCCCAGGGTTATCTGCAGCAGCCCCAGCCTCTGGAGGCAACTCTGGTCTGGTGTGAAAGAAAGGTATCCCCTCAAGGCAGATATTGTATATCGCTCAGGGAAATGGGCTGCCATGGAGAAAGGTATCCAGTACCTGAGGGAAGTAGCTGTGCTTGAGGTGATTTATGGTGACCTGAATGATCAACAGTCATCCATAGATCCTGATGAACCCCAGTGCACACGACCCATGTGGCGGACGTTTGTACGGAGAACAGCGTGTAATCTCATTGGCATAACTGGCCTGAGAAGATGAAGAGGCACCAATGGTGGGGGATGTGATTGACAAACTTTGGGATTACAAAGCACGTGTCTCTTCCTCCTTCATCTTGGCTGTGGAGAAACTGTCCCAGGAGGTCCAGCAACTCAAAGAATCTATGTCCTAGTCCCCACCTGTATGGCCCAGTACCTCAGCCATTAGGAGTAAGTGTCCCTTTGCTCAAGAGAGAGGATACACACCAGATGCCACTCTAAGGTTTCACCTGGGTGACACAGGTATGTGAGCTGCAAAGGAAAACAATCACTCAGGGTGGTTCTTCCAGGAAAGTTGCTGTTCCAGATTCCAGTGAGCAGTTCCCCAGACAGATGTGTAGGAGTACTGATTTTATTTGTGATCTTAACAGGGCAAATTTTGATTTGCATTTACAAGAAGTGAGTAGCAAATACTATGGTCAGGAATAGAAAGGCCCTGCCTCCAGCCAGGTGGAGGAAAGGGACAACTGTGTGGATACAATGGCCTGGCATATGAGACCCACAGGAGTATAAGGCTCTAGTGGTCACCGGTGCACAATGCACCCTAATGCCATCAAGCTACATAGGGGCAGAACACATCTGTATTTCTGGAGTGACAGGGGGATCCCAGGAGCTAATTGTATCTGAGGCCGAAGTGAGACTAACCGGGAATGAGTGGCAAAAGCACCCCATTGTGGACTGGTCCAGAGGCTCTGTGCATCCTTGGCATAGACTACCTCATGAGAGGGTATTTCAAGGTCCCAGAAAGGTACAGGTCAGCTCTTGGTGTAGCTGCCTTGGAGATGGAAGAAATGGAACAGCTGTCTGCCTTGCCTGGCCCCGCGAAGGACCCTTCTGTTGTGGGGCTGCTGAAGGTCAAAGAACAACAGGTGCCGATCTCCACGCCAACGGTGCACCAGTGGCAGTATCGCACCAAACGAGGCTCCTTGATTCCCATCCATGAGCTCGTTCATTGACTGGAGGGTGAAAGAGTGATCCTTAAGACCCACTCACCCTTTCACAGTCCCATATGGCCAGTGCGGAAGTCTAATGGAGAGTGGAGGCTAACAGTAGACTACCGTGGCCTGAATGAAGTCACTCCACCGTTGAGTGCTGCTGTGACGGACATGGTAGAACATCAATACGAACTGGAGTCAAAGGCAGCCAAGTGATATGGCACAATTGATATCTCTGATGGGTTTTCCTCCATCCCTTTGGCAGCAGTGTGCAGGCCACAGTTTGCTTTCACTTGGAGGGGAGTCCAGTACACCTAGAATTGACTGCACCAGGGGTGGAAACACAGCCCTACCACTTGCTGTGGACTGATTCAGACTGCACCAGAATAGGGTGGGGCTCCTGAACACCTTCAATACATTGATGACATCGCTGTATGGGGCAACACAGCAGAACAACTTTTTGAGAAAGGGAACAAAATAGTCCAAAGCCTTCTGAAGGCCGGTTGTGCCATAAAACAAGGTAAGGTCAAGGGACCCGGGGAAAAGATCCCGTTCTTATGGGTGAAACAGTAAGATGGACTTCGTCAGATTCCAATGGATGTGATCAACAAAATAGTAGCCATTTATCCACCAACTTGCAAAAAGGAAACACGAGCTTTTGGGCATTTTGGGTGTTTGCAGAATGTGTATTCCAGATTATAGTCTGATCGTAAACCCTCTCTATCAAGTGACCTGGAAGAACAATGATTTCAAATGGGGCTGTGAACAATGACAAGCCTTTAAACATATTAAACGAGAAATAGTTCATGCAGTAGTTCTTGGGCCAGTCCATGCAGGAGAAGATGTAAAAATGTGCTCTATACCGCAGCCGGGGAAAATGTCCCTACTTGGACCCTCTGACAGAAAGTGCCAGGGGAGACCCAAGGTCGACCCCTAGGGTTTTGGAGTCGGAGATACAGAGGGTCTGAAGCCCATTACATTACACTCCAACTGAAAAAGAGATATTGTCAGCATATGAAGGGGTTTGAGCTGCTTCAGAAGTGGTTGGTTCTGAAGCACAGCTACTCCTGGCACCCCAACTGCCAGTGCTGGGCTGGATGTTCAAAGGAAACATCCCCTCTACACATCATGCAACTGATGCTACATGGAGTAAATGGGCTGCACCGATCACCCAGTGGGCTCGAGTAGGAAACCCCAGTCGCCCTGGAATCTTGGAAGTGATTACAGACAGGCCAGAAGGCAAAGATTTTGGAATATCACCAGACGAGGAGGGCACACAGGCTGAACAAGACCCACTGTATAAGAAACTGCCAGAAAACAAGAAGCAATATCCCCTGTTCACTGATGGGTCCTGTCATCTGGTGGGAGAGCATCAGAGATGGAAGGCTGCTATATGGATTCCTATGCGAAAAGTCACAGAAACTGCTGAAGGAGAAGGTGAATCGAGCCAGTTTGCAGAGGTAAAGGCCATCCAGCTGGCCTTAGACATTGCCAAATGGGAAAAGTGGCTATAACTCTATCTCTGTACTGACTCCTGGATGGTGGCAAATGCCCTGTGGGGGTGGTTAGAGCAATGGAAGCAGAACAACTGTCAGTGCTGAGGCAAACCCATCTGAGCCGCCACATTGTGGCAAGGTATTGCTGCCCGGGTAGAGAACCTGGTTGTAAAGGTACGTCATGTGGATGCTCACGTCCCCAAGAGTGGGGCCACTCAAGAACATCGGAACAACCAGCAGGTAGATCAGGCTGACAAGATTGAAGTGGCTGAGGTGGATCTGGACTGGCAACATAAGGGTGAACTATTTCTATCTCGGTGGGCCCATGACACCTCAGGCCCTCAAGGGAGAGATGCAACATACAGGTGGGCTCGTGATCGAGGGGTGGACTTGACCATGGACGCTATTGCGCAGGCTAGCCATGAATGTGAAATGTGCCCTGCAATCAAGCAAGCGAAGCGGGTAAAGCCTCTGTGGTATGGGGGACGATGGCTGAAATATAAATATGGGGAGGCCTGGCAGATTGACTATATCACAGCACAACAAACCCGCCAAGGCAAGTGCCATGTGCTTACAATGGTAGAAACAACGACTGGCTGGCTGGAAACATATCCTGTCCCCCACGCTACTGCCCAGAACACTCTCCTGGGTCTCGAATATAAACTCAAGTGGCGACATGGCACCCCAGAGAGAAATGAGTCAGACAACGGGACTCATTTCCAAAATAACCTCATAGACACCTGGGCCAAAGAGCATGGCATTGAGTGGGTGTATCACATCCCCTATCACGCACCAGCTTATTTGAAAATCGACAGATACAATGGACTGTTAAAAACTACATTAAGAGCAATGGGGGGTGGAACATTCAAGCACTGGGATACACATTTAGCAAAAGCCACCTGGTTAGTCAACACTAGGGCATCTGCCAATCGAGCTGGCCCTGCCCAGTCAGAACCCTGACATACTGTGGAAGGAGAAAAAGTCCCTCTAATGCACGTAAAAAATATGTTGGGCAACACAGTCTGGGTTATTCCTGCCTCAGGCAAAGGCAAACCCATTTGTGGAGTTGCTTTTACTGAAGGACCTGGGTGTACTTGGTGGGTGATGCGGGAGGATGGAGGAGTCCGGTGTGTACCCCAAGGGGATTTGATCTTGGGTGAGAACAGCCAATGAACTGAATGGTATGCTGTTAATTGCTGTATAATGTTGTATGTCAACACTACTATGGTTGCTATATTCCATATCAATGGTATCATGGTGGGAATCTTTCAGTGAACCAAGGAAAGTGCAGTGGTGATGGAGCAAGGACTGACTTCAACATGCAACAATCCACCGCCATACACACCATCTCTCTGAAAGACTCGTACAATAGATGGAACCCGAAGTCATGGACTAAATGAACTCCATGGACATTTCACAGACAGTTTACAGGGGTTTTCCATAGACGAGGGGAATGATAAATGCAATCTCTATATTCTATTAAAGGATGAGAAGGCGGCTAGGGGTTACTGAAATTGTATTGGACAGTATGGGACCTGAGCATGACTGAAATGATATGGAATTGGGGTGGATACTGCCATGGGTTTAGCTGGGATGGAGTTTATTTTCTTCACTGTACCTGCCATAGTGCTGTGCTTTGGCCTTAGTATGAAAACAATGCTGATAACACACTGATGTTTTAGTTGTTGCTAGGTAGTGCTTATACTAGTCAAGGACTCTTCTAGCTTCCCATGCTCTGCTGGGTCAGAAGAAGCCGGGAGGGGAGGTGGCACAGCTAAGAGAGCGTATTCAAACTGGCCAAAGGGATATTCCATACCATGTGATGTCATGCCCAGTATGTTAACTGGGAGGGGCTGGCCAGGGGAGGGAGGCAGCAATCGCGGCTCGGGGACAGGCAGCGTCGGTCAGCAGGTGGTGAGCGGTTGTATCGTTTGTGTTTTTTTGTTTTTACCCTTTTTCTTTTCCTTATATTATCATTATTGTTATTATCATCATCATCATCACTATTATCATTATTATTTTGTTTAAATTAGTAATCTGTTCTTATCTCAACCTACAAATTTTTTATGCTTTGCTCTTCCGATTCTCTCCCCTGTCCCACAGGGGTGGGGGGAGTGAGCGAGCGGCTGCGTGGTGTTTAGTTGCCGAGTGGGTCTGAACCACGACAGGTATTGGTACACTTCTGTAAGCCGCATAAGTTTTGTACTCTTGGTGGTACGGATTTATTGATACTGAACTCGGATACTGGCTTGTTCACATTGAATTTGGATATACCCGTCAGGCATTGTAAAATTGATAACTAAGTATGAATGAGCTGAGTTAACTCTGGTGTGACTGGTGAATGAACGAGTGACTGAGATGCAGCATAGCTGCAAAGCGAGTGTGGAGTTCTGACCCTTGGTTCTGCTATCCTGCCAGGGGTAATACCGGAACAAAGCGATTGTTAACTTTATTACGGACCAATAGTGTGCCATCTACGTACACGTTGTCATCTTGTGTGCCTCGTAAATAAGAAAACGGAATGGGGGGGAATCAGAGCAGCGAAATTCCAAAGAAAAGCCCCCTAGGATGTATCCTAGCACACTGGAAAGATATAGGGGGTCTGCCGGGTGGGAGTGTGAATAAGAAAACACTGTATTGCGGCTGATATTGTTTTTTAAAGGGAAGAAAGAATGTGGGATGAGGTTATGTATGCAGATATGTTTTCCACTTTGCGGAATCATCCGGAGTGGCAGAGAGAGTGTGGTATTAATATTCCACCAGAAGATGCCCTGGTTTTATCTTCAGAAAAAGAAAAGAGAAGTGAAAAGAAGGAGCGGGAGAAAATAAGGAGATGCTGTTCAGCATGTAGTATTGGGCAGAGGTGTTTGAAAACAGTAAACCCTAGAAAGAAGCGAGAGGAGATAGAGGATCAGCCTGAAGATTTGGGATTACCCCCCGCTTAGTAACAAAGTTGCCTCTCCCACACCCACCACTTTTGAAACAGACAGTAGTAGTGAGGAGGAGGGAGCGATGAATAGTTTTACTCCGGTCACAGCACGAACTCGGAGTAAAACTCAGAAGGCTCCCCAACTCCTAGCCCCATTGCGAGAGGTAATGGGGGTAGGAGGTCCAGCCAGAGGAAAAGTACCCTTCTCCACTACTGATTTAGATGCCTGGAGAGAGGTAGCTAGGGGATACCGGGACGACCCCTCTCGAGTGGTAAAATGATTTGAATTAAGAATAAAAAAAACCAGGAACCTGATTGGAGAGATCTTGCTGTACGCTTCTATGGGAGAACTTATCTTGGGCCGCATATCTCTGGGACACAGGGCTCTACCCGCCCTGGGGACAGTGCTGCACAGACATCAATATGATGGATACAAAATGTCCATTTATTTAACTGCATCACACGCTTATATAGCTCTTGCGCTTCCTGTTCCTGCCACTCCTATGGGGAGGAGTCTATCTTTCCGTCACATCCCGTGATCTTCCGGTCGCCGATCCCTGTCTATTCCCCTACATCTCCCCCTCCCCATGCTGCTAAAAGTTCTACAAAGCTACTTGCGTAAGTGGATACATATTGCGGTCAGGTCTATATTCATGTAACTCTTGCAGGCGCGCTTTGATTTGTCTTATAACACAGCATAACAATGGCAGCCCACAAGTAACCATGGTTACTACACACAACAAGATCCCCCCAATTATTACTATCCAGTCCCAGTTCATATCTCTCTTTTGCCGCCCTTTCCCAGTGTCGCTCTCGTTGCAATATTGCTTGCGATCTTGTCAAGGAGCTCATTTCTTTTCCCAATGGTACGGCTAGCATGAGGATCCATGTCAGCAGACCCTGCAAAGAGACAACTCAGAAAGGGATTATTCATTGTACATCCTTGCACAGTTCTGCTTTCACACACACTTTGCAGGCACCCATTCTATGCACCCTTCGTTCTCAACCGCAGCGTAGCCCCTCCCCAGGCATCTCAGTTTCCATCCTCTCTCCCATTGCTCACTGCCTGGGAACCTTACTCGTACCTGCGGATAGCGCTCGCCTGCTTGAGCTTTGCCAAAGTGCTTCTCAACTGCTGTAACTTGCTCCTGCCCGCGTATAAAATGATTAAGCAGATATAATGCACGCATTAAAATAGTTTGCTGAGCTGCTACGGGTATAGCTCCCTTATACCTCTCCCCCTCCCCAAGCTGTATTATTTTTGCTTTCAAGGTGCGATGAGCGCGTTCAACTATTGCCTGCCCCGTGCTATTGTAAGCAATTCTGTGTTTTAATACAATATTCCAAGCTTTCAACCATTCTTCGGTACTTCGAGCCTGAAAGCATGGTCCATTGTCTGTTTTTATCTCGGTGGGCTTTCCAAGCCATGCCATCACTGTGGTCCAATGCGCAGTCAAGTGCATTGCGGTCTGCTTCCGATGTTGAGTAGCCATGATGACTCCACTATATGTATCAATTTTAATTGCCAGGTGCCGTCCGGGGGCCAACTGTGGACATTCAGTAAAGTCAGTCTGCCAGATAGCATTTGCTTCCAGTCCTCGAGGGTTGACTCCTGCCTCCCACAATGGCGAGTGCTGACAGTAAGGACAGGTGGCTACTACTTCTCTTGCTGCTCTTTTTGAGATGCCACACTCCTTTGCCAAGGCTTTAGCACCCAGGTGCAGTTGTTCATGCAGTTTCTTTGCCTCTGTCAATGTCCAGACTCCCGTGGCTGCCTCATCAGCCATGCGATACCCCTCAATCAGTGGTCCAGGCCCCGTCTGATGACTGCGAATGTGAATTACTGTCACAGTTGCTCCTCGCTGCGATAAAGCAACCTCTAGCATCAAGGCAATTTCCCTGTGTGGTACACCCTCTCGTTTCATGGACGTGACTAATTTATACACATATAAGGAGTCTGTGTACACATTTATATGCCGATCTATATCCTTTCGCAGGGCCATCTCTAGCACTATTGCTTCTAGCCACTGCACACTTTTACCCTGCTCCTCATACGTCTGGCGCATCCAACTATTCTCTTCTTTCCACACTACCGCCGCTCTGTTCGTCTTCGAGGAAGCATCTGTGAAATATGTTGGTCCTGGGTGAGGGGTATCCAAAACTCTACTATCCACACTCAAATCCACCACTTTGGCTGTCTCGGCCCACCTCTGTACCGTGCCTGTGACGATTTTCCCTGAGTATGAGTATACCGCCAATTGTATATCCTCTTCACTCTCTACCACCTTCCGCCATTTCTCCCCATTCCACGGCACTGTCAGCTTATCTGGCTCCTTCCCAAAGATTCCCTTGCTTTCCCGTTGCAGACGCCAAATCATTCCCCCGGCTACCTTGACTTTTGTGGAGAATGCATCCTTGGGAACCTTCTGATATACCCATCGCAGTGGTTTTTCTTCCCCCGCCCGTATTTGATATAGCAATCCTAATCCTCCACCGGCGGTCAGAATCCAACCTGCGATTAATTCCTCCTGAGGGTCCCACCGCCATACTCCTTCCTTTTGCATTCGACGTTCTATCATCTGAAACTGCTGGACTGTCTCAGGGTCTAAACTCCTGGGCTCCCATGGGTCGGTCCCTTTCAGCAACGCATAGAAAGGTTGCATCTCCTCACCGGTGATGCGCACGAATGTCCGCAACCACTGCAGTGCTCCTACCAGCTTCTGTACATCGTGTAAATTTTTAACCTTAGGTGTAAGTTTAATAGGCTGAGATTGTATGGAATCCCCTTGTATTCTAGCACCCAGAAATCCACACACTGGTCCTTGCTGTACCTTTGCCTCAGCTATCTTGAGGCCCTGTCCCTCAAGGCCCCTTTGGGTGTCTGAAAAGACTTGTTCTCATAACGCCTCGGTGGGCGCAGCTATGAGGACGTCATCCATGTAGTGGATCATGTAGATTCTCTCCTGATACTGTTGCCTTACTTGCTGCAATGCGGAAGCCACGTACCTCTGGCAGATCGCTGGAGAGTTTTTCATCCCCTGAGGAAGTACTGTCCACTGCCATCTACTACCTGGTTCTGCGCAGTTCACTGTGGGCAGAGTAAAGGCAAATCTCTTTCTATCATCTGGATGTAGCAGAATGCTGAAGAAGCAGTCTTTGATATCTAAAACAATGACTCGCCATCCTTTCGGGACAGCACTCAGATCTGGTAGGCCGGGTTGGAGAGGCCCCATGTCCTCCATTTGCTGATTTACTGCTCTAAGGTCATGCAGCATCCTCCATTGGTTTTTATCTTTCTTTTTTATAGCAAATATAGGGGTGTTCCAGGGGCTCATCGAGGGCTCTAGGTGCCCTGCTTCGTGCTCTTGTTTTACTATAGCTCTTACAGCCTCTGTTTTCTCTGTTGTCAGGGGCCACTGCTCCACCCAGATGGGCTGTTCGGTTTTCCACACCAACTTGTGGTGACGAAGCCCCTCTGAGGCAGTGGCCCTTATGCTAAATTTTTCAACCCAATCCCCATCTGGGCAAGGGCATCTCGCCCCATCAAGGGGCTTGCTACCCCATCTGCTACTAGTATGGTCACTACGGCCGTGAGGAGCTTCCCTGCCTCCTCGTCCATGACTTCGAGTTTCACAGGGCAAGTACTAGTCCTTGTCTGTTGTTCTCCTCCCACCCCTATTATACGTTTTCCCATGGCGAGGGGCCAAGTTGGTGGCCACCGTTCGAGTGGCATCACTGTGACATCCGCCCCGGTATCCACTAACATTCCCAGGTATATCCGTGCCGGGCAACTCGGCTCTTGCGGGGTAATCATCACCGCTGCCATGGGTCTCTTGTCACTGCCTATGACCAAGGCCACGCGGGGTCTGTAACCTGCAAATCTTGCTGGTTCTGCTCCCCTGCCTGAAGTTTCACTCCCCCTTGGCCCGCTACGGTGGGCCAAGCTCCTGGCGCTGGCACCATGATGGGGGCCATTTGACTCACAGGAGGCACGAATCCCCCTCGCTTCACCCTCCTTTGGCTGTTTCCCGGCTTTGTGGTTGGACAATCTCTTTCCAGGTGTCCTGGCTTCCCACACGCCCAGCACCTCCCTACTGGGCGCGCTCCTCCTCCATTACGTCCTCCCCTTTCCCCTAGCGGGCACCCAGCTTTAAAGTGCCCTAGCTGTCCACACAAATGACATCTCGGTCCCGGCCCCGCCGCTTGCACCAGCATCCTTTCTTTGCTTCCACAGTCAGGGTTCTGGCAGATGTGCGCTCCCACACCGCCATGCTGATTCAACGCCTCCTGGCGCAAGACATGCCTGATGGTTTGACCCAATGATGCCCCCACCGCCAGGGTGCGGAGGACATCATGTGTTTGTGGATTTGCTTGATTTCGGAGGCAATCCATAAGGACTGCCTCCTTGGCTACTGGTGGCAATTCTGATTATATAATAGCCTTCTGCAACCTGTCACAAAACGTTGTAAATGGCTCTGCTAATCCTTGCTGTATCTTTTGCCAAGGTTCCACTTTTTTTTCATACCTGCCCACTTTGCTATACGCTCTATGGGAACTCTCCGTTACCGCTTGCAGCTCCCTGCCCCTCCTCCAGGAGCTATCTGGACAGGGAATATCCAGGGTATCTCTATCCTTACTCCATCGAGGCTACAATCTCTGGCTATCAGCCACCAGTTAGGTAACTCGACTGACTGTCGATGGGGCGCCCCCTTCGTTAAGAGTCCTGTCTGCCGCCGAGTTACTTCCCCTAGTGCACGCATAGCCTGCTGCAGCTGCCGCAGCACTTCCTCCGCGGACCCCTCCGGAGCTGCAGCGCCCCGGACCTCCCCTTCTGGCGGTCTCTCTCTTCCCTCCTTCTGATTGGTCCTCCGAGTCCCTGCTGCCTTATGCCTCTTTTTTGCGCGCTGCAGGCAATCTGCCCCATCTTCCCACATGTGGAAATCGGTTTTTCCCCCAACTTCTGATTCGCTGCTACTCGAGGTTGATCTATACCCATCCTGTACTCCCCTCCAGGCACCCCAATCCCCCTCCTCGTCTGACTCCCATCTCAAGGATTGCCCTGGGAGCCAGTCTCGAGGGTCGGGCAGAGAGCGGCGCCGCTGTTGGCGCTGATCATCTTTCTCCTTCCGCTCCGTCACTCCCGCTGCATCCGCTGCCACGTCACCCTCCCCGTGCGCAGGTACTCGCGCCTGTGCCAAATCGTCCCAGGGGTATGCAGGGGGGCATTCCAAAGGTCCTGCTGGCTCAACAGGGAACACCGCCGCTTCCCAATCCACCTCTTTGGGAGCCTCAGACTGAGTAGTTGGCCAGGCTCCGCCGTCCAAACTCTCCTTCCGGTCGCCGATCCTTGTCTATTCCCCTACAGAGAGATGTAGATTTGATTTTGGGGGAAATCATGGAAACAGAAGAACAATTAGTATTAAAAACTGCACGAACTCATGTGCAGGCCCAAATTACTGGGGGAACCTTACAAGGGAATGTGGACGATTAAATTCACCTGACGGACCCACATTGGGCTCCCAATGACGGGCGTGATGATAGATTATTAAAAAGATACCGAGATTGGATAAAATTTGGATTAGAAAATGCAATTCCAAAACAAAAGCTGTAAATTGGTCAGCATTGTATGCTGTCAAACAGGGTCAGAAAGAGACCCCTCCTGAATTTTTGAATCAACTGAGAAATGCCATGCGAAAACACACTACCCTAGATCCCTCCTCGGATGTGGGACAACAACAACTTGTTTCTCTATTTTTGGGGCAATCATCTACAGCTATAAGAAAGAAGCTACAGAAGTGAAAAGAACCGGAAATAAGAAGCTTAGAGAAATTCCTTGAGAAGGCATGGAGAGTATTCAGGAATTGGGAGAATGCCGATAGAGGAGAATTGACAAAAGTGATGGCGACAGCTACGGTGACAGCCTTGGAAGAGAGGAATGGTAAACAGAGGAGGATTGAAAGGACGAGGAAAGGGAAGGCCCTTTGGAAATAGAGGGGGACTGGGAAAGAATCAGCGTGCGTATTGTTGGGAGGAAGGACATTGGAAAAATGAATGCTTCTGCTTTTCTAACTGCATCTCGGCACACTCTGGCAATGCCCTTGTAGCTCTCGACGGCTAATCCTCCACTTCTCCATCTCTGGTAGGCTTCCCTTTTGGATTTGAGTAGACCCAGGAGGTCATGGTTGAGCCATGGGGGCCTCTTGCTCCGCTTACTTCCTTTTCCTTTGTAGGGGATGAATTGGCTTTGTGCTTCCAAGAGAGAGTTCTTGAAGAATTCCCAGCACTCACTAGCTCCTTTGTCTTCCATGGAAGCTTCCCATCGAATCCCTCCCAACTGAGCCCTGAGTGAACTGAAGTTTGCTCTCCTAAAATCCAGAACCCTTGTCTTAGGGGTGACCTTCAGCACGCTCAGCAGGATCCCGAACTCCACAATATTGTGGTCACTGCAGCCAAGGCTATCACTAACTGAGATATTACAAAGCAGGCTTTCTCGGTTTGTGAATAGCAAGTCCAGCAGTGCCTCATTCCTGGTTGGCACATCTAACATTTGTATCAGGAAACAGTCCTCTATACATTGCAGGAACTTGGTGGATGACATGCGAGCTGCCGTATTGTTCTTCCAGCAGATGTCTGGGTAGTTGAAGTCACCCATCAGGACCAGGTTCTGTTGGCCAGAAGCTTGCTTTAGTGCCCCAAATATTGCTTCGTCGGCTTTGTCATCATGGTTAGGAGGTCGGTAGCAGATGCCCACTGTGAGGTCCTGCTTGGAGATGACCCATTGACTTTAACTCAGAGGCATTCAATAGAGCAGTCGCAATCACCACAGTTGACTTCGATACATGCAAGGTGTTCCTTGATGTAGAGTGCAACTCCTCCACCTCTTCTACCCTGCCTGTCCTTACGAAAGAGCTTGTAACCGTCCAATGCGATCCCCCAGTTTTTTGAGTTGTCCCACCATGTTTCAGTTAGTCCTATGATGTCATACCCTTCTGAGTGGGCACAGAGCGCCAGTTCCTCCTGTTTGTTTCCTAGACTGCATGCATTTGTACATACACTTGAGCTGATTACTCTTCTGTTTCACCTCTTGGGAGACAGCTAAGGACCCTTTACCACCACACTGCTTGGCCTGACTTACTCCCCCGTTGGACGTGCTGGCGTGAGTGTTTTCGCAATGGATCCCACCCCCCAAGTCCTTCAGTTTAAAGCCCGCCTCACCAAGTTAGCCAGCCTACTGCTGAAGATTCCCTTACCCCTTTCAGACAGATGGATTCCATCCCTCCCTAGCATGTCGTCGTCATTGAAGAACACCCCATTGTCATAAAAGCCAAACCCCTCCCGGTGGCACCAGCCACGTAGCCAGGAGTTGATATACATTATGCGCCTGTTTCTGGCTGCTCCCTTCCCTCGAACTGGCAAAATGGAAGAGAAGATCACTTGGGCGCCAATGTTTTTCACTTGCTCCCCCAGGGCTCAAAAGTCTCCCTTGATTTTACCCAGGTTACGGCTCTCAGTGTCATTCATGCCTACGTGAAATTGTAATAGTGGATAGTAGTCTGTTTTCCTGATGAGTTGTGGCACCCTCTCGGCAACGTCCCAAAGCCCAAGGAGACCCCGCAGACCTTGATAGCTGAAACAGAAGTCGACTGACGGGGACCTGGGGCATCTACCCTAGCAGATCCACTGGTTAAAATAAAGCTAGCGAGACAAGAGAGAGAGGTAGAATTCTTAGTAGATACAGGTGCTTCTTTCTCTGTTTTGAATCCAGAACTGATAGCTATAAGTAAAGATTTTGTGAATGGAATAGGAGCTACTGGCCAACAGGAAAGGGCATTCTTTTTGAAGCCGCTCAAATTTAAATTAGGAAAGCGGATTGGAATACACCGATTTCTATATTTACCGAAATCAACCAAGCCATTATTGGGTTGGGATTTATTGGAACAACTGGAAGCAGAAATAGCCTTTAAACAGGGAACCATGGAACTAAAGGCAAACGGGAACCAAATAACTGAAATTTTAAGTTTGGCCCTAATGCACCCTGAAAAGTCCACTGTATCGGTGCCTGAAATTGAAGAGATTATCAGTCAGGTATATCCAGGAGTATGGGCTGCGGGAACCCCAGGGAGGGCGAAGAATGCCATTCCCATAGCAGTAGAACTTAAAGAAGGGATAAGCCCAGTACGACAAAAACAAAACCCCTTGAAGTTAGAAAACCGGAAGGGAATAGAAGGACCGATTAATAATTTTGTACAGCACGAGCTATTAATAGGATGTGAACCAGAATAGAATACCCCTATATTACCGGTAAAAAAGCCAGATGGAACTTATCGGGTAGTACAAGATTTAAGAGAAGTGAACAAAATTATTAAGGACCTACACCCTGTGGTAGCTAATTCTCATACCTTACTTACTAAATTACGGGATAATCAAGTATGGTTTACAGTAGTGGATTTAAAGGACGCATTCTTCTGTTTGCCTTTAGCCAAAGAAAGTCAAAATATATTTGCATTTGAATGGGAAAGCCCTACCACTGGTAGGAACACTCAGCTTACCCTGGACAGTGTTACCCCAAGGTTTTAAAAATAGTCCAACAATCTCTGGAGAACTTGAAACGTGGGATCCTCCCTCCTGGGAAGGGGTCCTTTTACAGTATGTGGACGACTTACTAATAGCAACTGAAACAAAACCTGACTGTATACAATGGACTACCAGTTTGTTGACCTTCTGGGGACTAAATGGGTATCGAGTCTCTCAAAAGAAAGCTCAGGTGGTGCGGCAACAAGTAACCTACCTTGGATAGGAAATATCTGGAGGACAACGGGAACTATGAAGAGAACGAAAAGAAACCATCTGCAGAACCCCCCTCCCTCAGACGGTAAAAGAACTCAGGATCTTTTTGGGAATGTCAGGTTGGTGCC
Source organism: Phalacrocorax aristotelis (assembly GCF_949628215.1). Classification (NCBI taxonomy): domain Eukaryota; kingdom Metazoa; phylum Chordata; class Aves; order Suliformes; family Phalacrocoracidae; genus Phalacrocorax; species Phalacrocorax aristotelis. Next base: position 19,955,192 of record NC_134310.1, read on the forward strand.
GGTTATGGATTTATAATTATGGAATAATAGGAAGACCTTTGTACGAACTTTGGAAGAACAACCCCACTCGATTAGCCTGGTCCAAAGAAGCTCAAAATGCATTCAAGACACTTACAAAGGAACTAATGAAGGCCCCGGCCCTGGGCCTACCTGATGTGACTAAACCTTTCTGGCTGTTTTCCCATGAAAGACAAGGTATAGCTCTGGGAGTCCTAGCTCAACGGCTAGGACCCTACAGAAGGGCTGTGGCCTATTTTTCTAAACAGCTTGACGAGGTAAGCAAGGGGTGGCCAGGGTGCCTGCGAGCTGTGGCGGCTGTGGTCTTGAATATTCAGGAGGCCCGGAAATTCACCTTAGGTCAAAAGAGCACAGTACTGGTTTCACACACAGTATCACCTGTGTTGGGACAGAAAGGGAATCACTGGCTTTCCCCATCCCGATTTCTACAATACCAGGCCATTTTAATTGGATCGGATGACGTTACTGTTGAAGTAACCAATGTTATGAACCCAGCTTCTTTCCTCAGCGGAGTGACTTCTGAACCGTTAACACATGATTGCCTTGAAACTATAGAGACTGTGCACTCCAGTAGACCAGATTTGAAAGAACCACCTCTGGAAGATGCACAAGATTCCTGGTTCACGGACGGAAGCAGCTTTGTCCGACGAGGTATTCGAAAGGCTGGATACACAGTGACAACAGCGAACAAAATAACTGAATCTCAATCACTACCTGCTGGAACATCAGCTCAAAAGGCTGAAATTATCGCCCTGATGAGGCCCCTGGAGCTGGCAAAAGGGAAAAAAATAAATATATGGAGAGATTCCCAATACGCCTTTGGAGTTGTCCATGCTCATGGAGCAATTTGGAAATAATGAGGGCCACTAATTACACAAGGAAGGCAGATTAAACACACTGAGGCAATCCTGTGCTTATTAGAAACACTCCGATTGCCAACTAAAGTCGCGATCATGCACTGTCGAAGACACCCGAAGAGTAGCACTGAACAGGAAAAAGGTAATAGATTGGCTGACTGTGAGGCTAAACAGGCAGCGGTTAGAATGCAAGAACAAGAACAAGGGCAACCGATTGTCATACTTCTGCCAGCTGCTTGTAGAATGCTTCATCTAGCTCTTCATCCTGGTTGGGAGGTCTATAACAGACTCCTAGCAGGCTATCTGCCTTGTTGGCCTTCCCCCTTATCCTTACCCATAAGCACTCAACCTTATGGGTAGTTATTGGGCAGCAAAAGTAGCTCAGGTTGGGACACTGCTGCACTTGCACTGCTTCTTGTAAGGCTCGTCCTCCACTTGTTCGGGTGGTTCCTGCTATAGTAATTCTTATAACATGCAACTGAAATAATGGTTTACAACAATTTAACAGTATATCCATTACAATCTCCACCCCGGTCCCTTTGGACCAGACCATAGGTTTTACCATTGCAATGAACTCCTCCCCTTGCCCCTGATCCGGCTTGGACTTATCCACAGACTGCAGTCCCTTAGGGGAGTACCTGGTCCAAGTGGAGCCTTATCTGTGAGCCACAGTCTCTTCAGGGGTATACCCGCTGTGGCGTAGACTTAACCAGAGCCACAGTCACTTTGATGTGCACCTATTCCAGTGTGGCCTTCTCCATGGGCCACAATGCCTTCACAGGTGTAGCTGCTCCAGCGTGGCAGATACACAGATACCATGCCCTTACTCTATGGACTGTCCCTGTAAAATGTCACAGATGTCCACAAAATGTCCACTGAGGTCATTTAGCGCATGACTTTGGGTTCCATCGATCGTAACAGTCTTTCAGGTCAGGGAAGATGGTGTGTTTGGTGTTGGATTGTTGTACACTGAAGTCAGTCCTTGTTCCATCACCGCTGCACTTTGCTCAGTTAAATCAAAGTTCATTCTTAATTAACCTGGGAGATTCCTACTGTGATACCATCATAATGGAATATAGCAACCACAGAAGAGATTAAATACAATATTATATAGCAATTAACATCATACCATTCAGTCCATTGGCTGTTCTCACCCAAAATCAAGTCCCCTTGGGGTACACACTGGACGACTCCATCCTCCCACATCACCCACCAAGTGCGCCCAGGTCCTTCAGTAAAAGCAACTCCACGAATGGGTCGGCCTTTGCCCGAGGCAGGAATAACCCAGCCTGTTTTCGCCAGCATATTTTTTATGTGCACTACAGGGACTCTATCCCCTTCCACCATGCATAAATATTCTGATCGGACAGGGCCAGCTCGATTGGCAGATCCCGTAGTGTTGACTAACCAGGTAGCTTTTGCTAAATATCTATCCTGGTGTTTAAATGTCCCACAACCCTTTGCTCTCAGTGTAAACTTTAACAGTCCATTGTATCGTGAAGTTTTCCTGGAGGCTGGTGAATGAAAGAGGAGGTGATACACCCACTCAATGCCGTGCTCTTTGGCCCAGGTATCAATGAGGTTCTTATGGAAATCAACCTGCCAGACCTCCCCATATTTATATTTCAGCCATCGTCCTCATACCGCAGAGGCTTTACCCGCTTGGCTTGCTTGACTGCAGCTCATGATTCATGTTCATGGATAACCTGTGCAATAGTGTCCATGGTCAAGTCCACCCCTTGATCATGAGCCCACCATGATGGTTGTTTCAATGTTTTTCAGTGGCCTGTCTCTTGGGAACATGAGCATCCACATGTTGTACTTTTAGAACCAGGTTCTCTACCCGGGCAGCAATATTTTGCCACAATGCGGCAGCCCAGATGGGTTTGCCTCTGTGCTGCCAGTTGCTCTGCTTCCATTGCTGTAAGCACCCTCACAGGGCATTTGCCACCATCCATGAGTCAGTATAGAGTTAGAGCACTGGCCACCTTCCTCGGTCAGCAATGTCTAAGGCCAGCTGGATGGTGTCCTGGTTTTAGCTGGGATAGAGTTAATTTTCTTCACTGCTGCTGGCATAGTGCTGTGCTTCCGACTTGGAGTGAAAACAATGTTTGGATAACACACAGCTGTTTTGGCTGTTGCTGGGTAGTGCTTGTACTAGTCAAGGACTCTTCTAGCTTCCCACGCTCTGCCGGGTGCACAAGAAGCCAGGAGGAGAGGGGGCACAGCTAAGAGAGCGGGTTCAAACTGACCAAAGGGATATTCCATATCATGTGTCGTCATGCCCAGTACGTTAACTGGGAGGGGCTGGCCAGGGGAGGGTGGCAGCAATCACGGCTCGGGGACAGGCAGCGTCGGTCGGCAGGTGGTGAGCGGTTGTATCATTTGTGTTTCTGTTTGGGTTTTTTTCTCCTTTTCCATTTTATTATATTATCATTATTGTCATTATTGTCATTCGAGAAGTCATGGAGAATGGGGGATGTCCCAGAGAACTGGAGGAAGGCAAATGTTACCCCTATCTACAAGAAGGGCTTGAGGGAAGGTCCGGGTACCTATAGGCCCATCAGCCTTACTTCAGTCCCTGGGAAATTTATGGAACGAATCCTCCTGGGGGCCATCACCAGTCAAATGAAGCACGTGATTGGGAAAAGCCAACATGGCTTCACTAAAGGCAGATCATGCTTGATAAACCTGGTGGCCTTCCTTGACAAAGTGACTTGCCTGGTTGACATGGGGCGGGCAGTGGACATTGTCTACCTAGACTTCCCCAAGGACTTTGATACGGTCCCCTGCAGTCTCCTGCTGGAGAAATTAATGCATTATAGCCTAGACAAGTGGTCTGTGCAGTGGGTGGGGAACTGGCTGACAGGCTACACCCAAAGGTTGGTGATAAATAGCTCCTTTTCCAAGTGGCAACCTGTCACTAGTGGAGTCCCCCAGGGATCAATATTGGGCCCAATGTTATTCAACATCTTCATAAGTGATTTGGATAATGGGATCAAGTGTAGCCTGATGAAGTTTGCAGATGACACCAAATTGAGTGGGGAAGTAGACACTCCAGAAGGGAGAGCTGCTCTGCAGGGAGATCTGGATAGGCTGGAAGAGTGGGCCAGCAAGAACCTTATGAAGTTCAACAAGGACAAGTGTAAGGTCATGCACCTGGGAAAACATAATCCGGGAGTGCAGTACATACTGGGATCCACCTGGCTGGAGAGCAGCTCTGTGGAAAGGGACCTGGGGTTCCTGGTGGACAGAAAGCTCAACATGAGTGAACAGTGTGCTGCTGCAGCCAAGGCGCCCAACAGGATGCTGGGTTTCATCAAAAAGGGCATTGCCAGCAGAGAGAAAGAAGTCATCATCCCGCTCTACTCAGTGCTTGTCAGGCCACACCTGGAGTACTGTGTACAGTTCCGGTCCCTTCTATACAAAAAGGATGTGGCCAGGCTGGAAGGGGTCCAGAGAAGGGCCACCAAGATGATCAAAGGACTGGGAAGCCTGCCATACGAGGATAGGCTGGGAGAACTGGGTTTGTTCAGCCTTGAGAAAAGGAGGCTTAGAGGGGATCTCATCACCATGTACCAGTACTTAAGGGGTAGCTACAAAGAAAAAGGAAGACTCCCTTTTTACATGGAGTCCCATGGAGAGGACAAGGGGGAATGGACACAGGTTGCTCTTGGGGACATTCCGATTGGACACAAGAGGAAAAATTTTCACAGTGAGGACAGTCAACCATTGGAATAATCTCCCCAGGGAAGTGGTTGACTCGGCCACATTGCACAGCTTTAAGAGTCATCTGGACAGGGTGCTGGGCCATCTTGTCTAGACTGTGATCTTCCCAGAAAGGTTGGACTAGATGATCCCTGAGGTCCCTTCCAACCTGTGATTCTGTGGTTCTGTGATTATTATCATAATCATTATTATTATAATTATTATTGTATTGTAACTATTAAACTGGGCTTATCACAACCCACAAGTTCTTTTGCTCTTCCGATTCTCTCCCCCACCCCACAGGGGCGGGGGGAGTGAGCGAGCGGCTGCATGCTGTTCAGTTGCCGACTGAGGCTGAACCACGACAGTCCATGTTGGCACCCAACGTGGGGCACAAAGGGTTTGATATAATAACAGTTGCTGGTCACAGCATTGATTCATCTGTTCTTAATATTAGTTTGTCCAATCTACCATGCTGATTGTAAAGTACACGATAAAAATTGCTGTTGGTTTTTGTAGTTTGCTGTGCTCTGCAGTGATTAGAGAGGTTTTGCCTAGGAGATTTGTTATTAAAACACTGGCCTTGAGTGTTATCAGTTACTTGGGTCTTGCATGGAAGCTGTTACTGTACTTCGGGTACCACCTCATGGAGACAATTAGCAATTATACCTCCTCCTCTGAGAGGTTTTTATGGAGGAAATACAGAATGGCACCTTAGCTACCATCTTCTCTAATGCCTCCTCCTTCATTACAACAACTTTTCAGTATCTTGAACATCCTTGGGTAGTTAAGAGATATCTGTTGGTATTGCTTTGGCAGACGGTTTCAGTTCTGTCTCAGGTTAATAAGCAACTTAAGAATATCATCCAGAGATCTGCCCCAAGGATCGATAGCTATGCGTGGCAGGGTATGTCGGACAGTATGGGCAAATGCCTAAGACGGTGGGCACCCCCAGTGTTGTGGGACTTCACCCCTGAACAAGTGCAGAATCCTGAAAAATGAGTAGAATATTTGGAGGAAGTATGTTGTCACCCTGGCAATTCCAGAGAGATACAAATCACTGCAATGTGCTGGGGCCTGGCCCATGCCTATCGAGCCCTGTTTAACACTCTTCAGTACCCCCAAGGGGAAGAGAAGGCCTCTGGATCTAAAAAGACCAAGACAAGGAAAGCAACAAGCAGTGCAGCCACTCAAACCCCCACGACAGACACTGCAGCTACTCCAACCCCAGTAACAAGCGTTGCAGCTAAAACCGAGTACCAACCTGTGCCAGTATCAGTCGCCCCTATACTCAAGAAGATAGCTTGGAAGAGAAAGTCAACTCATTTAGAAAGAGATGATGAAGAACCAGGGCCATCACAAGAAGAGGAGGAGGAAGGGGAACAATGTGTAGAAGAAACGGAAACTACCCAGCCCCCATCCTTGAGTGAGTTGCAGGATATACAGAAAGATTTTGGGCATTGTTTAGGTGAGGACATTATCACCTGGCTGCTCAGATGCTGGGATAATGGGGCCAGCAGTCTGGAATTAAAGGGGAAGGAAGCCAAACAACTGGGATCCCTTTCTAGGGAAGGGGGCATTGACAAAGCAATTGGAAAAGGGACACAAGCGTCAGCCTCTGGAGGCGACTCCTGTCCGGTGTGAGAGAAAGGAATCCCTTCAAGGAAGATATTGTATATCGCCTAGAAAAATGGATGACTATGGAGAAAGGTCTCCAGTACCTGAGGGAACTAGCCATGCTTGAGGTAATTTATGGTGACCTGGATGATCAACAGTCATCCAAAGATCCAGATGAAGCCGACTGCACACGACCCATGTGATGGAAGTTTATACGGAGGGCACCATCGACACGTGGGAACTCACTGGCAGTAATGTCCTGGAAAGATGGTGAGACACCAATGGTGGCGTAGTTGATTGATAAACTCCGGGAGTATGAAGGAAATCTCTCTTCCTCGCTCGTCTCTGCTGTTGAGAAACTGTCCCAGGAGTTCAGCACATCAAAGAAGTTATGTCCTACTCCCCACCAGGATGGACCTGTATGTCAGCCATTAGGAGTAAGTTTCACTTTGCTCAAGAGAAAGGATACACAAGATGGGGCACACTATGGTTTTACCTGTGTGACGACAGAGAATACATGAGGAAGTGGGATGGAAAACCTACTTCGACCCTAGAGGCATGGGTACGTGAGCTGCAAGGGAAAACAATCACTCAGGGGAGTTTCTCCAGGAGAACTGCTGCTCCAGTTTCCAGTAAGCAATTCCCCAGACAAAGGAGCAGAAACGCTGATTTTCTTTCTGATCTTAATAGAGACATTTGTGATTCACATTTACAGGAAGCGAGTGATAAATACTATGATCAGGACTAGAGAGGCCCTGCCTCCAGCCAGGTGGAGGAAAGGGACAACCGGCTTTACTGGACTGTGTGGATCTGATGGCCTGGCACATCAGACCCACAGGAGTATAAAGCTTTAGTGGACACCGGTGCACATCGTACCCTTATCAAACTATATAGGGGCAGAACACATCTGTATTTCTGGAGTGACAGGGGGATCCCAGGAGCTAACTGCATTGGAGGCCAAAGTGAGGCAAAGCGGGAATAAGTGGGAAAATCACCCCATCGTGACTGGCCCAGAGGCTCCGTGCTTCCTTGGCATAGACAAGCGCAGGAGAGGGTATTTCAAGGACCCGAAAAGTTACAAGTGGGCTTTTGGTATAGCTGCCTTGGAGATGGAGGAAATGGAACAACTGTCTACCTTGCCCGGTCTCTCAAAGGACCCTTCTATTGTGGGGTTGCTGAAGGACAAATAACAACATGTGCCGATTGCCACGGCAACGGTGCAACGGTGGCAATATCACACCAACCCGAGACTCTCTGATCCCCATCCACGAGCTCATTTGTTGACTGGAGAGCCAAGGAGTGATTAGTAACACCCACTCACCCTTTAACAGTCCCATATGGCCAGTCTGGAAGTCTAATGGAGAGTGGAGGCTAACAGTAGACTATCGTGGTCTGAATGAAGTTACTCCACCGTTGAGTGCTGCTGTGCCAGACATGCTAGAACTTGAATACGAGCTGGAATCAAAGGCAGCCAAGTGGTATGCCACAATTGATATTGCTAATGCATTCTTCTCAATCCCTCTGGCACCAGTGTGCAGGTCACAGTTTGCTTTCACTTGGAGGGGAGTTCAGTACACCTGGAATTGACTGCCCCAGGGGTGCTAACACAGCCCTACCACATGCTATGGAGTGATCCAGACTGCACCGGAACAGGGTGGAGCCGTGGAACACCTACAATACATTGATGACATCATCGTGTGTGGCAGTACAACAGAAGAAGTTTTTGAAAAAGGGAAGAAAATAGTCCAATTCCTTCTGAAGGGTGGTTTTGCCATAAAACAGAGTAAAGATAAGAGACTTGCAAAAGAGATCCAGTTCATAGGAATCAAATGGTAAGAGTGTTGTTTTCAGATTACAATGGATGTGATTAACAAAATAGCAACCATGTTTCCACCAAATAGCACAAAGGAAGCACAAGCATTTTTAGGGGTTGTCAGTTTTTGGAGCATGCATGTTCCAGATTACAGTCTGAACATAAGCCCTCTCTATCAAGTGACCTCGAAGAAGAACGGTTTCAAACGGGGCCGTGAGCAAGGACAAGCCTTTGAACAAATTTAACAGGAGATAGTTCATGCAGTAGCCCTTTGACCAGTCCGGGCAGGGCAAGATTTAAAAAATATGCTCTACACTGCAGCCGGGGAGAATGGCATAACTGGAGCCACTGGCAGAAAGCACCAGGGGAGACCCAAGGTCGACCCCTATGGTTTTGGAGTCAGGGATACAGAGGGACTGAAGCCTGCTATACTCCAACTGAAAAAGAGATATTGGCAGCATATGAAGGGGTCTGGGCTACTTCAGAAATGGTTGGTATTGAAGCACAGTTGCTCTCGGCACCCCGACTGCCAGTGCTGGGCTGGATGTTCAAAGGAAACGTCCCCTCTACACATCATGGAACTGATACTACATGGAATAAATGGGTTGCACTGATCACTGTGCTGGTTTTGGCTGAGAAGGGGTTAATGCTCCTCACTGTGGGGGTCGGCTACCTTTCCAGCTTCCCATGCTCTGCCGCGTGACGGGGGGGGCGGGGGGCGGGGGGCTGGGAGGGGCAGGGCCATGGTGGGGGCGGCTGACCCCGACTGGCCAATGGCAGGTTCATTCCATACCATGTGACACCATGACCAGTATATTGAGGGGGGGCAGTGGCAGCGCGGCGTAGGGTCGGTGGGCGATGAGCGGCTGCGGCGCGTGTGGTTCGTTTAGGCGGTTCGTTCCCCCTCTCCCCTCCCCTCCCCTCCCTTCCCTCCTCCCCCGGGGCTTTGCGCCTCTCGTTTTTCTCCTTTCCATTGCATTTCTGTTGTTGTTTCTTTTAATTTTAATTATTAAACTGTTCTTATCCCAACCCACGAGCGTTACCCTTCTGATTCTCTCCCCCATCTACCGGTGGGGGAGTGAGCGAGCGACTGTGTGGGGCTGAGCTGCCGGCTAAACCACGACAGTCTTTTTGGCGCCCAACGTGGGGCTCAAGGGTTGGAGATAACAACAGCTGCTGGTCACAGCACCATGTTGTCCTTTTTGCAGTTGGTGTTAAAAATCGGTGTTGGTTTGTTGAGTCTGCTGTGTTCTGCTGTGATTAGTAACGTTTTGCCTACAAGATTTGTTATACAAACACTCGTTTTCAGCTTTATCTGGTATTTGGGGTTTTTGCTGAAACCGTTACTGTACTTTGGATACCACTTTACTGAGGCAATTGGCAATTATACCTCCTCCTCGGAGAGATTATATATGGAGGAAATACAGAATAGTACCTTTGCAACTTTGTTCTATGATGTCTCTGCCTCTATTACAACAACCTTTTTGTATCTTGAACATCCTTGGGTGGTTAAGGTGCACTTATTGTTAGTTTTTGGGCATGTTGTTTTGGTTTTGACTAAGCAACTTAAGAATATCACCCAGAAATCTGCCCTGAGGCTTGATAGTTACGAGTGGCAGGGCATGTGGGATAGCATGGGCAAATACCTAGGTGTCGTGGTTTAGCGGCAGCTCAGCCCCACACAGTCGCTCGCTCACTCCCCACCGGTAGATGGGGGAGAGAATCAGAAGGGTAACGCTCGTGGGTTGGGATAAGAACAGTTTAATAATTAAAATTAAAAGAAGCAACAGTAGAAATGCAATGTAAAGGAGAACAACGAGAGGCGCAAAGCCCCGGGGGAGGGGGGAAGGGAGGGGAGAGGGGGAAACGAACCGCCGAAACAAACCGCACGCGCCGCAGCCGCCCGGCGCCGCGCCGCCTCCGTGCTGCCACTGCCCCCCCTCAATATATTGGTCATGGTGTCACATGGTATGGAATGAACCTGCCATTGGCCAGTCGGGGTCAGCCGTCCCCACCATGGCCCTGCGCCTCCCAGCCCCCCCTGCCATGCCATGCGGCAGAGCACGGGAAGCTGGAAAGGTAGCCGACCCCCACAGTGAGGAGAATTAACCCCTTCTCAGCCAAAACCAGCACACTAGGGCAGTGGGCACCCCCAGTGTTTTGGAGTTTCACCCCCGAACAAGTGCAGAATCCTAAAAAACTAGTAGAATATTTGGAGAAAGTATGCTGTTATGCTGGGAACTCCAGAGAGACACAGATAACTGCAACATGCTGGGGTCTGGCCCATGCATACTGAGCCCTGCTCAACAGTATTTAGTGCCCCCAGTAGGAAGAGAATGTCTCTGGATTGAAATGCAAAGTGACTGGCACTGTAGACAATCCAGCCCTGAGGACAGGCACTGCAGCCACTCAAACCCCCACAACAAGTACCGGATCTAGCTCAGATAATAAACCCGTACCAGTATCAGTTGCCCCCATACACAAGACGAAATATTGGAAGCGGACATCAACTCGTTTAGAACGGGATGACGAAGAACCAGGGCCATCACGGGGAGAGGAGGGAGAAGTCATAAATGAAATAGAGACCACCCGATCCCTGTCCTTGAGTGAGTTGCGAGATATGCGAAAAGATTATAGCCATTGTTCAGGTGAGCACATTGTCACCTGGCTGCTCCGATGCTGGGATAATGGGGCCAGTAGCCTGGAACTAGAGGGAAAAGAAGCCAAACAATTGGGATCCCTTTCTGGGGAAGGGGGTGTTGACAAAGCAATTGGGAAAAAAAAACACAAGCCCTCAGCCTCTGGAGGCGACTCCTGTCTGGAATGAAGGAAAGGTATCCCTTTAAAGAAGATGTTACATATCGCCCAGGAAAATGGACAACTATGGAGAAAGGCATCCAGTATCTAAGGGAATTAGCTGTGTTTGAGGTGATTTATGGTGACCTGGACGATCAACGGTCATCCAAAGATCCAGATGAAGCCGAGTGCACACGACCCATGTGGCGGAAGTTTGTACGGAGCGCACCATCTTCGCATGCAAACTCATTGGCAGTAATGTCCTGGAAAGATGACGAGACACCAACGGTGGCAGAGGTGATTGATAGACTCCGGGATTACGACACAAATATCTCTTCCTCGCTTGTCTCTGCTGTGGAGAAACTATCCCAAGAGGTCCAGCAACTCAAAGAAGATATGTCCTACTCCCCACCTCGACAGAGTAGTGTCTCAGCTGTTAGGAATAAGCGTCCTTTGGCTCAAAGAAGGGGATATACACTACGGGCCACCCTATGGTTCTACCTGCGTGACCACGGAGAGGACATGATGAGGTGGGATGGCAGGCCTACTTCGACCCTACAGGCACGGGTACATGAACTGCAAGGAAGAACAGTCACTCAGGGAGGCTCTTCCAGGAAAGCTGCTGCTCCAGTTTCCAGCAAGCAAGTCCCCAGACAGAGGAGCAGAAGCGCAGATTTTATTTCTAAGTGTAATAGAGGGACTCCTGATTCACATTTACAGGAAGTGAGTTGTGACTGCCATGATCAGGACTAGAGGGGCCCTGCCTCCAGCCGGGTGGAGGAAAGGGATAACCGGGCTTACTGGACTGTGTGGATCCGATGGCCTGGCACGTCCGACCCACAGGAGTATAAAGCTTTAGTGGACACCGGCGCACAGTGCACCTTAATGCCATCAAACTATATAGGGACAGAACCCATCAGAATTGCTGGAGTGACAGGGGGATCTCAAGAGCTAACTGTATTGGAGGCCGAAGTGAGCCTCACTGGGAATGAGTGGCAGAAGCACCCCATTGTGACTGGCCCAGTGGCTCTGTGCATCCTTGGCATAGACTACCTCAGGAGAGGGTATTTCAAGGACCCAAAAAGGTACAGTTGGGCTCTTGGTGTAGCTGCCTTGGAGACGGAGGAAACTGAACAGCTGTCTGCCTTGCCCGGTCTCTCAAAGGACCCTTCTGTGGTGGGGTTGCTGAAGGTCGAAGAACAACAGGTGCCAATCGTCACCACAGTAGTGCACCGGCAGCAATATCGCACCAACAGAGACTCTCTGATCCCCATCCATAAACTCATTCACCAACTGAGGAGCCAAGGAGTCATCAGTAAGACCCACTCACCCTTTAACAGTCCCATATGGCCAGTCTGGAAGTCTAATGGAGAGTGGAGACTAACAGTAGACTATAGTGGCCTGCATGAAGTCACTCCACCGTTGAGTGATGCTGTGACGGACATGGTAGAACAACAATACGAACTGGAGTCAAAGGCAGCCAAGTGGTATGCCACAATTGATATTGCTAATGGGTTTTTCTCCATCTCTTTGGCAGCAGAGTGCAGGCCACAGTTTGCTTTCACTTGGGGAGGTGTCCAGTACACCTGGAATCAACTGCCCCAGGGGTGGAAACACAGTCCTACCATTTGCCATGGACTGATTCAGACTGTACTGGAACAGGGAGAAGCTCCAGAACACCTTCCATACATTGATGACATCATTGTGTGGGGCAACACATCGGAAGAAGTTTTTGAGAAAGGAGAGAAAATAGTCCAAATCCTTCTGAAAGCTGGTTTTGCCATAAAACAAAGTCAGGTGAAGGGACCTGCACGAGAAATCCAGTTCTTAGGAATCAAATGGCAAGATGGACGTCGTCAGATTCCAATGGATGTGATCAACAAAATAGCAGCCATGTCTCCACTAACTAGCAAAAAGGAAACACAAGCTTTCTTGTGCATTGTGGGTTTTTGGAGAATGCATATTCGAAATTACAATATGATCGTAAGCCCTCTCTATCAAGTGACCCGGAAAAAGAATTATTTCAAATGGGGCCCTGAGCAACGACAAGCCTTTGAACAGATTAAACGAGAAATAGTTCATGCAGTAGCTCTTGGGCCAGTCCGGGCAGGACAAGATGTAAAAAATGTGCTCTACACTGCAGCCGGGGAGAATGGCCCTACCTGGAGCCTCTGGCAGAAAGCACATGGGGAGACCCGGGGTCGACTCCAATGGTTTTGGAGTCGGGGATACAGAGGGTCCGAAGCCCGCTATACTCCAACTGAAAAAGAGATATTGGCAGCATATATGAAGGGGTCCGAGCTGCTTCAGAAGTGGTTGGTGCTGAAGCACAGTTGCTCCTGGCACCCCGACTGCCAGTGCTGGGCTGGATGTTCAAAGGAAACATCCCCTCTACACACCATGCAACTGATGCTACGTGGAGTAAATGGGTTGCACTGATCACCCAGCGGGCTTGAGTAGGAAACCCCAGTCGCCCAGGAATCTTGGAAGTGATTATGGACTGGCCAGAAGGCCAAGCTTTTGGATTATCACCAGAGGAGGAGGTGGCACGTGCTGAAGAAGCCCCACTGTATAACAAACTGCCAGAAGATGAGAAGCAATATGCCCTGTTCACTGATGGGTCCTGTCGCCTTGTGGGAAAGCACCGGAGATGGAAGGCTGCTGTATGGAGTCCTACACGACAAGTAGCAGAAACTGCTGAAGGAGACGGTGAATCGAGCCAGTTTGCAAAGGTAAAGGCCATCCAGCTGGCCTTAGAGATTGGTGAATGGGAAAAGTGGCCAGTGCTCTATCTCTATACTGACTCCTGGATGGTGGCAAATGCCCTGTGGGGCTGGCTGCAGCAGTGGAAGCAAAGCAACTGGCAGCGCAGAGGCAAACCCATCTGGGCTGCCACATTGTGGCAAGATATTGCTGCCCGGGTAGAGAACCTGGTTGTAAAGGTATGTCATGTGGATGCTCACGTCCCCAAGAGTGGGGCCACTGAAGAACATCGGAACAACCAGCAGGTAGATCAGGCTGCCAAGATTGAAGTGGCTGAGGTGGATCTGGACTAGCAACATAAGGGTGAACTATTTCTAGCTTGATGGGCCCATGACACCTCAGGCCATCAAGGGAGAGATGCAACATACAGGTGGGCTCATGATCAAGGGGTGGACTTGACCATGGATATTATTGCACAGGTTATCCACGAATGTGACACATGCGCCCTGCAATCAATCAAGCGAAGTGGGTAAAGCCTCTGTGGTATGGGGGACGATGGCTGAAATATAAATATGGGGAGACCTGGCAAATTGACTATATCACACTCCCACAGACCCGCCAAGGCATGCGCCATGTGCTTGCAATGGTAGAAGCAACAACTGGTTGGCTGGAAACTTATCGCATGCCCCATGCCACCACCTGAAACACTATCCTGGGTCTCGAAAAACAAGTTCTGTGGTGACATGGCACCCCAGAGAGAATTGAGTCAGACAACGGGACTCATTTCTGAAACAACCTCATAGATATTTGGGCCAAGGAGCATGGCATTGAGTGGGTGTATCACATCCCCTGTTCATGCACAAACCTCCAGTAAAATCAAAAGATACAATGGACTATTAAAAACTACACTGACAGCAATGGTGGGGTAGAACATTTAAACGAAGGGATACATATTTAGCAAAAGCCACCTGGTTTGTCAACACTAGGACATCTGCAAAGCCAGCTGGCCCTGCCCAATCAGAATCCTTACGTACTGTGGAAGGGGATAGAATCCCTGTAGTGCATGTAAAAAATATGTTGGGGAAAACAGTCTGGGTTATTCCTGCCGCAGGCAAAGGCAAACCCATTTGTGGGACTGCTTTTGCTTGAGGACCTGGGTGCACTTGGTGGGTGATGCGGGAGGATGGAGTAGTCCGGTGTGTGCCTCAAGGGGATTTGATTTTGGATGAAAACAGCCAATGAACTGAATGGTATGCTGTTAATTGCTATATAATGTTGTATGTCATCACTACTATGGTTGCTATATGCCATATCAACGGTATCATGGTGGGAATCTCCCAAATTAATAAAAATAAATTAACTTTTAATTGAAACAAGCAAAGCGCAGCAGTGAGAGAACAAGGACTAACAGTGCAGCGGTGATGGAACGAGGACTGACTTCAGCATGCAACAATCCAACGCCACACACACCATCTCTCTGAAAGACTCGTACAGTAGATGTAACCCAAAGTCATGGACTAAATGAACTCAATGGACATTTCACAGACGTTTTACAGGGGTTTTCCATAGACTAGGGGAATGATAATTGCAATCTCTATATTCTATTAAAGGATGAGAAGGCGGCTAGGGGTTATTGAAATTGTATTGGACAGTATGGGACCTGATAATGACTGAAATGATATGGAATTGGGGTGGATACTGCCATGGGTTTAGCTGGGATGGAGTTTATTTTCTTCACTGCAGCTTGAATAGTGGTGTGCTTCGGACTTAACGTGAAAACAGTATTTGGATAACACACAGCTGTTTTGGCTGTTGCTGGGTAGCGCTTGTACTAGTCAAGGACTTTTCTAGCTTCCCACGCTCTGCTGGGTACACAAGAAGCCAGGAGGAGAGGTGGCACAGCTAAGAGAGCGGGTTCAAACTGGCCAAAGGGATATTCCATATCATGTAACATCATACCCAGTATGTTAACTGGGACGGGCTCGCCAGAGGAGGGAGGTAGCAATCGCAGCTCGGGGACGGGCAGCGTCAGTCAGCCGGTGGTGAGCAATTGTATCATTTGTGTTTCTTTTTTTTTTTTCCCTTTGTTTTATTATATCATCATTATTGTCATAATTATCATAATCTTTATTATAATTATTTTTTGATTTTACTTATCAAACTGTGCTTTTCTCAACCCACAAGTTCTTTTGCTCTACCGATTCTCTCCCCCATACCACAAGGGTGAGGGGAGTGAGCGAGCGGCTGCATGGTGTTTAGTTACTGACTGAGGCTGAACCACGACAATGGCCTTTACTTCTATGGCCTTCTCCTTCAGCAGTTTCTGCTACTTGTCGTATAGCAATCCATACAGCAGCCTTCCATCTCCGGTGCTTTCCCACCAGATGACAGGACCCATCAGTGAACAGGGCATATTGCTTCTAATTTTCTGGCAGTTTCTTATACAGTGGGGCTTCTTCAGCACGTGTCACCTCCTCCTCTGGTGATATTCCAAAAGCTTGGCCTTCTGGCCAGTCCATGATCACTGCCAAGATTCCTGGGCGACTGGGGTTTCCTACTCGAGTCCGCTGGGTGATCAGTGCAACCCATTTACTCCACGTAGCATCAGTTGCATGGTGTGTAGAGGGGATGTTCCCTCTGAACATCCAGCCCAGCACTGGCAGTCGGGGTGCCAGGAGCAACTGTGCTTCAGCACCAACCACTTCTGAAGCAGCCCGGACCCCTTCATATATGCTGCCAATATCTCTTTTTCAGTTGGAGTATAGTGGGCTTCGGACCCTCTGTATCCCCGACTCCAAAATCCTAGGGGTTGACCTCGCGTCTCCCCTGGCGCTTTCTGCCAGAGGCTCCAGGTAGGGCCATTCTCCCCGGCTGCAGTGTAGAGCATATATTTTACATCATGCCATGCCCGGACTGGTCAAAGGGCTACTGCATGAACTAACTCCTGTTTAATTTGTTCAAAGGCTTGTCCTTGCTCATGGCCCCATTTGAAATCATTCTTCTTTCGGGTTACTTGCTAGAGAGGGCTTACAGTCAGAATATAATCTGGAATAGGCATTCTCCAAAAACTGACAACCCCTAAAAATGCTTGTGTTTCCTTTTTGCTAGTTGGTGGAAACATGGCTGCTCTTTTGTTGATCACATCCATTGGAATCTGATGATGTCCATCTTACTCTTTCACCCATAAGAACGGGATCTTTTCCGCGGGTCCCTTGACCTTACCTTGTTTTATGGCACAACCGGCCTTCACAAGGCTTTGGACTATTTTGTTCCCTTTCTCAAAAAGTTCTTCTACTGTGTTGCCCCATACAACGATGACATCAATGTATTGTAGATGTTCCAGAGCTCCACCCTGTTTGGGTGCAGTCTGAATCAGTCCATGGCAAATAGTAGGGCTGTGTTTGCACCCCTGGAGCAGTCAATTCCACATGTACTGGATACCCATCCAAGTTAAAGCAAACTGTGGCCTGCACTCTGCTGCCAAAGAGATGGAGAAAAACACATTAGCGATATTAGTTGTGGCATACCACTTGGCTGCCTTTGACTCCAGTTCGTATTGATGTTCTACCATGTCCGTCACAGCATCACTCAACGGTGGAGTGACTTCATGCAGGCAACTATAGTCTACAGTTAGCCTCCACTCTCCATTCGACTTCCGCACTGGCCATATGGGACTGTTAAAGGGTGAGTGGGTCTTAGTGATGACTCCTTGGCTCTCCAGTCGAGGAATGAGCTCATGGAGGGGAATCAGGGAGCCTCGGTTGGTGCGATATCGCCGCCAGTGCACCGTTGCCATGGCAATCGGCACATGTTTTATTTCGACCTTCAGCAGCCCCACAACAGAAGGGTCCTTCGCGGGGCCAGGCAAGGCAGACAGCTGTTCCATTTCTTCCATCTCCAAGGCAGCTACACCAAGAGCCCACCTGTACCTTTTTGGGTCCTTGAAATACCCTCTCCTGAGGTAGTCTATGCCAAGGATGCACAGAGCCTCTGGGCCAGTCAAAATGGGGTGCTTTTGAACCTCATTCCTGGTGAGGCTCACTTCGGCCTCCAATACAGTTAGCTCTTGGGATCCCCCTGTCACTCCAGAAATACAGATGTGTTCTGCCCCTACGTAGCTTCATGGCATTAGGGTGCATTGTGCGCCGGGGTCCACTAGAGCCTTATACTCCTGTGGGTCTCATGTGCCAGGCCATCGGATCCACAAAGTCCAGTAAAGCTGGTTCTCCCTTTCCTCCACCTGTCTGGAGGCAGGGCCCCTCTAGTCCTGACCATAGTATTTGCTACTCACTTCTTGTAAACGCAAATCAAAATTTGCCCTGTTAAGATCACAATTAAAATCAGTGCTCCTACACATCTGTCTGGGGAACTGCTCACTGGAAAATGGGGCTGCAAATTTCCTGGAAGAACCGCCCTGAGTGATTATTTTCCCTTGCAGCTCACATACCTGTGTCACACAGGTGAAACCTTAGACTGGCATCTGGTGTGTATCCTCTCTCTTGAGCAAAGGGACACTTACTCCTAATGGCTGAGGTACTGGTCCATACAGGTGGGGACTAGGACATAGCTTCTTTGAGTTGCTGGACCTCCTGGGACAGTTTCTCCACAGCCAAGATGAAGGAGGAAGAGACACGTGCTTCGTAATCCCAGAGTCTGTCAATCACATCCCCCACCATTGGTGCCTCTTCATCTTTTCAGGGCAGATATGCCAATGAGATTACACGCTGTGCACCGTAAAAATTTCCACCACATGGGTCGTGTGCACTGGGGTTCATCACGATCTTTGGATGACTGTTGATCATTCAGGTCACCATAAATCACCTCAAGCACAGCTACTTCCCTCAGGTACTAGATACCTTTCTCCATGGCAGCCCATTTCCCTGAGCGATATACAGTATCTGCCTTGAAGGGATACCTTTCTTTCACACCAGACCGGAGTTGCCTCCAGAGGCTGGGGCTGCTGCAGATAACCCTGGGCTGCTCTATCTTCTATCCAGGTGGACTCTGGGGTGCTGTCGCTGAACAGCATCCAACAAGTGAACACCACCTCTCTCTTCTGGGCCACCTCCTCAGTAATCTTATCTGGAATCTTGGGCTTAACGGTAAGGAAGAGGCCAATGATAGTTTTGGCTAACCTATTTGTTCTGATGAATATTGCCTGTGTTCTGCTGAACCTGGCTGTATTTGTAATGGGATGCCAAGACATTCAGTTTGTGTCCAGTTTACCAAGATGCAATTTGGTGGATATGGGGGGAAAGAAGATCTGTTTCTGCTGCAAAGAACTCCATCTCACTAAAAGCACAGAACAAGAGACTGTACTGAAGCTATACTACGTGAAGGCATGCAATGCTTCTCACCTTCTTCTCAAGAAGGTTCTCTCTGCTCTTTGGGCCATGAGAGCTCTCACCACCACAGTCTGCTTGGTAGCAGCTGTCCTGCATTGCTTACAGATTGTTGCAGCAAGAAGATCCTGCATAGATGAATCTCAGCTTGAAGGCCAAGGTCACACTTTGGATCCTGATGGTTCTGCCTCACCTGTGCTGCCTCCCTCCTATTCTGCAACTGTTGGGGTTTAGCCAGCAACTCAGCCCCACACAGCTGTTCACTCCCTCCCCCACCAGCAGGATGGGGGAGAGAATCAGGAGGGTAAAAGTGAGAAAGGTCATGGGTTGAGATAAGAACACCTTAATAATTAAATAAAACAATAAATACTGCAACAGTAATAATAATAAAATGAGAAGGATAATCACAAGAGTGACAAAACCCACAACAGGGAGAAGGTGGAATGAACAACCAAAACAAACACCACATGTCACAACGAAAGAACGAACAAACCAAGCAACCATCCAACCAACTTCTGAAGCCACAACCACCACCCCATACCAACTGCCCCAGTTCATATACTCATCATGGCATCACATGGTATGGAATGAATATCCCATTGACCAGTTTGGGTCAGCTCTCTTGGCTGTGTCCCCGCCCCTCCCAGCCTCTTGCCCACATGGCAGAGCATGGGAAGCTGGAAAGGACCCTGACTACTATAGGTGCTACAGTGAAGAGAATTAACTCCATCCTAGCCAAAACCAGCACAGCTATGAAAATAGCTAGCATGAGCCAGAGATAATTTAGCAAGTGCAGCAGCACCTGTGTAAGATTGATGTAACTTTGGAATCCAGTGCAGATGTAAAAGCTACTATCAACAGAGGGCAGTGATTTACAGGAAGGGGCAGCTTTCTGCATAGCAATGGTGTGAACTTACTACAGCTGCAATTTGATAAGTACTCTCAAAAGCAAAGCCATACAAAATGCATTTGCAAATGCACCTTTTAATATAGGCAACAGGAATGAGAGCCATGCGAGTATGAGAGCAGGAGGGCTGTAAAGACATCATTTCCTTCCTAAAGGCAGCAGACGCAAAAGAACCAGATGCTCAACCAGAATAACAACAATGATGCTGAGGACAGTTCTCACTCATCCAGGAATCACTTGGTGAAAGAAAGATATATCTCCATTACTGGTAGTATGTGGATCATTTACACAGGCTAATGAGAAAAACAGGTCAGTGTGGATGAATATAAATTATTTTGCTAGAGAGTAAGGGTCTAACCAAAGGGGACTGAGTTAGAAACAACAATCGTGAAATTACTGATCAACTGGAATATCATAAAAAAGGATTAGTAAAACTGCATAAATCAGCGAAGCAAAATGCATCAGAAAAATAAAACTCAAAACTGTATGAAAGGGTTTTTATCTCTTTGGCTACTTTTATTCAGCATTCTGACATACGCTGCTTGTAAATGTGCTGCTCTCTGATCCCTAGGCAGTCTAAACCAGCTATGTCAAGGAATGAGACATGTTTTTCACTCAAACCTAAGAACTTAATTTCTTCAAATGTCTTGAGTGACACCATGTGCCACTATCCTGGAAGTGAAGCCCTCCCTGGGGAGTTGCTTCTTTCTTTCAGCATGCTGAAGCCAGGGCCATCCTTTACTCACATTATCAAGTTGTTTGGAAAAGTATCCCGCCGGCTGCCTCCAGGATCCCAACTGTTGTGCCAGCACTCCAAGGGCCAGATGTTGCCTTTCATGTACAAACAACTCAAAAGGTTTGGTCAGATCAGGTAAACCCAGTGCAGGGGCCATCATTAGTGCCTTTTTAAGTTCTCTGAATGATTTCTGACACTCAGGTCTCCAAGTCAGATACTGATCTTTAGATTCTCTTAAAACCTCACATAGTGGCTTCACATACAGTCCATAATTCAGAATCCAGAGTCGACACCATCCAATCATCCCCAGAAAAGCTCTCAGTTCCTTCGGGCTGCAAGGCTCGGGGATCTGACAAATAGCTTCTTTCCTTTCATTTCCTAATTGTCTTTGTCCTTGAGATCTCTCAAATACCAAATAAATCACTGCTTCTTTTCCTATTTGGGCTTTGTTTCTGGAAACTCTGTATCCTCCTTGGCCCAGAAAATTTAATGAGCTGATAGTAATTTCAGAACATTTTCTTTACTTTCTGCCGCTATCAGCATGTCATCCACATACTGTAACAATATGCCTCTCCCTTGGTTCTGTTTTCTCCATATTTCTATTTCTTTTGCCAGCTGATTCCCAAATATCATAGGGCTATTTTTGAATCCTTGTGGAAGTACAGTCCATGTTAGCTGCGTCTTTCGTCCTGTGGTGGGGCTTTCCCATTCAAAAGCAAATATGCTTTGACTTTTTTATGTCCAGAGGTATGCAAAAGAAGGCATCCTTCAAATCTAGTACAGTAAACCATTTATGCTCCTCTTTTAAAGAGGTCGGTAAAGTGTACGGATTAGCCGCTACTGGGTGTATATCTTGGACTATCTGATTTATGGCCCTTAAATCCTGAACTAATCGGTATTCCTTGCCCCCAGATTTCTTTACTGACAATATAGGAGTATTATATTCTGATTCACATTCTACCAAAAGCCCATATTCTAAAAATCTTGTAATTATTCCCTCTAACCCTTTTCGAACCTCCCACTTAATAGGATATTGGTTTTGTCTTACTGGCCTAGCTCCAGGTTTTAATGTTACTTTTACCAGCTCTGCCAATTTAGATCACCCCGCAACTCCACTCGTCCAAACCAAAGGAATTACTGCATTTTCCACTTCTTCGGGAATCTGTTCCTTCCTGGAGGGATCCTGTAACATAAACACTCCCGCCTCTATGGCTTTTGATTCTGGTATTAGTAATTTAATCTCTCCATCTTTAAAAGTTATTTGTGCATCTATTTTACTTAATAGATCTTGTCCTTTCAGAGGTAGCGGGCATGTTTCCCCAATTTAAACTTTAATGGCTCTAAGAAAAGCCAATTTTCTTTCTGCCCTGTCGCACCAACATCATCTGCGGATTTACGGCTACATTTCCCTTTACATGTATTCAATACCGAATAAGCGGCCCCCGTATCTACTAAAAATTCTATTTCTTCATTCCCTAGCTTCAAGGTAACCAGGGGTTCAGCTAGGGTTGATTCCCCCAGTCTCCTTCATGCCAAGCTACTTCAAGCATTTTACCCAAATCTCTAGGTTCAAGTGCTTCCAATTCCTGAAGTTTCTTTCTAATATCTGGGACTGATTGTCCCATTAATATAGAGGCCAATCGTCTTGCTGCTTCTGTTTTTTTTTCTCTGGGTCCAAATTAGTATATTTTCTGGCAGTCGCCTTCAGTCTTTCCATAAAGGCTGAAGGGGACTCATTTAATTCTTGTCTCACTTCAAAAATTTTGACCAATTTATTGCTTTTGGCATTGCCTGTCTTACACCAAATAAAATCCATCTTTGATATCTAGTCAGCATTCCCCTGGGTCCCGGTTGATTAGGGTCCCACTCAGGATTTGTAGATGGAAAATTCTGATCCGCTGTCCCCTGTAAATTTCCATTAGCGTGTGCTCCCTGCACATGCCTTCTGGTTGTATTCAATACCATTTTCCTGTCAGTTTCATCAAGCAAAGTATCCAATATCGCAAGTAGAACAACACTTTTCCAAGGTCTCACCACATTTTCATCCTTTCAAGACCATTGCCATATAATTTTGGGGATATATCCCACACTGTTTCTGCCACTCTGTATGATTCCGCAATGTAAAGAATAAATCAACATAAGCCATTTCATTCCATTTTCCTTCTCTTTTACAAACTAACATTAATTGCAATGGTGTTATATTGCAATGTCCCATTTTCTGGACATTTCTCCCCACCTTCCAACCGATACATTGGCCACCAGTGATTACAATATTCAATTAATTGTTTCCGAGTTAAAGGATCACCCCCCATATCTTTCCAATGTCTCAGAATACATCACAACAGTGTCTTTTGTGGGATGGGTTCCTTGCTTGAAAAAGTTCCCATCTTCCCAAGAGACTAGTAAGTGTGATTGTGCACTATCACAGGCACTAGTCAGAGGGGCGTTGGGTTTTTTTTTGTAGTTGTTGTGGTTCCCCCCCCCTTTTTTTTTTCTTTTTTGAAGCACCCTCTGGGATTCCAACCCCCTGTCGGAACCCATAAACCATGCGGGGACTCGAACCCCTATACCATGCAGGGACTCTCTCTGCAAATTCTCCTCCTAACGTGCATCCCGCAAGACATGATGGACAAAGCTTATATTGCTCAGTTACGTACATCTGCATTAGATTTCCTGGAACTAATCATAACACTTGCATCTTAATTACCCATGCGTTTTAAGTCCCTTCTTCCACATATGGTCATGAGTTGGCCCATCGAGTAATGTTGTCACAGTGTATTGCAAGGTGTGTTGGCTTCAACTGGTGTTCTGACTCTCATCTAGATGGAGGTGTCCTTAGGTCCTTTTGCCTTGGTTTGGACTGGCACCTGCTGCTAGGTTGTTTGCATCCCTCCAGGACGTTCCCCATCAGGCTTGCGAAGATTACGTCCTTGAGTGCATTCTTGCCTGAGGCCCCTTACAAGAGTGGCAGTCGTGAGGCTGTTGCGGGTTTGTCCTGGGTGCTTCTGAGTGGAACCTCAGGGGTCATGAGGTGGTTTCCAGACAGGAGTTTGGTAGTTCTGCAGTGTCCTTATCTTTATGCCTCTGTACACCTGCGTCACAAATTTGGTTTCGGCGCTTCTTGTCTTGAAGCCTTTCTGACTCCCCCAAAGCAACAAGTTTTAGTCACAACAGCTCTAACTCTATCAAGCCCTCCTTTTCTTTTTGAGGACTTGTAGCTTACCTGCTACAGTCCTCGATATAAGAATTTACTAAGTCTCAAACGGAGACTATTATAGAAGTGTTTTACTTCTGCTTGCAAATTTCATAATAATTCATCCTTTTCAAGGGCCCGAGTAAAATATTTCCCTGTTTCTACTTGGTGTCTAATCTTATTTCTTTTCCAGTTACCATATGTTTCAGTTGAATTTTGACAACACCAAAGAAAACCTCTAAGAGACACACAATCAAACATTTCTAAAACCGTTTGCATAACCAATCCAATGAATAATTGTTTTAACCCTCTTAGATTAGGAAGCCAAGAAGTCAATTTATCCCACAAATCTCAAAACCCTAAAGAAGTGTGTAGGGAACTAGACAGGGATCGGCGACCAGAAGATCACGGGCTGTGACGGAAAGATAGACTCCTCCCCATAGGAGTGGCAGGAACAGGAAGCGCAAGAGCTATATAAGCATGTGACGCAGTTAAATAAACGGACATTTTGTATCCATCATATTGATGTCTGTGCATCACTGTCCCCAGGGTGGGTAGAGCCCTGTGTCCCGGAGATATGCGGCCCAAGATAAGTTCTCCCGTAGAAGCGTACAGCAACAAGTGGTGACCCCGACGTGATTGGCGGGGCGACATGGCAAGTTCGCCGGGGGAAATGATAGCTTGAGGCACACAGGGGTGGGACGGGGAGCTGCAGGACGGCAGGCGCGCCATGGGTACAGTCGTAAAGGTACCGAAACGATTGGGGAGGAATATGGAACTTCGCTTTCGAAGGTGCCTACCTCAAAGGGTATCCAATGGATGATTATGCAGGGGCTCATACGGAGTCCCGCAGACATATTTAATAAAGATAATTGGGCGAGAATTAAAGAGGAGTTAGCCGAAAGCGCTATGATGGGAAACCCCCAGTACATACAGCTCTGGGGAAAAATACACCGATTGCTATTGAAA
The DNA here is from genome assembly GCF_949628215.1 of Phalacrocorax aristotelis. NCBI lineage: Eukaryota > Metazoa > Chordata > Aves > Suliformes > Phalacrocoracidae > Phalacrocorax > Phalacrocorax aristotelis. Next base: position 19,979,851 of record NC_134310.1, read on the forward strand.
GCTCGGGAGAATTGGGAGACGTGCCGGCAGGCGCGGCTGTGCCTGCACGGTGCCACAGTCGACAGTAGCCCGGAAATAGACCCAGGATGGGCAGTGGGGACACAGACAGGGGCAAGCATCGCGGGGGATGGGGAAGAAGCGGGGAGTTCGGACAGAGTAGCCTGGCCAGCTACTCAGTCTGAGGCTCCCAAAGAGGCGTGCTGGGAAGCGGCGGTGTCCCCTGTTGAGCCAGCAGGACCCTTGGAATGCCCCCCTGCATACCCCTGGGACGATTTGGCACAGGCACGGGTACTTGCGCGGGGGGAGGGGGACATAGCGGCGGATGCAGCGGGAGTGACGGAGCAGAAGGAGGAGGATCAGTGCTGGCAGCGGCGCCGCCCTCTGCCCGATCCTCGAGACTGGATCCCGGGGCAACCCTTGAGATGGGAGTCAGGCGAGGAGGATGATTGGGGTGCCTGGAGGGGAGGACAGGATGGGTATAGATCAACCTCGAGTAGCAGCGAATCAAAAGTTGGGGGAAAAACCGATGTCCACATGTGGGAAGATGGGGCAGATTGCCTGCAGCGCGCAAAGAAGAAGCATAAGGCAGCAGGGACTCGGAGGACCAATCAGAAGGAGGGAAGAGAGAGATTGCCAAAAGGGGAGGTCCGAAGCGCTGCAGCTCCAATGGGTCCGCGGAGGAAGTGCTGCGGCAGCTGCAGCAGGCTATGCGCGCACTAGGGGAAGTAACTCGGCAGCAGACAGGACTCTTAACGAAGGGGGCGCCCCATCGACAGTCAGTCAAGTTACCTAACTGGCGGCTGATAGCCAGAGATTGTAGCCTCGATGGAGTAAGGATAGAGATACCCGGGATATTCAATGTCCGAATAGCTCTTGGAGGAGGGGCAGGGAGCTGCAAGCGGTAACGGAGAGTTCCCGTAGAGCGTATAGCGAAGTGGGCAGGTATCGGGGGGGGCGGGGGGGGCGGGGGAGGAAAAAAAAGAAAAAAAAAGAAGAAAAAAAAAAGGAAAAAAGAAAAAAGAAAAATAAAAGGAGAACCTTGGCAAAAGATACAGCAAGGACTAGCAGAGCCATTTACAACGTTTTGTGACAGGTTGCGGAAGGCTATCATGGAATCAGAATTGCCGCCAGCGGCCAAGGATGCAGTCCTTATGGATTGCCTCCGAAGTCAATCAAATCCACAAACACAAGATGTCCTCTGCACCCTGGCAGCGGGGGCATCATTGGGTCAAACCATCAGGCATGTCTTGCGCCAGGAGGCGTTGAATCAGCATGGCAGGGTGGGAGCACACATCTGCCAGAACCCTGACTGCGGAGGCGAAGAAAGGATGCTGGTGCAAGCGGCGGGGCCGGGACCGAGATGTCATTTGTGTGGATGGCAAGGGCACTTTAAAGCTGGGTGCCCACTAGGGGGAAGGGGAGAACGTAATGGAGGAGGAGCGCGCCCAGTAGGGAGATGCTGGACGTGTGGGAAGCCAGGACACCTGGCAAGAGATTGTCAAGCCACAAAGCTGGGAAACAGCCAAAGGAGGGCGAAGCGAGGGGGATTCGTGCCTCCTGTGAGTCAAATGGCCCCCATCATGGTGCCAGTGCCAGGAGCTTGGCCCACCGTAGCGGGCCAAGGGGGAGTGAACCTTCAGGCAGGGGAGCAGAACCAGCAAGACTTGCAGGTTACAGCCCCCGCGTGGCCCTGGTCATAGGCTGTGACAAGAGACCCATGGCAGCAGTGTGGGAAACTATAGGCTTGAATCCACATGCGGGTCCCCTGATAAGTTGTTTGAGATAGAAAGCGGGCTGGAGGATTATAGGTACGCGATGGAATTAGCTTGACTACAGACCCAGTGTCAGACCCGCTGATGGAAAATTACAGAGATCAGACCCGATGATGGGAAATTACAGAGAATCTGCAAGTCACCAGGAGGAGGAAGAAAGGCGAGAGATATCTCGGCCTTGAGAGCAAAGAAGAAAGGCAGGGATGTCTCTCGGCCTTGAGAGCATCCGACAAACAACAAGGAGTTTAGGCACGAAGTACAGAAATAGACTGTTCGTTAAGGAGGTGTCGCAATCCGTATGAAGTAATTGTTGAAGCTTGTTTACAAGAGCATATAAAAGCGCTGTGACTTAAAAATAAAACTGAAGCTTGCTCTATCACTCACGTTGAGTTGGCCGCTTGCTTTCCTCGCTCGCCGCAACTGGCGCCCGAACAGGGACCTGAAAAGGACTATTTCTGATACGGCAGCGAGAGACGGAGATGCACTGGCAGACGGCGGCCAGGGGGCAAAAGAGGAGTCGATTTATGCATCATTTCTGATACGTTCCGACCCTCCGGCCTGGATCCAACCTCGGAATTCAAGAGGGGATCCGCTTTCCGCAGTTGAAGCTAACCCGGGAGCGAGAGCCGTACAAACGACGCTGATTTATCCTCACATCGGGCGATGGAGGTCGAGGTAGCTTTTGAATTATTAAAGCGCTTTTTAGAAAAGCGGGGAGTAAGTCAGTTAAAAGACTTGTCAGGGCTAGTTGCAGTGGGTAAAGCGAAAGGGTTCTTTAAAGAACCGGAGTCGATCTTTGAAGTAGAGGAGTGGAGAGCTTATGGTGATTGTTTGTGGGACTTGGTGATAGATGACGATAAGACAGCGAAAAAGCTAATGAAACCTTGGCGGGAAGTGATTAACTGTATGAAAAAATATAAAACTGAAAAAAGATTAGCAACAGCCGCCTCTGATCGGCTAGACAATTGTGACCCCAATGCTGGAAAGATTGGAATTGGCTTAGGCTATCCTTCGCCTCCCTTCTCGGGGATCCCAGTTACCGTACCTCGAAAGCCCCTTATTCCTCCTCCTCCCCCTCCTCCTCCTCCTGGTGGATCTGTAGAAACTAGCGGAGAAGGAATAAGCTTGGGAAAGGGAGGTGAAGATATTGAAAATTTATGTGATGTAGTTTCTCCGGTGGAGGAAAATAAGCCGAGCACCCCATCTAGTCACCGTTCTGTGCCTAGTGTGCGCAGCCGAGTTGACTGGCGGAAAATCGGGTTTGAGGCATTACAAAATGGGGACCTAGAGACCGCCGACTTGTTGGCTCAGGCTTTCCCTGTCATCTATCAACCGGACCCTGCTAACAATCAAAATTTATTCGCACACCATACTCCTCTTGATTGGAAAATCTTGAACCAGCTGAGAAGTACGGTCAGCGAATCGGGTGTACACAGTGAGCCGACCAGACAGATGCTAAATTACATTTGGGGAAGCGGGCTGCTTTGTCCCGAGGATATTAAAAACATTATGAAGTTCATACTGACACAGTCGCAGCAGCTTTTATGGCAGGCTCACTGGCACGCCCTATGCGATAGATCGGCAAACACCCAGCGCCAGCAAAACGATCCGCTAGCAGGAGTAATAGTAGAACAACTTATGGGAACAGGACCCTTCTCGTCTCTAGACATGCAAATGCAGACAGGCCCTGATGTATTAAGAGAATCAATGAGGCTAGCAAGGGACGCCTTACAGCGCGTCAAAACAGCACCAATCACCCCTTCTTACATGTCGATTAAGCAAGGGAGGGAAGAGCTTTTTGCCACGTTTGTGGATCGAGTTACAGAAGCGTTAGATCGTACCGACTTACCTGAGTTTATGAAGGGCCCATTGCTGCGTCAATGTGTTATGGAAAACTCCAACCAAGCTACTAAAAGTATTTTAATTACACTTCCCCTAGACGCAGGCATTGAGGTGATGCTTGAACGCATGAGTCGAGAACCTACCGGTCCTCAAGCTATGTTAGTTGAGGCACTGAGGGAAGTTGGGCAGGGAATGGTACAGGTTCAACAACAAGTTTGTGCCGCTCTCGCCCCATTGGGTCCAGCTAAAAACCCTAACAGAGGGCCAGCTACTTTTAGATGCTTCCGCTGCGGAAAAGCAGAACACATGAAGAGACAGTGCAGCGAAGCTAACTTATGGTGCAAACACTGCCAAGCTCAAAGCCACAATACAGCTGCCTGCCAGCGTTCGGGAAACGGGAAGCTGAGCACCCAGAGTCGCAGCGCGCAGGCACCAATTGCGGCTCCAGTGACTTCTCAGCACTCCGTCACCACGCCACCAGTCGTGCCGAGCAGCTCCGGCCAGCTTCCAATTTGCAACCCGCCACCAGAGGAAGCCTCGGCTTGGACTTGGCAACAGCAGTAGATGTCACTTTGATGGACACTCGTCCACAGAAGATCAGCATGGCTCACAGAAGAGCCAGTATGGGTCGGGCAGTGGCCGCTCAAACGGGAAAGTCTACAGCAAGCCCACATATTAATAAAAGAACAATTAGATCAAGGACATCTCCGACCGTCGACAAGCCCCTGGAACACCCCTATTTTTGTTATCAAGAAAAAGTCAGGGAAATACAGGCTGTTACATGATTTACGGGCAGTAAATCAGCAAATGCAAGCGATGGGGGCTTTACAGCCTGGCCTTCCAAATCCAGCCATGTTACCAGCTGGTTGGCATTTGCTAATTATTGATTTAAAGGACTGCTTCTTTACTATAAAGCTGCATCCTCAGGATACCCAGCGATTTGCATTTACGTTACCAGCAATCAACAGAGAGGGTCCTGACTTACGTTTCGAATGGACAGTGTTGCCACAAGGCATGAAGAATAGCCCTACTCTGTGTCAACTTTTCGTAGATGCTGCATTAAAAAATGTGCGGCAGCAATGGCCGGACACTATAATTTACCATTACATGGATGACATCTTGTTTGCGCAACAACAACCCTTCTCGGCACAGCAAGAATTATATTTACAGCAACAGCTCCAGCTACACGACCTAGTAATAGCAGCAGAGAAAGCTCAACGTTCGCCAGTATGGAAATGCCTCGGATGGCGCATCAGTGACTCTCAAGTCAGTCCACAGAAACTTACGTTACACACGGCAATCAAAACCCTTAATGATGCTCGACGGCTGTTAGGAGACCTACAATGGCTACGGCCAGTTGCCGGAATCACTAATGATGACTTGGAGGTTCTTTGCCCTATGTTAAAGGGCACTGACCCTGCCACGCCGGTCCGACCGACTGCCGAACAAACCTCGATGATACAACGCCTCAGCTCCGAGATCGTTCAGAGAGCAGTAGACCGGCTGGACCCCGATCTCCCCATCGATCTCACCATACTCCATGGTTCTACTCACATTTTGGGTGCACTTACTCAGCGCAAAAAGAAAAAGGGGGAGAAGATAAGGGTGTTGGAATGGATATTTACAAGCCTACAGCCGAAGACAAGCCTGCCCTACCTGCAGCCATCACGGACCAGGCATAGGGCTAGGAGTTAATCCCAGAGGCCTTCAGGCCAGGGAAATATGGCAAATGGACGTTACGCATGTGTCAGAATTTGGGAAACTAAAATATGTTCATGTTACTATCGATACTTATAGCAAGTTTTTATGGGCAACAGCACAGTCAGGGGAAAAGGCTGTCCATGTTATACGTCATTTAACAGTCTGTTTTGCTGTAATGGGAACTCCAACATAGATTAAGACAGACAATGGGTCAGCATACTGTAGTCAGAAGGTTAGGAAATTTTTACAGGCATGGGGGGTACGCCATCTCACGGGCATTCCACATTCACCCACAGGGCAAGCAATAATTGAGAGGGCGCACCAGACTCTAAAACAATATCTAAACAAATTTCGAGACGTAAAAGATGTACAAGAACGGCTCGCAAAAGTTTTGTTTGTATTAAATCACTTGTGCATATTTGCAGAACACGATAACCCTCCTGCATGGGTGCATGGGAATGACGGTAGGAAGGAGTCAAGACAGGCAGTAATGGTAAAGTATCGAGACCCTTCCACTGGTCTATGGCAAGGGCCCGTAGAAGTCAAATACTTTGGTCGAGGTTACATGTGTGTGCTTACCCCCACAGGTCCAAGGTGGATACCCAGTAGATGGGTAAAGGCTATGCCTAACGAACAGAAGAACGAAATCTGCGAAGTGACAGGAGACAGTGAAGACGTATGACTGCACCGGTAGAGGTAGCCAGGATACGGATAGAATGTCCCCAATGTAATAAGTGCCGGCCCCGGGTACTAAGAGAGTGTCATAGCTGTCAACAGCGCGGGTGGGTAAGAACCCATCGAGCTAGGGGGTGGTGTGACAGTTGCTACTATCACCCATCACAGACACATAAGGTTTTAATCATCACAGGCCACGGAATAGAGGGTTCTAGATGATATGAATTGTACACCCTTGACTGGATTAGACAAATCAATAGTACTCCCGTTAGTCATCGTAAGTATCGTGATAAGAATCACCGAGGGCATGTACATACCGCCCCAGCCAAAACAGAATGTATGGGTTACCCTGGCAAATCTAACAGGCCAAGATTCCATCTGCCTATCATTGTCATCGCCAGGAAATCCCCTCTCCACCTGTTTGGTTGGAGTGCCGGTTGATAATTGGACGCTAGTGATACCACAAAATACACCACACTTAGGGAGCCTTTGTGATACTCCCCAGAATTGTGTGAATAATTGGGACGGTTGGGCAGTCCATCGCCCTCAAACTAATCTCGAGCCACAAGAGCTTGAGCTATTGGGTTCTTTGTCAATGGATGCTTGTTTATACTTTAATTATACGGAACGAAACCAGTCTCTTTCTTGGCCTGTGAATGCCACCCTAAGTGTATATAAAAATGCCACTGCTTGGTGTAACTATACCTCTGCAAATATATCCCGCTCTAGCAATATGCCTATTGCTCTACCTGCAGGTTTGTTTTTAATTTGTGGAGACCGGGCTTGGCCTGGCATCCCGTCACATATAAAGGGAGGGCCTTGCTCTATAGGTCGCCTAACACTTCTTACTCCTAACACTTCAATGATTTATCAACATTATAGAAAGATGAGAAGCAAAAGGAGCACTCATAAGTTTGAGAACAGCTGTGACTCTACAGCTGAGTTTTGGAATCCGGCAAAGATCATAGCTGCTTCCTTCTTGGCTCCTGGAGTTGGTGTTGCTCAAAGCCTCACGACATTAAACAAGCTAGGGTGTTGGCTAGCTAAGCAAACAAATGCCACATCAAAGGCATTATCCGACTTATTACTAGATGTAGGCTCTGTAAGACACGCTACGCTGCAAAACCGCGCAGCCATAGATTTTTTGCTTTTAGCCCAAGGACATGGGTGTGCTGAGTTTGAAGGGATGTGTTGCATGAATCTATCAGATCATTCGGAATCAATACATGCAAGTATTGAGAGCTTAAGAAGGAGGGTCTCAGAACTTAGGGAGGATGATCCATGGCATTGGTTTAACAGCTTGTTTAATGGATGGGGCATTGGCAATTGGATTAAGAGTATTTTGCAGATGGGACTAATGATATTTATACTGTTTATCATTGTATTAATGTGTGTTCCTTGTATATCGCAATGTATGCGACGAATGATGGAAAGAAGTATGAGTGCCGTGTTCCTTTCTCAAGGAATAAAAGAAAAAGGGGGAAATGTGGGAAACTATAGGCTTGAATCCACATGCGGGTCCCCTGATAAGTTGTTTGAGATAGAAAGCGGGCTGGAGGATTATAGGTACGCGATGGAATTAGCTTGACTACAGACCCAGTGTCAGACCCGCTGATGGAAAATTACAGAGATCAGACCCGATGATGGGAAATTACAGAGAATCTGCAAGTCACCAGGAGGAGGAAGAAAGGCGAGAGATATCTCGGCCTTGAGAGCAAAGAAGAAAGGCAGGGATGTCTCTCGGCCTTGAGAGCATCCGACAAACAACAAGGAGTTTAGGCACGAAGTACAGAAATAGACTGTTCGTTAAGGAGGTGTCGCAATCCGTATGAAGTAATTGTTGAAGCTTGTTTACAAGAGCATATAAAAGCGCTGTGACTTAAAAATAAAACTGAAGCTTGCTCTATCACTCACGTTGAGTTGGCTGCTTGCTTTCCTCGCTCGCCGCACAGCAGTAATGATTACCCCGCAAGAGCCGAGTTGTCCGGCACGGATATACCTGGGAATGTTAGTGGATACCGGGGCGGATGTCACAGTGATGCCACTCGAACGGTGGCCACCAACTTGGCCCCTCGCCATGGGAAAACGTATAATAGGGGTGGGAGGAGAACAACAGACAAGGACTAGTACTTGCCCTGTGAAACTCGAAGTCATGGATGAGGAGTCAGGGAAGCTCCTCACAGCCGTAGTGACCATACTAGTAGCAGATGGGGTAGCAAGCCCCTTGTTGGGGCGGGACGCCCTTGCCCAGATGGGGATCGGGTTGAAAAATTTAGCATAGGGGCCACTGCCTCAGAGGGACTTCGTCAGCACAAGTTGGCGTGGAAAACCGAGAAGCCCGTCTGGGTGGAGCAGTGGCCCCTGACAACAGAGAAAATAGAGGCTATAAGAGCTATAGTAAGACGAGAGCACGAAGCGGGGCACCTAGAGCCCTCGATGAGCCCCTGGAACACCCCTATATTTGCTATAAAAAAGAAAGATAAAAACCAATGGAGGATGCTGCATGACCTTAGAGCAGTGAATCAGCAAATGGAGGACATGGGGCCTCTCCAACCCGGCCTACCAGATCTGAGTGCTGTCCCGAAAGGATGGCGAGTCATTGTTTTAGATATCAAAGACTGCTTCTTCAGCATTCCGCTACATCCAGATGATAGAAAGAGATTTGCCTTTACTCTGCCCGCGGTGAACTGCGCAGAACCAGGTAGTAGATGGCAGTGGACAGTACTTCCTCAGGGGATGAAAAACTCTCCAGCGATCTGCCAGAGGTACGTGGCTTCCGCATTGCAGCAAGTAAGGCGACAGTATCGGGAGAGAGTCTACATGATCCACTACATGGATGACATCCTCATAGCTGCGCCCACCGAGGGGTTATGTGAACAAGTCTTTTCAGACACCCAAAGGGGCCTTGAGGGACAGGGCCTCAAGATAGCTGAGGCAAAGGTACACCGAGGACCAGTGTGTGGATTTCTGGGTGCTAGAATAGAAGGGGATTGCATACAAGCTCAGCCCATTAAACTTACACCTAAGGTTAAAAATTTACACGATGTACAGAAGCTGGTAGGAGCACTGCAGTGGTTGTGGACATTCGTGTGCGTCACCGGTGAGGAGATGCAACCTTTCTATGCGTTGCTGAATGGGACAGACCCATGGGAGCCCAGGACTTTAGACCCTGAGGCAGTCCAGCAGTTGCAGATGATAGAACGTCGAATGCAAAAGGAAGGAGTATGGCGGTGGGACCCTCAGGAGGAATTAATCACAGTTTGGATTCTGACCACCGGTGGAGGATTAGGGTTACTATATCAAATACGGGCGGGGGAAGAAAAACCACTGTGATGGGTATATCAGAAGGTTCCCAAGGATGCGTTCTCCGCAAAAGTCAAGGTAGCCGGGGGAATGATTTGGCGTCTGCGAAGGGAAAGCAATGAAATCTTTGGGAAGGAGCCGGATAAGCTGACAGTGCCGTGGAATGGGGAGAAATGGCGGAAGGTGGTAGAGAGTGAAGAGGATATACAATTGGCGGAATACTCGTACCCAGGAAAAGTCGTCACGGGCACGATACAGAGGTGGGCCGATACAGCCAAAGTGGTGGATTTGAGTGTGGATAGTAGAGTTTTGGATACCCCTCACCCAGGACCAACATATTTCACAGATGCTTCCTCGAAGACGAACAGAGCGGCGGTAGTGTGGAAAGAAGAGAATAGTTGGATGCGCCAGATGTATGAGGAGCAGGGTAAAAGTGTGCAGTGGCTAGAAGCAATAGTGCTAGAGATGGCCCTGCGAAAGGATATAGATCGGCATATAAATGTGTGCACGGACATTTTATACGTGTATAAATTAGTCATGTCCATGAAACGAGAGGGTGTACCACACAGGGAAATTGCCTTGATGCTAGAGGTTGCTTTATCGCAGCGAGGAGCAACTGTGACAGTAATTCACATTCGCAGTCATCAGACGGGGCCTGGACCACTGATTGAGGGGAATCGCATGGCTGATGAGGCAGCCGCGGGAGTCTGGACATTGACGGAGGCAAAGAAACTGCATGAACAACTGCACCTGGGTGCTAAAGCCTTGGCAAAGGAGTGTGGCATCTCAATAAGAGCAGCAAGAGAAGTAGTAGCCACCTGTCCTTACTGTCAGCACTCGCCATTGTGGGAGGCAGGAGTCAACCCTCGAGGACTGGAAGCAAATGCTATCTGGCAGACTGACTTTACTGAATGTCCACAGTTGGCCCCCGGACGGCACCTGGCAATTACAATTGATACATATAGTGGAGTCATCATGGCTACTCAACATCGGAAGCAGACCGCAACGCAGTTGGCTGCGCATTGGACCACAGTGATGGCATGGCTTGGAAAGCCCACCGAAATAAAAACAGACAATGGACCATGCTTTCGGGCTCGAAGTACCGAGGAATGGTGCAAAGCTTGGACTATTGTATTAAAACACGGCATTGCTTACAATAGCACGGGGCAGGCAATTGTTGAACGCGCTCATCGCACCTTGAAAGCAAAGATAATACAGCTTGGGGAGGGGGAGGGGTATAAGGGAGCTATACCTGTAGCAGCTCAGCAAACTATTTTAATGCGTGCGCTATATTCGCTTAATCATTTTATACGCGGGCAGGAGTAAGTTACAGCAGTGGAGGAGCACTTTGGCAAAGCTCAAGCAGGCAAGCGCTATCCGCAGGTACGAGTAAGGTTCCCAGGCAGTGAGCAATGGGAGAGAGGATGGAAACTGAGATGCCTGGGGAGGGGCTACGCCGCGGTTGAGAACAAAGGGCGCATAGAATGGGTGCCTGCAAAGTGTGTGTGAAAGCAGAACTGTGCAAGGATGCGCAATGAATAATCCCTCTCTGAGTTGTCTCTTTGCAGGGTCTGCTGACATGGATCCTCATGCTAGCCGTACCATTGGGAAAAGAAATGAGCTCCTTGACAAGATTGCAAGCAATAGTGCAACGAGAGCGACACTGGGAAAGGGCGGCAAAAGACAGATATGAACTGGGATTGGATAGTAATAATTGGGGGGATCTTGTTGTGTGTAGTAACCATGGTTACTAGTGGGCTGCCATTGTTATGCGGTGTTATAAGACAAATCAGAGAGCGCCTGCAAGGGTTACATGAACATAGACCTGACCACAATATGTATCAGCTTACGCAAGTAGCTTTGTAGAACTTTTAGCAGCATGGGGAGGGGGAGATGTAGGGGAATAGACAGGGATCGGCGACCGGAAGATCATGGGCTGTGACGGATAGAAAGACTCCTCCCCATAGGAGTGGCAGGAACAGGAAGCGCAAGAGCTATATAAGCATGTGACACAGTAAAATAAACGGACATTTTGTATCCATCATATTGATGTCTGTGCATCACTGTCCCCAGGGTGGGTAGAGCCCTGTGTCCCGGAGATATGCGGCCCAAGGTAAGTTCTCCCACAGAAGTGTACAGCAACAAATCACGTGTTAATACTTCAGAGGTCACTCCACTGAGGAAAGAAGCTGGGTTCATAACATTGGTTACTTCAACAGTAGCATCATCCGATCCAATTAAAATGGCCTGGTATTGTAGAAATCGGGATGGGGAAAGCCAGTGATTCCCTTTCTGTCCCAACACAGGTGATACTGTGTGTGAAACCAGTACTGTGCTCTTTTGACCTAAGGTGAATTTCCGGGCCTCCTGAATATTCAAGACCACAGCCGCCACAGCTCGCAGGCACCCTGGCCACCCCTTGCTTACCTCGTCAAGCTGTTTAGAAAAATAGGCCACAGCCCTTCTGTAGGGTCCTAGCCGTTGAGCTAGGACTCCCAGAGCTATACCTTGTCTTTCATGGGAAAACAGCCAGAAAGGTTTAGTCACAACTGGTAGGCCCAGGGCCGGGGCCTTCATTAGTTCCTTTGTAAGTGTCTTGAATGCATTTTGAGCTGCTTTGGACCAGGCTAATCGAGTGGGGTTGTTCTTCCAAAGTTCGTACAAAGGTCTTCCTATTATTCCATAATTATAAATCCATAACCGGCACCAACCTGACATTCCCAAAAAGATCCTGAGTTCTTTTACCGTCTGAGGGAGGGGGGTTCTGCAGATGGCTTCTTTTCGTTCTCTTCATAGTTCCCGTTGTCCTCCAGATATTTCCTATCCAAGGTAGGTTACTTGTTGCCGCACCACCTGAGCTTTCTGTTGAGAGACTCGATACCCATTTAGTCCCCAGAAGGTCAACAAACTGGTAGTCCATTGTATACAGTCAGGTTTTGCTTCAGTTGCTATTAGTAAGTCGTCCACATACTGTAAAAGGACTCCTTCCCAGGAGGGAGGATCCCACGTTTCAAGTTCTCCAGAGATTGTTGGACTATTTTTAAAACCTTGGGGTAACACTGACCAGGGTAAGCTGAGTGTTCCTACCAGTGGTAGGGCTTTCCCATTCAAATGCAAATATATTTTGACTTTCTTTGGCTAAAGGCAAACAGAAGAATGCGTCCTTTAAATCCACTACTGTAAACCATACTTGATTATCCCGTAATTTAGTAAGTAAGGTATGAGAATTAGCTACCACAGGGTGTAGGTCCGTAATAATTCTGTTCACTTCTCTTAAATCTTGTACTACCCGATAAGTTCCATCCGGCTTTTTTACCAGTAATATAAGGGTATTCTATTCTGGTTCACATCCTATTAATAGCCCATGCTGTACAAAATTATTAATCGGTCCTTCTATTCCCTTCCGGTTTTCTAACTTCAAGGGGTTTTGTTTTTGTCGTACTGGGCTTATCCCTTCTTTAAGTTCTACTGCTATGGGAATGGCATTCTTTGCCCTCCCTGGGGTTCCCGCAGCCCATACTCCTGGATATACCTGACTGATAATCTCTTCAATTTCAGGCACCGATACAGCGGACTTTTCAGGGTGCATTAGGGCCAAACTTAAAATTTCAGTTATTTGGTTCCCGTTTGCCTTTAGTTCCATGGTTCCCTGTTTAAAGGCTATTTCTGCTTCCAGTTGTTCCAATAAATCCCAACCCAATAATGGCTTGGTTGATTTCGGTAAATATAGAAATCGGTGTATTCCAATCCGCTTTCCTAATTTAAATTTGAGCGGCTTCAAAAAGAATGCCCTTTCCTGTTGGCCAGTAGCTCCTATTCCATTCACAAAATCTTTACTTATAGCTATCAGTTCTGGATTCAAAACAGAGAAAGAAGCACCTGTATCTACTAAGAATTCTACCTCTCTCTCTTGTCTCGCTAGCTTTATTTTAACCAGTGGATCTGCTAGGGTAGATGCCCCAGGTCCCCGTCAGTCGACTTCTGTTTCATCTATCAAGGTCTGCGGGGTCTCCTTGGGCTTTGGGACGTTGCCGAGAGGGTGCCACAACTCATCAGGAAAACAGACTACTATCCACTATTACTATTTCACGTAGGCATGAACGACACTGAGAGCCGTAACCTGGGTAAAATCAAGGGAGACTTTTGAGCCCTGGGGGAGCAAGTGAAAAACATTGGCACCCAAGTGATCTTCTCTTCCATTTTGCCAGTTCGAGGGAAGGGAGCAGCCAGAAACAGGCGCATAATGTATATCAACTCCTGGCTACGTGGCTGGTGCCACCGGGAGGGGTTTGGCTTTTATGACAATGGGGTGTTCTTCAATGACAACGACATGCTAGGGAGGGATGGAATCCATCTGTCTAAAAGGGGTAAGGGAATCTTCAGCAGTAGGATGGCTAACTTGGTGAGGCGGGCTTTAAACTGAAGGACTTGGGGGGTGGGATCCATTGCGAAAACACTCACGCCAGCATGTCCAACGGGGGAGTAAGTCAGGCCAAGCGGTGTGGTGGTAAAGGGTCCTTAGCTGTCTCCCAAGGGGCGAAACAGAAGAGTAATGACCTCAAGTGTATGTATGCAAATGCACGCAGTCTAGGAAACAAACAGGACGAACTGGCGCTCTGTTCCCACTCAGAAGGGTATGACATCATAGGAGTAACTGAAACATGGTGGGACAACTCAACTGACTGGGGGATCGCAATGGACGGTTACAGGCTCTTTCGTAAGGACAGGCAGGGTAGAAGAGGTGGAGGAGTTGCACTCTACATCAAGGAACACCTTGAATGTATCGAAGTCAACTGTGGTGATTGCGACTGCTCTATCGAATGCCTCTGGGTTAAAGTCAAAGGGGTCATCTCCAAGCAGGACCTCACAGTGGGCATCTGCTACCGACCTCCTAACCACGATGACGAAGCCGACGAAGCAATATTCGGGGCACTAAAGCAAGCTTCTGGCCAACAGAACCTGGTCCTGATGGGTGACTTCAACTACCCAGACATCTGCTGGAAGAACAATACGGCAGCTCGCATGTCATCCACCAAGTTCCTGCAATGTATAGAGGACTGTTTCCTGATACAAATGTTAGATGTGCCAACCAGGAATGAGGCACTGCTGGACTTGCTATTCACAAACCGAGAAAGCCTGCTTTGTAATATCTCGGTTAGTGATAGCCTTGGCTGCAGTGACCACAATATTGTGGAGTTCGGGATCCTGCTGAGCGTGTTGAAGGTCACCCCTAAGACAAGGGTTCTGGATTTTAGGAGAGCAAACTTCAGTTCACTCAGGGCTCAGTTGGGAGGGATTCGATGGGAAGCTTCCATGGAAGACAAAGGAGCTAGTGAGTGCTGGGAATTCTTTGAGAACTCTCGCTTGGAAGCACAAAGCCAATTCATCCCCTACAAAGGAAAAGGAAGTAAGCGGAGCAAGAGGCCCCCATGACCTCCCGGGTCTGCTCAAATCCAAAAGGGAAGCCTACCAGAGATGGAGAAGTGGAGGATTAGCCGTCGAGAGCTACAAGGGCATTGCCAGAGTGTGCCGAGATGCAGTTAGAAAAGCAGAAGCATTCATTTTTCCAATGTCCTTCCTCCCAACAATACGCACGCTGATTCTTTCCCAGTCCCCCTCTATTTCCAAAGGGCCTTCCCTTTCCTTGTCCTTTCAATCCTCCTCTGTTTACCATTCCTCTCTGTTCCAAGGCTGCCACCGTAGCTGTCGCCATCACTTTTGTCAATTCTCCTCTATCGGCATTCTCCCGATTCCTAAAAACTCTCCACACCTCCTCAAGCAATTTCTCTAAGCTTCTTATTTCCGGTTCTTTTCACTTCTGTAGCTTCTTTCTTATAGCTGTAGACGATTGCCCCAAAAATAGAGAAACAAGTTGTTGTTGTCCCACATCCGAGGAGGGATCTAGGGTAGTGTGTTTTCGCATGGCATTTCTCAGTTGATCCAAAAATTCAGGAGGGGTCTCTTTCTGACCCTGTTTGACAGCATACAATGCTGACCAATGTACAGCTTTTGGAATTGCATTTTCTAATCCAAATTTTATCCAATCTCGGTATCTTTTTAATAATCTATCATCACGCCCAGCATTGGGGGCCCAATGTGGGTCCGTCAGGTGAATGTAATCGTCCACATTCCCTTGTAAGGTTCCCCCAGTAATTTGGGCCTGCACATGAGTTTGTGCAGTTTTTAATACTAATTGTTCTTCTGTTTCCATCATTTCCCCCAAAATCAAATCTACATCTCTCCAATCGGGGTCCTAGTTTTTTTACTCTTAATTCAAATCGTTTTGCCAGTCGAGAGGGGTCGTCCTGGTATCCCCTAGCTACCTCTCTCCAGGCATCTAAATCAGTAGTGGAGAAGGGTACTTTTCCTCTAGCTGGACCTCCTACCCCCATTACCTCTCGCAATGGGGCTAGGAGTTGGGGAGCCTTCTGAGTTTTACTCCGAGTTCGTGCTGTGACCGGAGTAAAACTAGTCATCGCTCCCTCCTCCTCACTACTACTGTCTGTTTCAAAAGTGGTGGGTGTGGGAGAGGCAAGTTTGTTACTAAGCGGGGGGTAATCCCAAATCTTCAGGCTGATCCTCTATCTCCTCTCGCTTCTTTCTAGGGTTTACTGTTTTCAAACACCTCTGCCCAATACTACATGCTGAACAGCATCTCCTTATTTTCTCCCGCTCCTTCTTTTCACTTCTCTTTTCTTTTTCTGAAGATAAAACCAGGGCATCTTCTGGTGGAATATTAATACCACAATCTCTCTGCCACTCCGGATGATTCTGCAAAGTGGAAAACATATCTGCATACATAACCTCATCCCACATTCTTTCTTCCCTTTAAAAAACAATATCAGCCGCAATACAGTGTTTTCTTATTCACACTCCCACCCGGCGGACCCCCTATATCTTTCCAGTGTGCTAGGATACATCCTAGGGGGCTTTTCTTTGGAATTTCGCTGCTCTGATTCCCCCCCCCATTCCGTTTTCTTATTTACGAGGCACACAAGATGACAACGTGTACGTAGATGGCACACTATTGGTCTGTAATAAAGTTAACAATCGCTTTGTTGCGGTATTACCCCTGGCAGGATAGCGGAACCAAGGGTCAGAACTCCACACTCGCTTTGCAGCTATGCTGCGTCTCAGTCACTCGTTCATTCACCAGTCACACCAGAGTTAACTCAGCTCATTCATACTTAGCTTTCAATTTTACAACGCCTGACGGGTATATCCAAATTCAATGTGAACAAGCCAGTATCCGAGTTCAGTATCAATAAATCCATACCACCAAGAGTACAAAACTTATGCGGCTTACATAAGCATACCAATACCTGTCGTGGTTCAGACCCACTCGGCAACTAAACACCACGCAGCCGCTCGCTCACTCCCCCCACCCCTGTGGGACAGGGGAGAGAATCGGAAGAGCAAAGCATAAAAAATTTGTAGGTTGAGATAAGAACAGTTTACTAATTTAAACGAAATAATAATGATAATAGTGATGATGATAATAATTATAATAATGATAATATAAGGAAAAGAAAAAGGGAAAAAGGGTAAAAACTAAAACCACAAATGATACAACCACTCACCACCTGCGGGCCAACGCTGCCTGTCCCTGAGCCGCGATTGCTGCCTCCCACCCCCGGCCAGCCCCTCCAAGTTAACATACTGGGCATGACGTCACATGATATGGAATATCCCTTTGGCCAGTTTGAATCCGCTCTCTTAGCTGTGCCACTTCCCCTCCCGGCTTCTTCTGCACCTGGCAGAGCATGGGAAGCTAGAAGAGTCCTCGACTAATATAAGCACTACCTAGCAACAACTAAAACATCAGTGTGTTATCAACATTGTTTTCATACTAAGGCCAAAGCACAGCACTATGGCAGGTACAGTGAAGAAAAATAACTCTATCCCAGATAAAACCATGACAGTATCCACCCCAATTCCATATTATTTAAGTCATGCTCAGGTCCCATACTGTCCAATACAATTTCAATAACCCCTAGCCGCCTTCTCACCCTTTAATAGAATATACTGATTGCATTTATCATTCCCCTAGTCTATGGAAAACCCCTGTAAAATGTCTGTGAAATGTCCATTGTGTTCATTTAGTCCATGACTTTGGGTTCCATCTATTGTACGAGTCTTTCAGAGAGATGGTGTGTGTGGTGTTGGATTGTTGCATGCTGAAGTCAGTCCTTGCTCCATCACTGCTGCTCTTTCCTTGGTTCAGTGAAACATATCTACCATGATACCATTGTTATGGAATATAGCAACCATAGTAGTGTTGACATACAACATTATACAGCAATTAACAGCATACCATTCAGTTCATTGGCTGTTTTCACCCAATATCAAATCCCCTTGGGGTACACACCGGACTCCTCCATCCTCCTGCATCACCCACCAAGTACACCCAGGTCCTTCAGTAAAAGCAACTCCACGAATGGGTTTGCCTTTGCCTGAGGCAGGAATAACCCAGACTGTTTTCCCCAACATATTTTTTACATGCACTACAGGGACTTTTTCCCCTTCCACAGTACATAAGGGTTCTGACTGGGCAGGGCCAGCTCAATTGACAGATACCCTAGTGTTGAATAACCAGGTGGCTTTTGCTAAATGTGCATCCCAGTGTTTAAATGTTCCACAACCAATTGCTCTCAGTGTAGTCTTTAACAGTCCATTGCATCTTTCGACTTTCCCAGAGGCTGGTGCATGAACAGGGGATGTGATACACCCCCTCAATGCCATGCTCTTTGGCCCAGCTGTCTATGAGGTTGTTTCAGAAATGAGTCCCATTGTGTGACACAGTTCTCTCTGGGGTACAGGACTTGTTTTTCCAGGCCCACGATAGTGTTCCAAGTGGTGGCACGGGGCACAGGATATGTTTCTAGCCAGCAGTTGCTTCCACCATTGTAAGCACACGGCGCTTGCCTTGGCAGGGTTGTGGGAGTGAAATCTTTTCAATCTGCCAAGCCTGCCCATAGTTTTATTTCAGCAATCGTCCTCCATACCACTTTTCCCGTTCAACAATGTCTAAGTGCAGCTGGATGGCCTTTACCTCTGCAAACTGACTGGATTCTCCTTCTCCTTCAGCATTTTCTTCAAGTTGTCGTATATGACTCCATAGAGCAGCCTTCCAATCTCCGATGCTTTCACACAAGACAACAGGACCCATCAGTGAACAAAGCATATTGCTTCTCTTTTTCTGGCAGTTTGTTATAGAGTGGGGCTTCTTCAGCACGTGTCACCTCCTCCTCTGGTGATAATCCTAAATCTTCGCCTTCTGGCCAGTCCATGATCACTTCCAACATTGCTGGGTATCTGGAGTTTCCTATCCGAGCCCTCTGGGTGATCAGTGCAACCCATTGCTCCATGAAACATCAGGTGCATGATGTGTAGAGGGGAATCTTACCTTTGAACATCCAGCCCACCACCAGAAGTTGGGGTACCAGGAGGAGCTGTGCTTCAGTACCAACCACTTCTGAAGCAGCTCAAACCCCTTCATATGCTGCCAATATCTCTTTTTCAGTTGGAGTATAATGCGCTTCAGACCCTCTGTATCCTCGACTCCAAAACCCTAGGGGTCAACCTCAAATGTCCCCTGGTGCTTTCTGCCAGAGGCTCCAGGTAGGACCATTCTCCTTGGCTTCGGTTTAGAGCAAATATTTATAACTTGTTCTGCCCGGACTGGCCCAAGGTCTACCGCATGAACCATTTCCTGTTTTATTTGTTGAAAGGCTTGTAAATCCTCAGGGCCCCATTTGAAATCATTCTTTTAACGGGTCACTTGATAGAGAGGGCTTACGATCAGACTGTAATCTGGAATATGCATTCTCCAAAAACCTACAACACCCAATAAATATTGTGTTTCTTTTTGCTAGTTGGTGGAGACATGGCTGCTATTTTGTTGATCACATCCATTGGAATCTGAAGAGGTCCATCTTACTGTTTCACCCCTAAGAACGAGATCTCTTGTGCGGGCCCCATGACCTTTCTTTGTTTTATGGCAAAACTGGCCTTTCGAAGGCTTTGGAATATTTCCTTCCCTTTCTCAAACATGTATTCTGCTGTGCTGCCCCATATAACGATGTCATCAATATATTGTAGCTGTTCCAGAGATCCACCCTGTTCCAGTACAGTCTGAATCAGTCCATGGCAAATGGTAGGACTGTATTTCCACCCCTGGGCCGGTCGATTCCAGGTGTACTGGACACCCCTCCAAGTGAAAGCAAACTGTGGCCTGCACTCTGCTGCCAGAGGGATTGAGAAGAATGCATTAGCAATATCAATTGTGGCATACCACTTGGCTGCCTTTGACTCCAGTTCGTATTGAAGTTCTAGCATGCCCGGCACAGCAGCACTCAACGTTGGAGTGAGTTCATTCAGGCCATGACAGTTTACTGTTAGCCTCCACTCTCCATTACACTTCCACACTTGCCATAGGGGACTGTTAAAGGTTGAGGGGCTCTTACTGGTCACTCCTTCGCTCTCAGGTCGAAGAATTAACTCATGGAAGGGAATCACAGAATCTCGGTTGGTGTTATATTGCCACTGGTGCACCGTTGCGGTGGCGATCGGCACCTGCTGTTCTTCAACCTTCAGCAACCCCACAACAGAAGGGTCCTTTGAGAGGCCAGGCAAAGTAGACAGCTGTTTAATTCTCTCTGTCTCTAAGGCAGCTATACCAAAAGCCCACTTGTACCCTTTTGGGTCCGTGAAATACTCTCTCCTGCGGTTGTCTACGCCAAGGATGCATGGAGCCTCGGGGCCAATCACAATGGGGTGCTTTTGAACCTCATTCCCGGCTCACTTGGGCCTCCAATACAGTCAGCTCTTGGGATCCCCCTGTCACTCTAGCAATAGTAATGAAATCTACCCCTATGTAGTTTGATGTACAAGGGTACAATGTGCAGCAATGTCCACTAAAGCTTTAATCTCCTGTGGGTCAGATGTGCCAGGCCATCGGATCCACACAGTCCAGTAAAGCCGGTTGTCCCTTTCCTCCACCTGGCTGGAGGCAGGGCCCCTCTATTCCTGATCATAGTATTTGCTACTCACTTCTTGTAAACACAAATCAAAATTTGCCCTGTTAAGGTCAAACATAAAATCAGTGCTCCTACTCTTCTGTCTGTGGAACCACTCACTGGAAACTGGAGCAGCAACTTTCCTGGAAGAACCACCCTTAAGTGTTTGTTTTCCCTTGCAGCTCACATACCAGTGTCACACAGGTGAAACCTTAGAGTGGCATCTGGTGTGTATCCTCTCTCTTGAGCAAAGGGACACTTACTCCTAATGGCTGAGATACTGGTCCATACAGGTGGGGACTAGGACATAGCTTCTTTGAGTTGCTGGACCTCCTGGGACAGTTTCTCCACAGCCAAGATGAAGGAGGAAGAGACACGTGCTTTGTAATCCCAAAGTTTGTCAATCACATCCCCCACCATTGGTGCCTCTTCATGTTTTCTGGCCAGTTATGCCAATGAGATTACATGCTGTGCTCCGTACAAACATCTGCCACATGGGTCATGTGCGCTGGGCTTCATCACAATCTTTGGACAACTGTAGATCGTCCAAGTCACCATAAATCACCTCAAGCACAGCTACTTCCCTCAGGTACTGGATACTTTTCTCCATGGCAGCCCATTTCCGTGAGCGATATATAACATCGGCCTTGAAGGGATACATTTCACACCAGACAGCAGTTGTCTCCAGAGGCTGGGGCTGCTCTATCTTCTATCCAGGTGGACTTTGGGGTGCTATCGCTGAACAGCATCCTGCAGGCGAATAACACCTGTCTCTTCTGGGCCAGCTCTGCGGTAATCTTATCTGGAATCTTGCGCTTAACAATAAGGAAGAGGCCACTGATAGTTTTGGCTAACCTATTTGTTCTAACAAATATTCCCTGTGTTCTGCTGAACCTGGCTGTATTTGTAATGGGATGCCAAGGCATTCAGTTTCTGTCCAGTTTACCAAGATGCAATTTGGTGGATATGGGTGGAAAGAAGATGTGTTTCTGTGCAAAGAACTCCATCTCGCTAAAAGCACAGAGCAAGAGACTGTACTGAAGCTATACCACATGAAGGCATGCTGTGTTTCTCACCTTCTTCTCAAGAAGGTTCTCTCTGGCCTTTGTGCCATGAGAGCTCTCACCACCACAGTCTGCTTGGTAGCAGCTGTCCTGCATTGCTTACAGATTGTTGCAGCAAGAAGATCCTGCATAGATGAATCTCAGCTTGATGGCCAAGGTCACACTTTGGATCCTGATGATTCTGCCTCACCTGTGCTGCCTCCCTTCTATTCTGCAACTGTTGGGGTTCAGCCAGCAACTCAGCCCCACACAGCTGCTCACTCCCTCCCCCACCAGCAGGATGGGGGAGAGAATCAGAAGGGTAAAAGTGAGAAGGGTCATGGATTGAGATAAGAACACCTTAATAATTAAAATAAAACAACAACAAAAGCGCAATGAAAAGGAAAACCACAAGAGCGACAAAACCAAGAACAGGGAGAAGGGGGAATGAACAACCAAAACAAACACCACATGACACAACTACCCACCACCAACCAACCAGACCCAACAACACCACTCCCCAAGCCACAAGCACCACCACACAACATTACACAACAACTGCCCCGGTTAATATACTCATCATGGCATCACATGGTATGGAATGAATATCCCATTGGCCAGTTTGGGTCAGCTCTCTTGGCTGTGGCCCCTCCCCTCCCAGCCTCTTGCCCAAGTGGCAGAGCACAGGAAGCTGGAAAGGCCCTGACCACCACAGGCACCACAGTGAAGAGAATTAACCCCATCTCAGCCAAAACCAGCAGAGAAGCTGAATGCACTTCCCACATTTGTTTTAATAATCATAGTTTGATTTCAATAACACTTACTATGCAAACTAACATACTCATTATTATATTCCATAAATTAAGGAAATGTGTTGCTAAAGAAATGCCAAGAGGTTGATCTGTGACTAGAAGAGACCACATGGAGAGCATCCTGCATTTGCTAGCATGTATCCTATGGGGAATAAGGCAGAGTCTATACCATGGCAGCTTCGTAATAGATATTCCTGCTTCTTCAGGGCATGTCTTTTCTAAAACTGCGTTGCATTAGCAGAAAGGGCAGCCTTCATTAGTGTAATTGGGCAGCCATGAAAATTCAGGCATGAACATGAGGACAACAGATGAGGACAGCAGGCCCTTCACTGCCTGTAGCTGTGCACAGGCACAAGGAAAGAAAGAGGAGGAGGAGAATGCCTAAGCCCTCAGCCCATGGATAGCTCCAGGGAGAAAATGCAGTATCTGGCCCGCCTATATGGCTATGATTTTCCTCTTGCCCTGGTAACATTACTACACTGGGGATCTCCATTGGGCTGGCCACATGAGCAGCCCAGTGAGGGCTATCACTTAGCAGCTTCTGCTCAAAGGTACGCTATTGCTGTGCAGGTAAAGGGCACCACTACCTGTGGTCAGTGTCATCCCATCAATTTCTCTTCTGGGTCCTCCAACTGTCAAACCTCTTCCTCCCAGTGGCAGCTGCAGCCTCCTGTGCCGACTCCCTCAGGCTGTGCCACTCTGGCTGAAAAAGAGGAAGATTTTAGATTCCTGGACAACCTCTTCCTGAATGCAGTCTCAGAGCTCTCTGACGGAGCTCACCCAACATCAGGAGAAGAGCAAGAGCTGAGCGCTCACTCTACGATGTCTTGGAAGGGACAGGGATTGTATGGTGAATACCTGAAGCAGGCTGAGAGGTCTTGGTTTGAGGCGTGGGCCACCAATGGGAGGAAACTACACCATGCTGATTTTGAAGTGCAGGTTAAAAATTGCTGTTGGTTTTTGTAATTTGCCGTGCTCTGCAGTGATTAGAGAGGTTTTGCCTAGGAGATTTGTTATTAAAACACTGGCCTTGAGCGTTATCAGTTACTTGGGTCTTGCATGGAAGCTGTTACTGTACTTCGGGTACCACCTCATGGAGACAATTAGCAATTATACCTCCTCCTCTGAGAGGTTTTTATGGAGAAAATACAAAATGGCACCTTAGCTACCATCTTCTATAATGCCTCCTCCTTCATTACAACAACTTTTCAGTATCTTGAACATCCTTGGGTAGTTAAGAGATATCTGTTGGTATTGCTTTGGCAGATGGTTTCAGTTCTGTCTCAGGTTAATAAGCAATTTAAGAATATAATCCAGAGATCTGCCCCAAGGATCGATAGCTATGCATGGCAGGGTATGTGGGATAGTATGGGCAAATGCCTAAGACGGTGGGCACCCCCAGTGTTGTGGGACTTCACCCCTGAACAAGTGCAGAATCCTGAAAAATGAGTAGAATATTTGGAGGAAGTATGTTGTCACCCTGGCAATTCCAGAGATATATAAATCACTGCAATGTGCTGGGGCCTGGCCCATGCCTATCGAGCCCTGCTTAACACTCTTCAGTACCCCAAAAGGGACAAGAAGGCCTCTGGATCTAAAAAGACAAAGACAAGGAAAGCGACAAGTAGTGCGGCCACTCAAGCCCCCACGACAGGCATTGCAGCTACTCCAACCCTGGTGACAAGCGTTGCAGCTGAATCCGAGGACCAACCTGTGCCAGTACCAGTCGCCCCTATACACAAGAAGAAATCCTGGAAGAGAAAGTCAACTCGTTTAGAAAGAGATGATGAAGAACCAGGGCCATCACTAGGAGAGGAGGAGGAAGAAGAGGAAGAACCCGTACAAGAAACGGAAACTACCCAACCCCTATCCTTGAGTGAGTTGTGGGATATGCAAAAGCATTTCGGCCGTCCTTCAGGTGAGCACATTGTCACCTGGCTTCTCCGATGCTGGGATAACGGGGCCAGCAGTCTGGAATTAGAGGGGAAGGAAGCCAAACAACTGGGATCCCTTTCTAGGGAAGGGGTCATTGACAAAGCACTTGGGAAAGGGACACAAGCGCTCAGCCTCTGGAGGCGACTCCTGTCCAGTGTGAGAGAAAGGCAGCCCTTCAAGGAAGATATTGTATATCACCTAGGAAAATGGATGACTATGGAGAAAGGTATCCAGTACCTGAGGGAACTAGCCGTGCTTGAGGTGATTTATGGTGACCTGGACGATCAACGGTCATCCAAAGATCCAGATGAAGCCTGGTGCACACGATTCATGTGGCAGAAGTTTGTACGGCGCGCACCATCAACACATGGGAACTCACTGGCAGTAATGTCCTGGAAAGATGGCAAGGCACCAACGGTGGCAAAGGTGATTGATAGACTCTGGGATTACCAGGCAAATCTCTCTTCTTCCCTCATCTCGGCTGTGGAGAAACTGTCCTGGGAGTTCCAGCAATTCAAAGAAGATATGTCCTACTCCCCACCAGTACGGACCAGTATCTCAGCCATTGGGAGTAAGCGTCCCTTTGCTCAAGCGACACGATACATATGACGGGGTACCCTATGGTTTTTACTGCGTGACCACGGAGATGACATGAGGAAGTGGGATGGAAAGCCTACCTTGACCCTAGAGGCATGGGTATGTGAGCTGCAAGGGAAAACAATCACTCAGGGGGGTTTGTACAGGAAAGCTGCTGCTCCAGTTTCCAGTGAGCAATTCCCCAGACAGAGGAGTAGAAGTGATAATTTTATTCCTCATCTTAACACAGACATTTGTGATTCATATTTACAAGAAGTGAGTAACGAGTACTATGATCAGGAATAGAGGTGCCCTGCCTCCAGCCAGGTGGAGGAAAGGGATAACTGGGCTTACTGGACTGTGTGGATCAGATGGCCTGGCACATCAGACCCACAGGAGTATAAAGCTTTAGTGGACACCGGTGCACAGTGCACCCTAATGCCACCAAGCTATATAGGGGCAGAACACATCAGCATTGCTGGAGTGACAGGGGGATCCCAAGAGCTGACTGTATTGGAGGCCAAAGGGAGGCAAAGCGGGAATAAGTGGGAAAATCACCCCATCTTGACTGTCCCAGAGGCTCCGTGCATCCTTGTCATACACATACTCAGGAGAGGGTATTTCAAGGACCCAAAAAGGTACAGGTGGGGTTTTGGAGTAGCTGCCTTGGAGATAGAGGAAATGGAACAGCTGTCTACATTGTCTGGCCTCTCAAAGGACCCTTCTGTTGTGGGGTAGAAGCAGCTCAAAGAACAACAGGTGCCGATCACCACCACAACAGTGCACCGGCGGCAATATCGCACCAACCGAAATTCCTTGATTCCAAACCATGAGCAGATTCGTTGACTGGTGGACAAAGGAGTGATCCGTAAGACCCACTCACCCTTTAACAGTCCCATAAGGCCAGTGCAGAAATCTAATGGAGAGTGGAGGCTAACAGTAGACTATCGTGGCCTGAATGAAGTCACTCCACCGTTGAGTGCTGCTGTGACGGACATGGTAGAACATCAGTACGAACTGGAGTCAAAGGCAGCCAAGTGGTATGCCACAATTGATATCACTAATGTGTTTTTCTCCATCTCTTTGGCAGCAGAGTGCAGGCCACAGTTTGCTTTCACTTGGAGGGGTGTCCAGTACACCTGGAATCGACTGCCCCAGGGGTGGAAACACAGCCCTACCATTTGCCACGGACTGATTCATACTGTACCCGAACAGGGTGGATCTCCTGAACACCTTCAATACATTGATGACATCATTGCGTGGGCAATACAACAGAAGAAGTTTTGAGAAAGGGAAGGAAATAGTGCAAATTTTTCTGAAGGGTGGTTTTGCCATAAAAGAGCGTAAAGATAAGAGACCTGCACAAGAGATCCACTTCTTAGTTATCAAATAGCAAGAGGGTTGTTGTCAGATTCCAATGGATGTGATCAACAAAACAGCAACCATCTCTCCACCAACTAGCAAAAAGGAGACACAAGCTTCTTTGGGCATTGTGTGTTTTTGCAGAATACATATTCCAAATTATATTCTGATTGTAAGCCCTCTCTATCAAGTGACCTGAAAGAAGAATGATTTCAAATGGGGCCATGAGCAAGGACAAGCCTCTGAACAAATTAAACAGGAGATAGTTCATCCAGTAGCCCTTGGACCAGTCCGGGCAGGTCAAGATGTAAAAAATATGCTCTACACTGCAGCCGGGGAGAATGGCCCTACCTGGAGCCTCTGACAGAAAGCACATGGGGAGACCCAAGGTCGACCCCCAGGGTTTTGGAGTCGGGGATACAGAGGGTCTGAAGCCTGCTATACTCCAACTGGAAAAAAGATATTGGCAGCATATGACGGAGTTTGAGCTGCTTCAGAAGTGGTTGGTACTGAAGCACAGTTGCTCTTGGCACCCTGACTGCCAGTGCTGGGCTGGATGTTCAGAGGGAACGTCCCCTCTACACACCATGCAACTGATACTACATGGAGTAAATGGGTTGCACTGATCACCCAGCGGGCTCGAGTAGGAAACCCCAGTCGCCTAGGAATCTTGGAAGTGATTACGGACAGGCCTGAAAGCAAAGACTTTGGAATATCACCAGAGGAGGTGGTGACATGTGCTGAAGAAGCCCCACTGTATAACAAACTGCCAGAAGATGAGAAGCAATATGCCCTGTTCACTGATGGGTCCTGTCGCCTTGTGGGGAAGCACTGGAGATGGAAGGCTGCTGTATGGAGTCCTACACGACATGTCGCAGAAACAGCTGAAGGAGAAGGTGAATCGTGCCACTTTGCAGAGGTAAATGCCATCCAGCTGGCCTTAGACATTGCTGAACGGGAAAAGTGGCCAGTGCTCTATCTTTATACTGACTCCTGGATGGTGGCAAATGCCCTGTGGGGCTGGTTACAGCAATGGAAGCAGAGCAACAGGAAGCACAGAGGCAAACCCATCTGGGCTGACACATTGTGGCAAGATATTGCTGCCTGGGTAGAGAACCTGGTTGTAAAGGTATGTCAGGTGGAGGCTCACGTCCCCAAGAGTCGGGTCACTGATGAACATCGGAACAACCAGCAGGTAGATCAGGCTGCCAAGACTGAAGTGGCTGAGGTGGATCTGGACTGGCAACATAAGGGTGAACTATTTCTAGCTCGGTGGGCCTGTGACACCTCAGGCCATCAAGGGAGAGATGCAACATACAGATGGGCTCGCGATCAAGGGGTGGACTTGACCATGGATGCTATTGCGCAGGTTGTTCATGAATGTGAAATGTGCGCTGCAATCAATCAAGCGAAGCAGGTAAAGCCTCTGTGGTATGGGGGACGATGGCTGAAATATAAATATGGGGAGGCCTGGCAGATTGACTATATCACACTCCCACAAACCCGCCAAGGCGAGCGCCATGTGCTTATTATGGTAGAAGCAACCACCGGCTGGCTGGAAACTTACCCCGTTCCCCATGCCACTGCCTGGAACACTATCCTAGGTCTTGAAAAACAAGTCCTGAGGCGACATGGCATCCCAGAGAGAATTGAGTCAGACAACGGGACTCATTTCTGAAACAACCTCATAGATATTTGGGCCAAGGAGCATGGCATTGAGTGGGTGTATCACATCCCCTATCATGCAACAACCTCCGGGAAAATCGAAAGATACAATGGACTATTAAAGACTACACTGAGAACAATGGTGGGGCAGAACATTTAAACACAGGGATACACATTTAGCAAAGGCCACCTGGTTTGTCAACACTAGGACATTTGCAAAGCCATCTGGCCCTGCCCAGTCAGAACCCCTACGTATTGTGGAAGGGGATAGAGTCCCTGTAGTGCACATAAAAAATATGTTGGGAACAACAGTATGGGTTATTCCTGCCTCAGGCAAAGGCAAACCCATTTGTGGGACTGCTTTTGCTCGAGGACCTGGGTGTATTTGTTGGGTGATGTGGGAGGATGGAGGAGTCCGGTGTGTACCTCAAGGGGATTTAATTTTGGGTGAAAACAGCCAATGACTTGAATGGTATGCTATTAATTGCTATATAAAGTTGTATGTCATCATTACTATGGTTGCTTGTTGTAGTTTAGCGGCAGCTCAGCCCCACACAGTCGCTCGCTCACTCCCCACCGGTAGATGGGGGAGAGAATCAGAAGGGTAACGCTCGTGGGTTGGGATAAGAACAGTTTAATAATTAAAATTAAAAGAAACAACAGTAGAAATGCAATGTAAAGGAGAACAACGAGAGGCGCAAAGCCCCGGGGGAGGGGGAAGGGAGGGGAGGGGAGAGGGGGAACGAACCGCCGGAACAAACCGCACGCGCCGCAGCCGCTCGCCGCCCGCCGACCCGACGCCGCGCCGCCTCCGCGCTGCCACTGCCCCCCCCTCAATATATTGGCCATGGTGTCACATGGTATGGAATGAACATGCCATTGGCCAGTCGGGGTCAGCCGCCCCCACCATGGCCCTGCCCCTCCCAGCCCCCCCTGCCACGCCACGAGGCAGAGCGCGGGAAGCTGGAAAGGTAGCCGACCCCCACAGTGAGGAGAATTAACCCCTTCTCAGCCAAAACCAGCACATTGCTATATGCCATATCAATGGTATCATGGACTGGCCAAGCGCTACTGCATGAACTATCTCCTGTTTGATTTATTGAAATTCTTGTTGTTGCTCATGGCCCTGTTTGAAATCATCCTTCTTCCAGATCACTTAATAGAGAGGTCTTACAATCAGATTATAATCTGGAATATGCATTCTCCAAAAACCCACAATGCCCAAAATATCTTGTGTTTCCTTTTTGCTAGTTGGTGAAGACCTGGCTGCTATTTTGTTGATCCCATCCACTGGAATCTGACAATGTCCATCTTACTGTTTCACCCATAAAAAAGGGATCTCTTCCGTGGGTCCCTCGACCTTACTTTGTTTTATGGCAAAACCAGCTTTCAAAAGGATTTGGACTATTTTCTCTCCTTTCTCAAAAAGTTCTTCCGCTGTATTGCCCCACACGATGATGTCATCAATGTATTGAAGGTGTTCCAGAGCTTCTCCCTGTTCTGGTGCAGTCTGAATCAGTCCATGGCAAATGGTAGGACTGTGTTTCCACCCCTGGGGCAGACGATTCCAGGTGTACTGGACGCCCCTCCATGTGAAAGCAAAGTGTGGCCTGCACGCTGCTGCCAAAGGGATGGAGAAGAATGCATTAGCGATATCAATTGTGGCATACCACTTGGCTGCCTTTGACTCCAGTTCGTATTGAAGTTCTAGCATGTCTGGCACAGCAGCACTCAACGGTGGCGTGACGTCATTCAGGCCACGATAGTCTACTGTTAGCCTCCACTCTCCATTAGATTTCTGCACTGGCCTTATGGGACTGTTAAAGGGTGAGTGGGTCTTACGGATCACTCTTTCACCCTCCAGTCAATGAACGAGCTCATGGATGGGAATCAAGGAGTCTCGGTTGGTGTGATACTGCCACTAGTGCACCGTTGCCGTGGCGATCGGCACCTGTTCTTCTTTGACCTTCAGCAGCCCCAAAACAGAAGGGTCCTTCGAGAGGCCAGGCAAGGCAGACAGCTGTTCCATTTCTTCCATCTCCAAGGCAGCTACACCAAGAGCCCACCTGTACCTTTTTGGGTCCTTGAAATACCCTCTCCTGAGTATGTGTATGACAAGGATGCACGGAGCCTCTGGGCCAGTCACAATGGGTTTTTTGCGCCACATATTTCCGCTTTGCCTCACTTCAGCCTCCAATACAGTTAGTTCTTGGGACCCCCCTGTCACTCCAGAAATACAGATGTGTTCTGCCCCTATACAGTTTGATATTATGAGGGTACACTGTGCACCAGAATCCACTAAAGCTTTAATCTCCTGTGAGTCTGATGTGCCAGGCCATAGGATCCACACAGTCTAGTAAAGCCGGTTGTCCCTTTCCTCCACCTGGCTGGAGGCAGGGCCCCTCTAGTCCTGATCAAAGTATTTGCTACTCACTTCTTGTAAATGCAAATCAAATTTTGCCCTGCTTAGGTCACAATTAATATCAGTGCTCCTACTCTTCTGTCTGGGGAACTGCTCACTGGAAACTGGAACAGCAACTTGCCTGGAAGAACCACCCTTGAGTGATTGTTTTCTCTTGCAGCTCACGTACCGGTGTCACACAGGTGAAACCATAGAGTGGCATCTGGTGTGTATCCTCTCTCTTGAGCAAAGGGACACTTACTCCTAATGGCTGAGATACTGGTCCATACAGGTGGGGACTAGGACATAGCTTCTTTGAGTTGCTGGACCTCCTGGGACAGTTTCTCCACAGCCAAGATGAAGGAGGAAGAGACACATGCTTTGTAATCCCAAAGTTTGTCAATCACATCCCCCACCATTTGTGCTTCTTCAACTTTTCAGGCCAGTTATGCCAATGAGATTACATGCTGTGCGCTGTAAAATCCTCAGCCACATGGGTCGTGTGCACTGGGCTCCAACCGGATCTTTGGACCACTGTTGATTGTCCAGGTCACCATAAATCACCTCAAGCACAGCTACTTCCCTCAGGTACTGGATACCTTTCTCCATGGCAGCCCATTTCCCTGAGCGATATACAATATCTGCCTTGAAGGGATACCTTTCTTTCACACCAGACCGGAGTTGCCTCCAGAGGCTGGGGCTGCTGCAGATCACCCTGGGCTGCTCTATCCTCTATCCAGGTGGACTTTGGGGTGCTTTTGCTGAACAGCGTCTCACAGGTGAATAACACCCATCTCTT
This sequence comes from Phalacrocorax aristotelis, assembly GCF_949628215.1. Taxonomy (NCBI): domain Eukaryota; kingdom Metazoa; phylum Chordata; class Aves; order Suliformes; family Phalacrocoracidae; genus Phalacrocorax; species Phalacrocorax aristotelis. The sequence goes on from NC_134310.1 coordinate 20,010,755, forward strand.
CTCAGAGAGATCCTCGGAAATCTTATCTGGAATTTTGGGCGTAACGGTAAGGAAGAGGCCACTGATAGTTTTGGCTAACCTATTTGTTCTAACAAATATTGCCTGTGTTCTGCTGAACCTGGCTGTATTTGTAATGGGATGTCAAGGCATTCAGTTTGTGTCCAGTTTACCAAGATGCAATTTGGTGGATATGGGTGGAAAGAAGATCTGTTTCTGCTGCAAAGAACTCCATCTCACTAAATGCACAGAACAAGAGACTGTACTGAAGCTATACCACGTGAAGGCGTGCAACGCTTCTCACCACCTTCTCAAGAAAGTCCTCTCTGGTCTTTGGGCCATGAGTGCTCTCACCACCACAGTCTGCTTGGTAGCAGCTGTCCTGCATTGCTTACAGATTGTTGCAGCAAGAAGATCCTGCATAGATGAATCTCAGCTTGATGGCCAAGGTCACACTTTGGATCCTGATGATTCTGCCTCACCTGTGCTGCCTCCCTTCTATTCTGCAACTGTTGGGGTTTAGCCAGCAACTCAGCCCCACACAGCTGCTCACTCCCTCCCCCACCAGCAGGATGGGGGAGAGAATCAGAAGGGTAAAAGTGAGAAAGCTCATGGGTTGAGATAAGAACACCTTAATAATTAAAATAAAACAATAAAAGAAAATGAAAAGGATAATAACAAGATAGGCAAAACCCAGGACAGGGAGAAGAAGAAGAAATCAACAATCAAAACACACACCACCCTACAATACTGCATATCAACTGCCCCAGTCAATATATATTCATCATGGTGTCACATGGTATGGAATGAACATCCCATTGGCCAGTCGGGGTTGGCCCCCTGGCTCTGGCCCCTCTCCTCCCAGCCTCTTGCCCAAGTGGCAGAGCACAGGAAGCTGGAAAGGACCCTGACCATCACAGGTACTACAGTGAAGAGAATTAACCCCTCTTCAGCCAAAACCAGCACAGATGCTGAGGATGGTTCTCAGTGATGCAGGAATCACTTGGTGAAAGAAAGATATATCTCCATTACTGGAAGTATGTGGAACATTTACGCAGGCTAATGAGAAAAACAGGTCAGCGTGGATGAATATAAATGACTTTCCTAGAGAGTAAGGATCTAACCAAAGGGGACTGACTTAGAAACAACAATCGTGAAGTTACTGACCAACTGGAATATCATAAAAAAGGATTAGTAAAACTGCATAAATCAGCGAAGCAAATTGCATCAGAAAACGAAACTCAATACTGTATGAAAGGGTTTTTATTTATTTGGGTACTTTTATTCAGCATTCTGACATACGCTGCTTGTAAATGTGCTGCTGTCGGATCCCTAGGCAGTCTCTAATCCAGCCATGTCATGGAATGAGACATGTTTTTCACTCAAAACTAAGAACTTAATTTCCTCAAAGGCCTTGAGTGACGCAATGTGCCACTACCCTGGAAGCGAAGCCCTCCCTGGGGAGTTGCTTCTTTTTTTCAGCATGCTGAAGCCAGGGCCATGAAAGCATTTTCTTTAGCACCATCCCTTCAAGATCCTGCAACGAGATGCAATAAAGGAGGAAGGGGCAGCAGGACTAGTCTTTCCAGTATTGATCAGAGATGGAGGACCCAATGAGTGGGGCCCTTTTCAAGGGGATCTAATAAAAGAATTAAGAAAAATGGTAGCTACATACGGGCTTGCAGCTCCATTTTCCCAATCTCTGCTTGAAAATGTGATGACAGGGCAGTTATTGTGTCCCTATGATTTACGAGCAATAGCGGCTATGCTATTAACCCCAACGCAGAAGTTGTTGTGGGAGCAAAAATGGAGGGAACTTTGTGAACAAGCTGCCCTTCAAAATTTAGAGCGACGGCAAGGAGACCCTCTCTTACGGGCAGGCATACCGCAGTTAATGGGCAAGGATCCCATCGCAGACCCGCGCCTACAGGCGCGGTTGGATGAGAACATACTCCGACAGTCTGCCACTCTCGCTCTTCAAGCTATGTTAAAAATTCCGGAAGCCGGAAAGCCGTCTCTATCATTTACTCGAGTCCAACAGCAGCTGACCAAACCCTATATGCAGTTTGTGGATTGCTTGCGGGATGCATTAGACAAGCAGGTAGAAAATACAGAAGCAAAAGAAGCGCTGCTGTTGAAATTAGTGGTAGAAAATGCAAATACCGATTGAAAAAAGATATTACAAACGCTGCCAATCAATACTAACCTGGTGCAAATGATCGAGGCTTGCAACTGTGTAGGCTCTATTGCACATCAAACAGAGGCCTTAGCATCAACCCTTGCAGCAGCTTTAACAATGAATAGGGACACTGTCATGGTTTCAGCTGGGATAGAGTTAATTTTCTTCACTCTAGCTGGTACAGTGCTGTGCTTTGAAATTAGCATGGAAAAAAAACCTGTTGAGATAACACACAGATGTTTAGGCTGTTGCTGGGTAGCGCTTATACTAGTCAAGGACATGTCTAGCCTCCCATGCTCTGCTGGGTGCACAAGAAGCTGGGAGGGGAGGGGGCACAGCTAAGAGAGCGGATTCAAACTGACCAAAGGGATATTCCATATCATGTAACGTTGTCGTGGTTTAGCCGGCAGCTCAGCCCCACACAGTCGCTCGCTCACTCCCCACCGGTAGATGGGGGAGAGAATCAGAAGGGTAACGCTCGTGGGTTGGGATAAGAACAGTTTAATAATTAAAATTAAAAGAAACAACAGTAGGAATGCAATGTAAAGGAGAACAACGAGAGGCGCAAAGCCCCGGGGGAGGGGGGAAGGGAGGGGAGAGGGGGAACGAACCGCCGAAACAAACCGCACGCGCCGCAGCCGCTCGCTGACCCAACGCCGCGCCGCCTCCGCGCTGCCACTGCCCGCCCCTCAATATATTGGTCATGGTGTCACATGGTATGGAATGAACCTGCCATTGGCCAGTCGGGGTCAGCCGCCCCCACCATGGCCCTGCCCCTCCCAGCCCCCCCTGCCACGCCACGAGGCAGAGCCCGGGAAGCTGGAAAGGTAGCCGACCCCCACAGTGAGGAGAATTAACCCCTTCTCAGCCAAAACCAGCACATTCTCCACCCCTTATTCCATACCATTTACACCATGCCCAGGTCCCATATGATGCAATACAACCGTACCAACCACCACCCCTCCCCTTCCCATCCTTTAACATAATACACAGACATCATTCCCTTAGTTCATGGACCTTCCCTGTAAAATGTCCATTAAAATGTCCATTGAGTTCACCCAGTCCATGACTCTGGGCTCCATCTGTTCTATCAGTCTTTCCGGGTGGGAGAGATGGTGTGTGGCGTTGGGTTGCTGCATACCGAGTCAGTCATCGTTCCATCACTGCTGCACGGCTTGTTTCATAGTTGATCTTCCATGGGTTGGGAGGCTCGTACTCTGATATCATTGATACAACACAGAGGTGACACACAGTATTATATAGCAGTTCACATTGTGCCATTCAGTTCATTGACTGTTTTCACCCAAAATCAAATCCCCTTGAGGCACACATCGGATTTCTCCATCCTCCCGCATCACCCACCAAGTGCACCCACGTCCTCGAGCAAAAGCAATCCCACGAATGGGTTTGCCTTTGCCGGAGGCAGGAATAACCCAGACTGTTTTGCCCAGCATACTTTTTGTGTGCACTACAGGGACTCTATCCCCTTCCACAGTATGTAGGATTTCTGAATGGGCAGGGCCAGCTTGGTTGGCAGATCCCCTCGTGTTGACTAACCACATGGCTTTTACTAAATGTGTATCCCAGTGCTTGAATGTTCCACCCCCCATTGCTCTCAGTGTAGTTTTTAACAGTCCATTGTACCATTCAATTTTCCCAGAGGCTGGTGCGTGATAGGGGATGTGATACACCCACTCAATGCCGTGCTCTTTGGCCCAGGTGTCTATGAGGTTATTTTGGAAATGAGTCCCGTTGTCTGACCCAATTCTCTCTGGGGTGCCATGTCGCCACAGGACTTGTTTCTCAAGACCCAGGATAGTGTTCCAGGCAGTGGCATGGGGGACAGGATATGTTTCCAGCCAGCCAGTCATTGTTTCTACCATTGTAAGCACATGGCGCTTGCCTTGGCGGGTCTGTGGGAGTGTGATACAGTCAATTTGCCAGGCCTCCCCATATTTATATTTCAGCCATCGTCCCCCATACCACAGAGGCTTTACCCGCTTCGCTTGCTTGATTGCAGTGCATGTGTCACATTCGTGGATAACCTGTGCAATAATATCCATGGTCAAGTCCACCCCTCGATCACGAGCCCACCTGTATGTTGCATCTCTCCCTTGATGGCCTGAGGTGTCATGGGCCCACCGAGCTAGAAATAGTTCACCCTTATGCTGCCAGTCCAGATCCACCTCAGCCACTTCAATCTTGGCAGCCTGATCTACCTGCTGGTTGTTTCGATGTTCTTCAGTGGCCCGACTCTTGGGGACGTGAGCATCCACATGCCGTACCTTTACAACCAGTTTCTCTACCCGGGCAGCAATATCTTGCCACAATGTGGCAGCCCAGATGGGTTTGCCTCTGCGCTGCCAGTTGCTTTGCTTCCACTGCTGCAGCCAGCCCCACAGGGCATTTGCCACCATCCAGGAATCAGTATAGAGATAGAGCACTGGCCACTTTTCCCGTTCAGCAATGTCTTAAGGCCAGCTGGATGGCCTTTACCTTTGCAAACTGGCTCGATTCACCTTCTCCTTCAGCAGTTTCTGCTACTTGTCATGTAGGACTCCATACAGCAGCCTTCCATCTCCGGTGCTTTCCCACAAGGCGACAGGACCCATCAGTGAACAGGGCATATTGCTTCTCATCTTCTGGCAGTTTGTTATACAGTGGGGCTTCTTCAGCACATGTCACCTCCTCCTCTGGTGATAATCCAAAATCTTTGCCTTCTGGCCAGTCCATAATCACTTCCAAGATTCCTGGGCGACTGGGGTTTCCTACTCGAGCCCGCTGGGTAATCAGTGCAACCCATTTACTCCACGTAGCATCAGTTGCATGGTGTGTAGAGGGGACATTCCCTCTGAACATCCAGCCCAGCACTGGCAGTCGGGGTGCCAGGAGCAACTGTGCTTCAGTACCAACCACTTCTGAAGCAGCTCGAACCCCTTCATATGCTGCCAATATCTCTTTTTCAGTTGGAGTATAGTGGGCTTCGGACCCTCTGTATCCCCGACTCCAAAACCCTAGGGGTCGACCCCGGGTCTCCCCAGGTGCTTTCTGCCAGAGGCTCCAGGTAGGGCCATTCTCCCCGGCTGCAGTGTAGAGCACATTTTTTACATCTTGTCCTGCCCGGACTGGCCCAAGAGCTACTGCATGAACTATTTCTCATTTAATCTGTTCAAAGGCTTGTCGTTGCTCAGGGCCCCATTTGAAATCATTCTTTTTCCGGGTCACTTGATAGAGAGGGCTTACGATCAGACTGTAATTTGGAATATGCATTCTCCAAAAACACACAACGCTCAAGAAAGCTTGTGTTTCCTTTTTGCTAGTTGGTAGAGACATGGCTGCTATTTTGTTGATCACATCCATTGGAATCTGACGACGTCCATCTTGCCATTTGATTCCTAAGAACTGGATTTCTCGTGCAGGTCCCTTCACCTTACTTTGTTTTATGGCAAAAACAGCTTTCAGGAAGATTTGGACTATTTTCTCTCCTTTCTCAAAAACTTCTTCCGCTGTGTTGCCCCACACAATGATGTCGTCAATGTATTGAAGGTGTTCTGGAGCTTCTCCCTGTTCCAGTACAGTCTGAATCAGTCCATGGCAAATGGTAGGACTGTGTTTCCACCCCTGGGACAGTCGATTCCAGGTGTACTGGACACCCCTCCATGTGAAAGCAAACTGTGGCCTGCATTCTGCTGCTAAGGGATTGAGAAGAATGCATTAGCAATATCAATTGTGGCATACCACTTGGCTGCCTTTGACTCCAGTTCATATTGAAGTTCTAGCATGTCTGGCACAGCAGCACTCAACGGTGGAGTGACTTCATGCAGGCCACGATAGTCTACTGTTAGTCTCCACTCTCCATTAGACTTCCAGACTGGCCATATGGGACTGTTAAAGGGTGAGTGGGTCTTACTGATGACTCCTTGGCTCTCCAGTTGACGAATGAGCCCATGGATGGGGATCAGAGAGTCTCTGTTGGTGCGATATTGCCGCCGGTGCACTGTTGTGGTGGCGATTGGCACCTGTTGTTCTTTGAACTTCAGCAACCCCACCACAGAAGGGTCCTTTGAGAGACCGGGCAAGGCAGACAGCTGTTCAGTTTCCTCCATCTCCAAGGCAGCTACACCAAAAGCCCACTTGTAACCTTTTGGGTCCTTGAAATACCCTCTCCTGAGGTAGTCTATGCCAAGGATGCACGGAGCCTCTGGGCCAGTCACAATGGGGTGCTTCTGCCACTCATTCCCAGTGAGGCTCACTTCGGCCTCCAATACAGTTAGCTCTTGGGATCCCCCTGTCACTCCAGCAATGCTGATGGGTTCTGCCCCTATATAGTTTGATGGCATTAAGGTGCACTGTGCGCCGGTGTCCACTAAAGCTTTATACTCCTGTGGGTCGGACGTGCCAGGCCATCGGATCCACACAGTCCAGTAAGCCCGGTTATCCCTTTCCTCCACCCGGCTGGAGGCAGGGCCCCTCTAGTCCTGATCATGGCAGTCACAACTCACTTCCTGTAAATGTGAATCAGGAGTCCCTCTATTACAGTTAGAAATAAAATCTGCACTTCTACTCCTCTGTCTGGGGACTTGCTTGCTGGAAACTGGAGCAGCAGCTTTCCTGGAAGAGCCTCCCTGAGTGACTGTTCTTCCTTGCAGTTCATGTACTCGTGCCTGTAGGGTCGAAGTAGGCTTGCCATCCCACCTCATCATGTCCTCTCCGTGGTCACGCAGGTAGAACCATAGGGTGGCCCGTGGTGTGTATCCCCTTCTTTGAGCCAAAGAACGCTTATTCCTAACAGCTGAGACACTGCTCTGTCGAGGTGGGGAGTAGGACAGATCTTCTTTGAGTTGCTGGACCTCTTGGGATAGTTTCTCCACAGCAGAGACAAGCGAGGAAGAGATATTTGTGTCGTAATCCCGGAGTCTATCTATCACCTCTGCCACCGTTGGTGTCTCATCATCTTTCCAGGACATCACTGCCAATGAGTTTGCATGCGAAGATGGTGCGCTCCGTACAAACTTCCGCCACATGGGTCGTGTGCACTCGGCTTCATCTGGATCTTTGGATGACCGTTGATCGTCCAGGTCACCATAAATCACCTCAAACACAGCTAATTCCCTGAGATACTGGATGCCTTTCTCCATAGTTGTCCATTTTCCTGGGCGATATGTAACATCTTCTTTGAAGGGATACCTTTCCTTCACTCCAGACAGGAGTCGCCTCCAGAGGCTGAGGGCTTGCGTTTTTTTCCCAATTGCTTTGTCAACGCCCCCTTCCCCAGAAAGGGATCCCAATTGTTTGGCTTCTTTTCCCTCTAGTTCCAGGCTACTGGCCCCATTATCCCAGCATCGGAGCAGCCAGGTGACAATGTGCTCACCTGAACAATGGCTATAATCTTTTCGCATATCGCAACTCGCTTAAGGACAGGGATTGGGTGGTCTCTATTTCATTTATTACTTCTCCCTCCTCTCCCCGCGATGGCCCTGGTTCTTCATCATCCCGTTCTAAACGAGTTGATGTCCGCTTCCAATATTTCGTCTTGTGTATGGGGGCAACTGATACTGGCACGGGTTTATTTTCTGAGCTAGCTCCAGTACTTGTTGTGGGGGTTTGAGTGGCTGCAGTGCCTGTTGTCAGGGCTGGATTGTCTACAGTGCCAGTCACTTTGCATTTCAATCCAGAGACATTCTCTTCCCCCTGGGGGCACTGAATACTGTTGAGCAGGGCTCAGTATGCATGGGCCAGACCCCAGCATGTTGCAGTTATCTGTGTCTCTCTGGAGTTCCCAGTGTAACAACATACTTTCTCCAAATATTCTACTAGTTTTTTTGGATTCTGCACTTGTTCGGGGGTGAAACTCCAAAACGCTGGGGGTGCCCACTGCCCTAGGTATTTGCCCATGCTATCCCACATGCCCTGCCACTCCTAACTATCAAGCCTCGGGGCAGATTTCTGGGTGATATTCTTAAGTTGCTTAGTCAACACCAAAACAACATGCCCAAAAACTAACAATAAGTGCACCTTAACCACCCAAGGATGTTCAAGATACAAAAACGTTGTTGTAACGAAGGCACAGACATCATAGAACAAAGTTGCAAAGGTACTACTCTGTATTTCCTCCATATAAAATCTCTCAGAGGAGGAGGTATAATTGCTAATTGCCTCAACAAGGTGGTATCCGAAGTACAGTAACGGTTTCAGCAAAAACCCCAAATACCAGATAAAGCTGAAAACGAGTGTTTGTATAACAAATCTTGTAGGCAAAACATTACTAATCACAGCAGAACACAGCAGACTCAGCAAACCAACACCGATTTTTAACACCAACTGCAAAAAGGACAACATGGTGCTGTGACCAGCAGCTGTTGTTATCTCCAACCCTTGAGCCCCACGTTGGGCGCCAAAAAGACTGTCGTGGTTTAGCCGGCAGCTCAGCCCCACACAGCCGCTCGCTCACTCCCCCACCGGTAGATGGGGGAGAGAATCAGAAGGGTAACGCTCGTGGGTTGGGATAAGAACAGTTTAATAATTAAAATTAAAAGAAACAACAATAGAAATGCAATGTAAAGGAGAACAACGAGAGGCGCAAAGCCCCGGGGGAGGGGGAAGGGAGGGGAGAGGGGGAACGAACAGCCGAAACAAACCGCACGCGCCGCAGCCGCTCACCGCCCGCCGACCCGATGTCGCGCCGCCTCCGCACTGCCACTGCCCCCCCTCAATATACTGGTCATGGTGTCACATGGTATGGAATGAACCTGCCATTGGCCAGTCGGGGTCAGCCGCCCCCACCATGGCCCTGCCCCTCCCAGCCGCCCCCGCCACGCGGCAGAGCGCGGGAAGCTGGAAAGGTAGCCGACCGCCACAGTGAGGAGAATTAACCCCTTCTCAGCCAAAACCAGCACAAACGTCATGCCCAGTATGCTAGCTGGGAGGGGCTGGCCGGGGGAGGGAGGAAGCAATTCGCGGCTCGGGGACGGGCAGCTTCGGTCGGCGGGTGGTGAGCGGTTGTATCGTTTGTGTTTCCGTGGTTTTTTTCCTGTTTTCCCTTTCCCTTCCTTTTCCCTTTTATTATATTAACATTATTGTCATTATTATCATAATCATTTATCTTTATCATTTTATTGTAATCATTAAACTGTGCTTATCTCAACCCACAAGTTCTTTTGCTCGTCCGATTCTCTTCCCCATTCCACAGGGGTGGGGGGGGGGTGAGCGAGCGGCTGCGTGGTGTTCAGTTGCCAGCTGAAGAGACTGAACCATGACAGACACGAAGAAGCGGTGCTACCGCTGTGGAAGCCCAGACCACTTAGTTATTGAGCGCCCTCAACAAAGACAAGGAGGAGGAGCCCCTAGCGCACCCACTGTGCCGTCCACGCTTTGCCCAAGGTGTGGTAAAGGGCGCCATTGGGCGAGCCAGTGCAGATCCAGATAGGACACAGATGGACAGCCCCTGCCAGCGCGGCAGGGAAACAAGAGGCAGAGCATGGGGCGATGTCATGCAATGATACAAGCTCCCTCGTCAAAAGAACCAAAGCGGGGCCCCCCCGATGGGAACAGTGTCACATGTGATGGTTGCACAATCTCCGACTCCACCTGGAACGCAACCACCCCGCTTACCACCGTGGGCACCCTCTCCGCCAGCACCCCAGGGAGTGCCGGACTGGACGTTGCCACAGTAGAAGACTCAACTCTCCGGGGCACACATGTACATTGCATTCCATTGAATGTGAAGGGGCCAATTGGGGGAGGGTGTAGTGCACTGTTGCTAGGTCGTTCCAGTACCACCATGACAGGCCTGTTTGTCCTCCCCGGAGTAACTGATATTGATAATAGTGGGCAAATGCAAGCTATGGTTTGGGCACCGGCCCCACCGCTGTCAGTTCCGAAAGGAACCTGGATTGCGCAATTAATACTTTTTCGAGCAATAGTACCGACAGCCAGTGAAACAAGCCGCGGCTCTGCTGGGTTTGGATCGACAGGGCAACCGGCTGTTTTTTGAACATCAGATATCACGCGACATCGTCCAACCATACATGTAACCCTGTGGAATCCTACCGAGCAGCCACAGACGAGCCAATGCACGATGCTAGTAGATACAGGCGCAGCTGTTAGAGTTATCGTGGCCAAAGATTGGCCTTCCACATGGCCTACAACATCCCCAGCTAGCGGATTAGTAGGAGTCGGAGGCCTGTCCAGCACATTTCAAAGCTCTACAATGCTGACGCAGAAGTCATGGACATTGCACACGACCAATATGATCAAGCAAATGCCAGTTTATTACAGACACAGCGTGGTTAATATAGCTCTGCAACCACCTTATCACACACAAGCCTCTACTGTTTATTATATATAAGCCTATTATTAGTTGGTCAGCACGGCCTTGGGCTTTATCCCAAGGAGAGCTACTAGCAGCATCGGCAACTCCCGCCTTGTTTTGCTACGCTGTAACGAGACACTCCCGCTGGTGGTATGGGATGCGGCCCCTGTTGACAGAGTAGCACCTGTGGCCAATCTTGGAATGCAACTTATCAGGAAGACGTAATGCCATCCCACACATTGCCACAGTAAGTTCGTACCATGCCGCTTTGTAAGCCTTGGGAAATACAAAATCACAGCTGTTATTAATAGCTACATACATTGGTTTTAACTCGCAACATCCTTGAGGCCTTCTTGTTCCCAGGCCGATTAAGTCCACGTAGTCTGAGCCTGGATTGTTCACTACGTGTCCTTTGCTTTCCAGATATCCCACACTACAATCCTCAGGATAAGGACCCAAGAGGGAACGACATGTACTGTTCGTCCTTATATCACACCGATTCCCATCAGCCTGCTGGGACGTGATGTGATGGGACAGTGCAGATTTACCATCTCCACCCCTGAACATTTTCGGTAGCGGCCATTGAGGCGCGACCACCGCTCCGCCTCAAATGGACAAGAGAGACCCCCGTATGGGTGGATCAGTGGCCGCTTACCCAGGAAAAGGTCACAGCCCTACAGGAGCTGGTCCAGGACCAGCTTGCGCAAGGACACATGGTACCAACAAACAGTCCATGGAATTCCCCAGAATTTGTAATCAAAAAGAAAAGTGGAAAATGGAGATTGTTGCATGATTTACGGAAAATAAACACAGTCAGAAAGGATATGGGCTCGTTACAACCCGGCCTACCGTCACCTACAATGATTCCATCCAATTGGAACAGAATCATTGTCGATCTGAAAGACTGCTTTTTTTACCATCCCGCTGCACCCAGACAATGCTCCAAAATTTGCTTTTTCAGTGCCAAAACTTAATAAGGGGGAGCCAATGGATCGATATCACTGGACTGTACTCCCTCAGGGAATGAAAAACTCCCCAACAATGTGTCAGTCATGTGTTGCAAAGGCAATTCAGCCAATTAGACAAAGTTACCCAAATATTTACATGTACCATTACATGGACGATCTATTGTTAGCGGGGCCAACTCGTACTGTGCTCGAAGAGGCCCTTCAGGCCTTAAAGCAAGCACTGCAGGATGCAGGACTTCAGATAGCCCCTGAATAGATACAGACAGAACCTCCGTGGAGGTATTTAGGATGGAAAATTTTGGAACAAACCATCCAGCCTCAAAACGTGGGAATGACCGCCAATATTTGGACCTTAAATGATGTGCAGAAACTATTAGGTAATATTAATTGGATTCAAACTCAATGCGGCATTGACAACGCCACTCTTACTCCCCTGTTTGACCTGTTACAAGGAGGCACCGATATAAACGCACCACAAAGTTGGACACCAGAGGCACAACAAGCACTACAGATAATCAACGACAAACTGTCGAATCAACAATGCCATCGTCACAGTGAAGACATCCCGCTCACACTGTTTGTCTGTAACCAAGAAGAGCAGCCTCTTGCTATAATTGGACAGTGGGATCCATGACGTAACGACCCTCTCGTTATTCTAGAATGGGTCTTTTTACCCCACCAACCTACCAAGACCATTGCCACACGAATAGAAATGTTTGCCGACCTTATAAAAAAGGGACGGGAGAGAATAGTAGAACTTGCAGGGGAAGAACCAACACTTATTGTGTTACCTATCGTAAAAACTTATCTTACCTGGAGTATTCAAAACAGCCTAGAGTTACAATTAGCCTTAGCAGGCTTTAGTGGAAAGCTAGATACCCATCTTCCCCCACACAAGAGGTTTACCTTCTATTATAATGTTAAAATAGAAAATCGACCATTGTGCCAAAGACAGCCGGTCGATGGCCGTACGGTATTTACCGATGGATCAGGGAAGTCAGGCAAAGCAGTGGTAACGTGGGAAGAGAACGGAGTCTGGAAGCGTGAAGGCGAGATTCTCCACGGCTCACCACAAATAGTGGAGCTGCACGCAGTCATAATGGCCTTTCGATTCTGGCCTACCGCCCCTTTTAATATCGTTTCTGTCTCCCAATATGTGGTGGGCGTGGTTCAACAAATAGAAAGAGCTCATCTTAAACATACAACAAAGCAAACCCTGTTTTTAAAATTTAAAGAACAACTGTTTTCAGTCGAACAGCGGAAACACCCCTATTGTATAATTCATATTCGAAGTCCCACACAATTACCGGGTTTTCTTACGCGTGGTAATGCCCGTGCTGACATTTTAACTAATGTAACCCTTGCTGCTCCCATACCAAATGCATTGACGCAAGCACGACTCTCTCACGATTTTTTCCACCAATCAGCAAAGGCTTTAGTGAAACAATTCTGTATCACCATTGCTGATGCCAAGTTAACTGTGCAAACTTGCCCAGACTGTCAGGCCTGTGTATCTACCCCCGCCTTAGCGGTGAACCCTCGAGGTTTACATTCCCTCCACCTGTGGCAAACAGATGTCACTCACATTCCTGAGTTTGGACGACTTAAATATGTTCACGTATCCATTGATATGTTCTCTCATGCAATATGGGCAACGGCCACCACTGGCGAAACTAGCAGACATGTACAGGCCCATTTCCGAGCCGCTTTTGCTGCACTCGGAATCCCAAGTGAAGTTAAAACTGACAATGGCCCAGCCTACAGCAGTAGCTCACTTAAAACCTTTTTTCACAAATGGGGTATTCGCCATGTTACTGGCATTCCCCACTCCCCTACCGGTCAAGCTATAGTAGAACGAACACACCGCAGTCAAACAACTGCTCCAGAAACAAAAAGGGGGAAATAGTCAAGAAACCCCGCACAACCGATTAGCAAAAATATTATACGTGATGAACCATTTGTCACTACCATTCCAAAATGATGATACCCCACCTATAGTAAAACACTATAAATCCTTGAGGAAAGCCCTAACGTCTATTGAACATTCAGAACAGCCCTCATTAATGATAAAAAATCTAAACACGGGCCTGTGGGAAGGCCCTCATCCGTTAATAACTTGGGGGAGAGGGTATGCTTGTGTCTCCACAGGTTGCGGTCCCCGATGGATTCCGGCAAAAGGAGTGAAACCATGGCTTGCAGCCTCATCACCTTCCTCACCATCATCAGCCTCTGCCATTCATGGGTCTCCGTCCAACCACGAAAAAACATCTGGATTACTCTCTACAAATTTAACGGGACAGGAGTCGATAGGCCTGTCCTCAGCCAGCGCGGACAATCCTTTACAACATGTCTTGTGGGGACTCATGGTTGACTGGATGGGGAATCACAGGATGGTTCAAGGAAATAGTAAACACGGCTATAGTATTTCTAATAATGATCCTAATTTTGCTTTTAATTTTGCCATTCTTTTGTCAGTGCTTGCAGCGATTAATAGAGAGAACAGTACAAAATGTGTGGCTAATACAAAATAAAAACGGGGGAGATGTGGGGGATGAATTTGCAAGTAACTTAGCACTGTTTGACACATCCTTGAACTGAAGCAAGGCAGCAGTAAAAAACAGAGGCAGGATCGTGGGAATGCCAAGAAGAATTTTAGTAAGCAAAAACAAATGAGGTAGCGCAAATAGAACAGCCTATTAGAATGTAGCATAAGGCGCGTGCTTAGAGCTAGCTGACGAATAACAGAAATTGTCTGTGCGCGTGATCGCGTGAGGAATGTGTCGAAAAGATAGATAAGCAGTGAAAAGCTGACAATAAAGGTCTTCTGCAGAACATCTGTCAGGAGTCCGTGACATTCATCCCTGCAATCACTAAGGGGTCATTGCGTGTTACATCCCACTGATAAAGCAGTGCATATGGCTGGCTAGATGGCTTCAAGATGACTAGTTGAAAGGGTAATTCAGGACAGGCGCGATCTGCTTCACACAAAGTGATAGCATCAGAAACCTTTGTAAGCGCCACCGTTGCTTCAGGGTTAAAACGCGAGGTGATAAAAGCTCAGGGTTGCCCTTCAATAGAGGAAATAAAGGGCTTAATTCATGATTTGTAATACCTAACAGAGGTCGAACCCAATTAATAGTACCAAAGAGTTTTTGTAAATCATGAAGTGTCTTGACATTAGTTTGGATTTTTACGTGTTGTGGCCTGATTTTTTGTTCTGTTATTCTCCACCCTAAATGCTGCCATGGGCTCGCCTGTTGAATCTTCTCTGGTGCAATTTGCAGACCGGCCTGCTTTATTTGGTGGGATGCAAATGCTAAGGTCATTTGCAAATATTCACCAGATTCTGCGGCTATAAGGATATCATCCATAGAGTGATAGATAAGTGCTTCAGCAAATTGTTCACGTACTGGGGATAGGGCTTTCGCTACAAAACACTGACATTTCGTAGGGCTATTTTTCATGCCTTGTGGCAACACTACCCAATGATAGCGTTTGTGGGGCTCACTAATATTAATGGAAGGGACTGAAAATGCAAATTTAGGGGCATCGTTAGGATGCAAAGGAATTGTAAAAAACCAGTATTTTAAATCAATAATAGTACGATGCCAATTGTGGGGGATCATGGCAGGTGACGGCATGCCTGGTTGTAGCGCACCCATATCCTCCGTTACAGCATTAATTTTCCTTAGGTCATGTAAGAGACGCCATTTACCACTTTTCTTCTGAATTACAAACACAGGTGAATTCCATGGACCAGCAGTAGGTACTATGTGTCCTGCACGTAATTGTTCGTCAACTAATTTGTGTAAATGGCGCAATTTGACAACAGGCAGGGGCCACTGTTCCACCCATACCGGAGTTTGTGTTGTCCATGTCAATTCTAAGGTGGCTTGCACCGCAGTGGCCCTCAGGATAAATTTGACCCAATTTGCGCTCCACACTGACTCATACAGTCCCGTCCCCATAATGTAATTGGTGTTGCTAATACAAACGGGCGCGCCGACGCTACATGTTTGTCAGGCCCTTCGATTAATATCATGTTTCTACTCTGCAAAGGTAAAGCATTCCCACCAATTCCAGTTAAAGCTTCCCCAAGTTGCACCAGAAGCCAGTCTTTGGGACACAGTTCTTTAGAGAGGACGGTGACATCAGCACCAGTGTCAATCATGCCGGCTGATCGGATAGAGTTCTTGTCTTTCGCCATCAGGGTACAGTGCAGCATGGGGTGCGTAGCACTCACTGTTTTGGCCCACAAAATATGCGGGGCTCCTGTTGATCCAAAGCCTTGACACCCTCGTACTGTGTTAGTGGTTTGTGGGGGATGGGCATTAAAGTAGACTAACTGAGCTATTTGTGAGCCTTGCACAATAGTGCAGGGTGGGGTGGGAGTCCAGGCCATAATTTTGATTTCACCAGAGTAATCTGAATCAATAACGCCAGGTAAAACAAATCACCCTTGCAGGGTTGTAGACAATCATGGGGCACCAGGGTAAAAGATTTCATGAGTGACCCCAACATGTTCCTTGAATATGGGGATCCCAGTCCATATTCCATCACTCCTCGTCGCATTTTCTTAATAATGGAAAAGTTAAGTCCTTCCCATCTCGGTTGTTGATTGGGATCATAGATGACAGGGGCTACGATCTTCGTGGCCAGCTCATGATCCCCAGCGGCTAATGCCTCTTTACGGATCGCTTGCCATTGATCATTTGGGTCGGGGTGTGTGTGTACAAATCAAGTTCTTTCTCTGGATCAATGGGTCCAGGATCAAACAGGTAATCAGGGTCATCATGACTGTTCGAGGACCCTAGGTAAACTTGAGTCTTACATCGGGTATCTTTCCTTTTTCCTGGGACCTTGGATTTAGCTGGCATTGGGGGGGCAGTGGGTAGAGCGGCAGACTCACACTCTCCGGCATCTTGGTAACTAGCTTCCTGCTTGCGCATAAGCTCTAATATTTGTCTCCAGGGAGTTAAGAGCTCTGCCGCAATTTTATCCAACATTGTTGCTCTATCCCACAATTTAACTCCTGCTTCATCCTAAGTTTCAGAATTAAAAATGTTAACTGCATCGACCCCCTCACAGTTCATTGATAGCCACTTCAAAATTCTCTTTAATGACTGCGGGTCGATATCAACCTTGTGCTTTCGTAGGATTCCCTCCATTAGGGTCAGTACTGACTTCTCTTCAGACGATATATTACTCCCCATAGTTCCCCACAGCACACCTCAGTCGATGAGGGATTGCAGCCGGCTCCTGCTTCCTTTCAGCAGCACTTCAGTACTGTGGGGCTCGCCACCGGTTCACCTTCTTAGGTCAATATGTCGCTCCTCACACTGGGTACCATCTGTGGCGATTCACGACATGGACTCCGTATCCATGCACAAGCAAAGCCAAAGGCCGTTTATTCACAAAAGAGCAGCCTTAATATAGTCTGCCTCCTGAGCTAGTATTTTTCCCTTCTCGCCGCCTCTGAATGTGTTCTGTCGCACTAGCTCTACATATGGTATAAACATAGATAAGCGCGCTCTCCTGCTTCGGTGCTCCAGCTGTGCCCCTGACCTTCTGTCCCACATATTCAAGGCCTCAGTTCTGCGTTTTTGTGTGGGTTGTTTTTCTATCCCACGGCTTGCATCCAATAAGGGCGATGAGATCATGGGAGGCCACATTCACTTACTCCATAGATAACTGCGATGTGCTGGGGCCTGGCCCATGCATACCGAGCCCTGCTCAACAGTATTCAGTGCTCCCAAGGGGAGGAGAAGGTCTCTGGATTGAAAGGCAAAGTGACAGGCACTGCGGTCACTCAAACCCCCAGGACAAGCACTGTGGCTACTCAAACCCCCACGACAAGTACTGGAGCTGGCTCAGAAAATAAACCCGTGCCAGTATCAGTCACCCCCATACACACGACGAAATATTGGAAACGGACGTCAACTCGTTTAGAACGGGATGGTGAAAAAGCAGGGCTGTCACGGGGAGAGGAGGAAGAAGTCATAAATGAAATAGAGACCACCTGATCCCTGTCCTTGGGTGAGTTGTGAGATATGAGAAAAGATTTCAGCCGTCGCTCAGGTGAGCACATTGTCACCTGGCTGCTTTGATGCTCGGATAATGGGGCCAGTAGCCTGGAATTAGAGGGAAAAGAAGCCAAACAACTGGGATCCCTTTCTGGGGAAGGGGGTGTTGACAAATCAATTGGAAAAAAAACACAAGCCCTCAGCCTCTGGAGGCGACTCCTGTCCAGAGTGAAGGAAAGGTATCCCTTCAAAGAGGATGTTACATATCGCCCAGGAAAATGGACAACTATGGAGAAAGGCATCCAGTATCTAAGGGAATCAGCTGTGCTTGAGGTGATTTATGGTGACCTGGACGATCAACGGTCATCCAAAGATCCAGATGAAGCCGAGTGCACACGACCCATGTGGTGTTAGTTTGTACAGAGTGCACCATCCTCATATGCAAACTCATTGGCAGTAATGTCCTGGAGAGAGGATGAGGCACCAATGGTGGCGGAGGTGATTGGTAGACTCCGGGATTATGGAGCAAATATCTCTTCCTCGCTAGTCTCTGCTGTGGAGAAATTGTCCCGAGAGGTCCAGGAACTCAAAGAAGATATGTCCTACTCCCCACCTCTACGGAGTAGTGTCTCAGCTGTTAGGAATAAGCATCCTTTGGCTCAAAGGAGAGGAAACACACCATGGGACACCCTATGGTTCTACCTGCGTGACCACGGAGAGGACATGAGGAGGTGGGATGGCAAGCCTACCTCCACCCTAGAGACATGGGTACGTGTGCTGCAAGGAAGAACAATCACTCAGGGAGGTTCTTCCAGGAAAGCTGCTGCTCCAGTTTCCAGTGAACAGGTCCCCAGACAGAGGAGTAGAAGTGCTGAGTTTATTTCTGAGCTTAACAGAGAGACTCCTGATACACATTTACGGGAAGAGAGTTGCGAAAACCATGATCAGGCACCCTTGTCATAGACTACCTCAGGAGAGGGTATTTCAAGGACCCAAAAGGGTACAAGTGGGCTTTTGGTATAGCTGCCTTGGAGATGGAGGAAATTAAATAGCTGTCTGCCTTGCCTGGCCTCTCGAAGGACCCTTCTGTTGTGGGGTTGCTGAAGGTCAAAGAAGAACTGTTGCCAATCGCCACTGAAACTGGCAGCATGTGAAGGGGTTCAAGCTGCTTCAGAAGTGGTTACCCCAAGTTCAGTATTAAGCATTGCACTTCAGCACCCTCTCTTCTGCAACTCCATATGCAAGTCTCAGATAATTAATTGATTTCGCGGGAACCTATTTAAAGCTTCCAACTCCAGAAGCTTCCTCATGGATAATGTCAGAACGGGGAGTCTTGAGGCAGATCTTCACCCCTATCTTCCAAAGCCAAGCAACCATCAGTCAGCCAAAAGACCAGCAAAGAAAAAACAGAAACACAACTACAGCAAAACTATGCAAGTTACCTTAGCCCAGGGAGGAGACTAGAATTTGGCTTTTGTATAGGTCAAATTGGGCAAAGGATCTTGAAGGGATGGTGCTAAAGAAAATGCTATCATGGCCCCGGCTTCAGCATGCTGAAAGAAAGAAGCAACTCCCCAGGGAGGGCTTCACTTTTAGGGTAGTGGCACATGGTGTCACTCAAGACATTTGAAGAAATTAAGTTTTTAGGTTTCAGTGAAAAACATGTCTCATTCCTTGACATAGCTGGTTTAGAGACTGCCTAGGGATCAGAGAGCAGCACATTTACAAGCAGCGTATGTCAGAATGCTGAATAAAAGTAGCCAAAGAGATAAAAACCCTTTCATACAGTTTTGAGTTTTACTTTTCTGATGCATTTTGCTTCGCTGATTTATGCGGTTTTACTAATCCTTTTTTTATGATATTCCAGTTGATCAGTAACTTCACGATTGTTGTTTCTAACTCAGTCCCCTTTGGATAGACTCTTACTCTCTAGGAAAATAATTTATATTCATCCACACTGACCTGTTTTTCTCATTAGCCTGTGTAAATGATCCACATACTACCAGTAATGGAGATATATCTTTCTTTCACCAAGTGATTCCTGGATGAGTGAGAACTGTCCTCAGCATCATTGTTGTTATTCTGGTTGAGAATCTGGTTCTTTTGCGTGTGCTGCCTTTAGGAAGGAAATTATGTCTTTACAGCCCTCCTGCTCTCATACTCGCATGGCTCTCGTTCCTGTTGCCTATATTAAAAGATGCATTTGCAAATGCTTTTTGTATGGCTTTGCTTTTGAGATTACTTATCAAATTGAAGCTGTAGTAAGTTCACACCATTGCTATGCAGAAAGCTGCCCCTTCCTGTAAATCACTGCCCTCTGTTGATAGTAGCTTTTACATCTGCACTGGATTCCAAAGTTACATCAATCTTACACAGGTGCTGCTGCACTTGCTAAATTATCTCTGGCTCATGCTAGCTATTTTCATAGCTGTGCTGGTTTTGGCTAGGATGGAGTTAATTCTCTTCACTGTAGCACCTGTAGTAGTCAGGGACCTTTCCAGCTTCCCATGCTCTGCCACGTGGGCAAGAGGCTGGGAGGGGCGGGGACACAGCCAAGAGAGCTGACCCAAACTGGTCAATGGGATATTCATTCCATACCATGTGATGCCATGATGAGTATATGAACTGGGGCAGTTGGTATGGGGTGGTGGTTGTGGCTTCGGAAGTTGGTTGGATGGTTGCTTGGTTTGTTCGTTCTTTCGTTGTGTCATGTGGTGTTTGTTTTGGTTGTTCATTCCACCTTCTCCCTGTTGTGGGTTTTGTCACTCTTGTGATTATCCTTCTCATTTTATTATTATTACTGTTGCAGTATTTATTGTTTTATTTAATTATTAAGGTGTTCTTATCTCAACCCATGACCTTTCTCACTTTTACCCTCCTGATTCTCTCCCCCATCCTGCTGGTGGGGGAGGGAGTGAGCAGCTGTGTGGGGCTGAGTTGTTGGCTAAACCACAACAGTTGCAGAATAGGAGGGAGGCAGCACAGGTGAGGCAGATTCATTAGGATCCAAAGTGTGACCTTGGCCTTCAAGCTGAGATTCATCTATGCAGGATCTTCTTGCTGCAACAATCTGTAAGCAATGCAGGACAGCTGCTACCAAGCAGACTGTGGTGGTGTGAGGACACATGGCACAAATTGCAGAGAGAACCTTCTTGAGAAGAAGGTGAGAAGCGTTGCATGCCTTCACGTGGTATAGCTTCAGTACAGTCTCTTGTTATATGCTTTTAGCGAGATGGAGTTCTTTGCAGCAGAAACAGATCTTCTTTCCACCCATATCCACCAAATTGCATCTTGGTAAACTGGACACAAACTGAATGTCTTGGCATTGCATTATAAATACAGTCAGGTTCAGCAGAACACTGGCAATATTCATCAGAACAAATAGGTTAGCCAAAACTATCAGTGGCCTCTTCCTTACCATTAAGCCCAAGATTCCAGATAAGATTACCGAGGAGCTGGCCCAGAAGAGAGAGGTGGTGTTCACTTGTTGGATGCTGTTCAGCGACAGCACCCCAAAGTCCACCTGGATAGAAGATAGAGCAGCCCAGGGTGATCTGCAGCAGCCCCAGCCTCTGGAGGCAACTCCTGTCTGGTGTGAAAGAAAGGTATCCCCTCAAGGCAGACGTTATATATCGCTCAGGGAAATGGGCTGCCATGGAGAAAGGTATCCAGTACCTGAGGGAAGTAGCTGTGCTTGAGGTGATTTATGGTGACCTGGACGATCAACGGTCATCCATAGATCCAGATGAAGCCGAGTGCACACGACCCATGTGGCGGACATTTGTATGGAGGACAGCATGTAATCTCATTGGCATAACTGGCCTGAAAAGATGAAGAGGCACCAATGGTGGGGGATGTGATTGACAAACATTCGGATTACAAAGCACGTGTCTCTTCCTCCTTCATCTTGGCTGTGGAGAAACTGTCCCAGGAGGTCCAGCAACTCAAAGAAGATATGTCCTAGTCCCCACCTGTATGGACCAGTATCTCAGCCATTAGGAATAAGTGGCCCTTTGCTCAAGAGAGAGGATACACACCAGATGCCACTCTATGGTTTCACCTGGGTGACACTGGTATGTGAGCTGCAAGGGAAAATAATCACTCAGGGTGGTTCTTCCAGGAAAGTTGCTGTTCCAGATTCCGGTGAGCAGTTCCCCAGACAGAAGAGTAGGAGTACTGATTTTATTTGTGATCTTAACAGGGAAAATTTTGATTTGCATTTACAAGAAGTGAGTTGCGAATACTATGGTCAGGAATAGAGGGGCCCTGCCTCCAGCCAGGTGGAGGAAAGGGACAACAGGCTTTACTGGACTTTGTGGATCCGATGGCCTGGCACATGAGACCCACAGGAGTATAAGGCTCTAGTGGTCACCAGTGCACCGTGCACCCTAATGCCATCAAGCTACATCGGGGCAGAACACATCTGTATTTCTGGAGTGACAGGGGGATCCCAGGAGCTAACAGTT
This sequence comes from Phalacrocorax aristotelis, assembly GCF_949628215.1. Classification (NCBI taxonomy): domain Eukaryota; kingdom Metazoa; phylum Chordata; class Aves; order Suliformes; family Phalacrocoracidae; genus Phalacrocorax; species Phalacrocorax aristotelis. The sequence continues at coordinate 20,032,699 of NC_134310.1, forward strand.
TTCGAGACCGATGTGAGCCTAACCAGGAATGAGTGGCAAAAGCACCCCATTTTGACTGGCCCAGAGGCTCCATGCATCCTTGGCATAGACTACCTCAGGAGAGGGTATTTCAAGGACCCAAAAATGTCCAGGTGGGCTCTTGGTGTAGCTGCCTTGGAGATGGAAGAAATGGAACAGCTGTCTGCCTTGCCTGGCCTCTCGAAGGACACTTCTATTGTGGGGCTGCTGAAGGTCAAAGAACAACATGTGTCGATTGCCACGGCAACGGTGCACTGGCGGCGATATCGCACCAACCGAGGCTCCCTGATTCCCCTCCATGAGCTCATTCCTCGACTGGAGAGCCAAGGAGTCATCAGTAAGACCCACTCACCCTTTAACAGTCCCATATGGCCAGTGCGGAAGTCTAATGGAGAGTGGAGGCTAACAGTAGACTATAGTTGCCTGCATTAAGTCACTCCACCGTTGAGTGATGCTTTGACGGACATGCTAGAACTTCAGTACGAACTGGAGTCAAATGCAGCCAAGTGGTATGCCACAACTAATATCGCTAATGTGTTTTTCTCCATCTCTTTGGCAGCAGAGTGCAGGCCACAGTTTACTTTCACTAGGAGGGGTGTCCAGTACATGTGGAATTGACTGCTCCAGGGGTGCAAACACAGCCCTGCCATTTGCTATGTATTCATTCAGACTGCATCCGAACAGGGTGGAGCTCTGGAACATCTACAATACATTGATGTCATCGTTGTATGGGGCAACACAGTAGAAGAACTTTTTGAGAAAGGGAACAAAATAATCCAAAGCCTTCGAAAGGCCAGTTGTGCCATATAACAAAGTATGCTCAAGGGACCCGCGGAAAAGATCCCGTTCTTATGGGTGAAAGAGTAAGATGGACGTCATCAGATTCCAATGGATGTGATCAACAATATAGCAGCCATGTTTCCACCAAATAGCAAAAAGGAAACACAAGCATTTTTAGGGGTTGTCAGTTTTTGGAGAATGCCTATTCCAGATTATATTCTGACTGTAAGCCCTCTCTATCAAGTGACCCGAAAGAAGAATGATTTCAAATGGGGCCGTGAGCAAGGACAAGCCTTTGAACAAATTAAACAGGAGAAAGTTCATTCAGCAGCCCTTTGACCAGTCCGGGCAGGTCAAGATGTAAAATATATACTCTACACTGCAGCTGGGGAGAATGGCCCTACCTGGAGCCTCTGGCAGAAATCACATGGGGAGACCCGAGGTCAACCCCTAGGATTTTGGAGTCGGGGATAGAGAGGGTCCGAAGCCTGCTGTACTCCAACTGAAAAAGAGATATTGGCAGCATATGAAGGGGTCTGAGCTGCTTCAGAAGTGGTTGGTACTGAAGCACAGTTGCTCCTGGCACCCCGACTGCCAGTGCTGGGCTGGATGTTCAAAGGAAACGTCCCCTCTACACACCATGCAACTGATGCTACATGGAGTAAATGTGTTGCACTGATTACCCAGCGGGCTCGAGTAGGAAACCCCAGTCGCCCAGGAATCTTGGAAGTGATTATGGACTGGCCAGAAGGCAAAGATTTTGGATTATCACCAGAGGAGGAGGTGACATGTGCTGAAGAAGCCCCACTGTATAAGAAACTGCCAGAAAATTAGAAGCAATATGCCCTGTTCACTGATGGGTCCTGTCATCAGGTGGGAGAACATCAGAGATGGAAGGCTTCTGTATGGATTGCTATACAACAAGTCACAGAAACTGCTGAAGGAGAAGGCCATAGAAGTAAAGGCCATTGTCGTGGTTCAGCCTCAGTCAGTAACTAAACACCATGCAGCCGCTCGCTCACTCCCCTCACCCCTGTGGTATGGGGGAGAGAATCAGAAGAGCAAAAGAACTTGTGGGTTGAGAGAAGCACAGTTTGATAAGTAAAATAAAAACATAATTATAATAAAGATTATGATAATTATTACAATAATGATAATATAATAAAATGGTCAATGGGAAAAAAAACCAAACAGAAACACAAATGATACAACTGCTCACCACCGGTTGACTGACGCTGCCCGTCCCTGAGCTGCGATTGCTACCTCCCTCCCCCGGCCAGCCCGTCCCAGTTAACATACTGGGCATGATGTTACATGATACGGAATATCCCTTTGGTCAATTTGAATCCGCTCTCTTAGCTGTGCCACCTACCATCCTGGCTTCTTGTGCACCCGGCAGAGCATGGGAAGCTAGAAAAGTCCTTGACTAGTACCAGCACTACCCAGCAACAGCCAAAACATCGGTGTGTTATCAACATTGTTTTCATGCTAAGTCCAAAACATAGCATTATGCCAGCTGCAGTGAAGAAAATTAACTCTATCCCAGCTAAAACCAGGACACCATCCAGCTGGCCTTAGACATTGCTGACCGAGGAAGGTGGCCAGTGCTCTAACTCTATACTGACTCATGGATGGTGGCAAATGCCCTGTGAGGGTGCTTACAGCAGTGGAAGCAGAGCAACTGGCAGCACAGAGGCAAACCCATCTGGGCTGCCGCATTGTGGCAAAATATTGCTGCCCGGGTAGAGAACCTGGTTGTAAAAGTACAACATGTGGAGGCTCACGTTCCCAAGAGTCAGCCCACTGAAGAACATCGAAACAACCATTACGGTGGGCTCATGATCAAGGGGTGGACTTGACCATGGACGCTATTGCACAGGTTATCCATGAACATGAGTCATGCGCTGCAGTCAAGCAAGCCAAGCGGGTAAAGCCTCTGTGGTATGAGGACGATTGCTGAAATATAAATATGGGGAGGTCTGGCAGGTTGATTTCCATAAGAACCTCATCGATACCTGGGCCAAAGAGCTCGGCATTGAGTGGGTGTATCACCTCCTCTGTCATGCAGCAGCCTTCAGGAAAACTGGACTGTTAAAGTCTACACTGAGAGCAATGGGTTGTGAGACATTTAAACACCAGGATATACATTTAGCAAAAGCCACCTGGTTAGTCAACACTACGGGATCTGCCAATCGAGCTGGCCCTGTCTGATCAGAACATTTATGCATTGTGGAAGGGGTTAAAGACCCTGTAGTGCACATAAAAAATATGCTGGGGAAAACAGGCTGGGTTATTCCTGCCTCGGGCAAAGGCCGACCCATTCGTGGAGTTGCTTTTACTGAAGGACCTGGGCGCACTTGGTGGGTGATGCGGGAGGATGGAGGAGTCCAGTGTGTACCCCAAGGGGACTTGATTTTGGGTGAGAACAGCCAATGAACTGAATGGTATGATGTTAATTGCTATATAATATTTTATTTAATCTCTTCTGTGGTTGCTATATGCCATATCAATGGTATCACAGTAGGAATCTCCCAGGTTAATTAAGAATGAACTTTGATTTAACTGAGCAAAGTGCAGCGGTGATGGAACAAGGACTGACTTCAGTGTACAACAATCCAACACCAAACACACCATCTTCCCTGACCTGAAAGACTGTTACGATCGATGGAACCCAAAGTCATGCGCTAAATGACCTCAGTGGACGTTTTGTGGACTTCTGTGTCATTTTACAGGGACGGTCCATAGAGTAAGGGCATGGTATCTGTGTATCTGCCACGCTGGAGCAGCTACACCTGTGAAGGCATTGTGGCCCATGGAGAAGGCCACACTGGAATAGGTGCACATCAAAGTGACTGTGGCTCTGGTTAAGCCTACGCCACAGCGGGTATACCCGTGAAGAGACTGTGGCTCGCAGATAAGGCTCCACTTGGAGCAGATACTCCCCTAAGGGACTGCAGTCTGTGGATAAGTCCAAGCCGGATCAGGGGCAAGGGGAGGAGTTCATTGCAATGGTAAAACCTATGGTCTGGTCCAAAGGGACCGGGGTGGAGATTGTAATGGATATACCATTAAATTGTTTTAACCCATTATTTCAGTTGCATGTTATAGGAATTACTATAGCAGGAACCACCCAAACCAATGGAGGATGATCCTCACAAGAAGCAGTGCAAGTGCAGCAGTGACCCAACCTGAGCTGGTTTTGCTGCCCAATAACTGCACGCAACATACCATCTCTCCTGCCCTGAGTGACCACCATAACAGATGGAAGCCAAAGTCATGGACTAAATGAACTCAATTGTCTTTTTATGGACATTTCATGCACAATTTACAAGGGTAGTCCATAGACTACGGGAATGATACCTGTTTATTATATCAAAGGATAGGATGGGGAGTGGTGGTTAATGAGGATTTATTGGATAGTGTGGGACCTGAGCATGACATAAATGGTATGGAATAAGGGGTGGAGAATGTGCTGGTTTTAGCTGGGACAGAGTTTATTTTCTTCATAGTAGCTAGTATGAGGCCATGTTTTGGATTTGTGGTAAAAACAGTGTTGATTGTACAGGGATATTTTAGTTACTACTTAGCAGCGCTTACACAGAGTCAAGGCCTTTTCTGCTTCTCACCCCACCCCACCAGCGAGCAGGCTGCTGGTGCACAATAAGTTTGGAGGGGACACAGCTGGGACAGCTGATCCCGGCTGACAAAAGCATATAAAGCTGGGTGAAGCAGGAAGGAAGGGGGGGATATTTGGAGTGACGGCGTCTTGTCTTCTCAAGTAACCATTACACACGATGGAGCCCTGCTTTCCTGGAGATGGCCAAACACCTGCCTGCTGATGGATAGCGAATGAATTCCTTGTTTTGTTTTGCTTTGCTTGCATGCACGGCTTTTGCTTTACTTCTGAAACTGTACTTATCTCAACCCATGAGTTTTCTTACTTTTACTCTTATTCTCTTCCCCTTCCCACTGGAGGGGGAGTGAGCGAGCGGCTGTGTGGTGCTTAGTTGCCAGCTGGGGTTAAACCAGTACACGGTGGTGGTAGCACCTCTGTGATAACAGATTTAAGAAAGGGAAAGAAACTGCCGCACAACAGCAGCTGGAAGGGAGGAGTGAGAATATGTGAGAGAAACAACTCTGCAGACACCAAGGTCAGTGAAGAAGGAAGGGGAGGAGGTGCTCCATGTGCCGGAGCAGAGATTCCCCTGCAGCCCATGGTGAAGACCATGGTGAGGCAGGCTGTCCCCCTGCAGCCCGTGGAGGTTAACAGTGGAGCAGATATCCACCTGCAGCCAGTGGAGGACCCAAGGCCAGAGTAGGTGGATATGTCTGAGGGAGGCTGTGGCACTGTGGAGAGCCCATGTTGGAGCAGGCTCCTGGCAGGACCTGTGGAGAGGAGCCCACGCTGGAGCAGGTTTTCTGGCAGGACTTGTGACCCCATGGGGGATCCATGCTGGAGCAGTCCGTTCTTGAAGGCCTACACCCTGGGGAAAGGACTCATGCTGGAGCAGTTCATGAAGAACTGTAGCCCCAGGGAAGGACCCACATTGGAGAAGTTTGTGGAAGACTCTCTCCCGTGGGTGGGACCCCACGCTGGAGCAGGGGAAGAGTGTGAGGAGGAAGAAGCGGCAGAGGCAACATATTTTTCTCTCCCCTATCCTGCTGAGGAGGGGGGGTGATAGAGTGGCTTGGTGAGCACCTGACATCCAGCCAAGGTCAACCCACCACAAGAGGAGATACAAAGAGCATCTAAACTAGTGTCCCTGATGAAGCAGGTGCTGCAAACTCAGTGATGTATGGCCTTGAATGGACAGGCAAGTACTAGTACTAACCTAAAGGTCTCCTAACACCAACAAAAGCATTTTCATTGAGCTGGAGTGGCCTGGGATTTAACCCAAAACGTCTGAATCTAGTACACATAGAATCATGGGGCCATGGCATGTCTCGAGGTGACATCATCATCAGTAAAAGCTGATTCCTAACAGCTACAAGTTCTGCAGGCTGGAGAGACAAGTCCTTACACAGATTCAGTTTTTGTCACTCTGGCTAACTTATCATCCAGCCAGGTTTCCCAGGCAGGACTGTTCCTTATACAAAGAAAAGCAAGACTGCTTTAATCCGTTAATTATAATCCATTGTGCCAGTTTGGATCCGCTCTCTTAGCTGTGCCCCCTCCCCTCCTGGATTCTTCTGCACCTGGCAGAGCATGGGAAGATAAAATAAGTCCTTGACTAGTATAAGCACTACCTAGCAACAACTAAAACATCAGTGTGTTATCAACATTATTTTCATACTAATTCCCACCCGCATCGGGGCTGCTGGTCAGTAAGCACTGGGCCGCCCCCTCCCTCCGCCCACCGCAGATGCCGGCCGGCCGCACAGCCCACAGCCCAGCGGCGCCTCCCGCCATGGCAGCACCCCGCCAGCAGCCTTACCTGGGAGAGCCGGCCGGCTGGTGGCCAGCAGAAATGCCAGCAACAACAGCAGGGCGGCGGACGCACCGGCCCCCCACCCACACACCATGCCATTGCTGCGGCGGGGCTGGAGCTGTGGCCCGACTGTGCACCAACGGAGGTGGCAGAACGGGGAGTGGCAGGAGCGTGTCACCACCCAGGCCCTGCCAGCAGCTCCCGCAGGGGCCATAGCCCGACGTTCCCCACCCTCCCCTCAGCGCCCGCTGCCCCGGGACGGCTCCCTTTCACCTTCCTCACGGTGCAGCTGCTCCAACATCCCACTCCTCCCTGCTCCAGAAACACCAGCCTGAGACAGGAGATGGGGCAACGTGCGTGTCCACAGCCCCGGGAGGCCCCTCTGAGGAAGCAGCAGCTGCCTAGCCTCCCTGGCGGCTGCATGCCTCGTGACAGGCCCCTCCCTAGCAGTGTGGCCCTGCAGAGCAGCACAGGGTGCCAGGCCTTGTACACATTTGTCACATTATGCCATAAGTCCATTGCCATCACAGAGACATGGTGGGATGACTCTTATGACTGGAGTGCTGCAATGGATGGCTATAAGCTCTTCAGAAGGGACAGGCAAGGAAGGAGAGGTGGTGGGGTCGCTCTGTACGTTAGGGAGTGCTTTGACTGCATAAAGCTTGGGGATTGTGACGATAAGGTCGAGTGCTTATGGTTAAGGATAAGGGGGAAGGCCAACAAGGCAGATAGCCTGCTAGGAGTCTGTTATAGAGCACCCAACCAGGATGAAGAGCTAGACGAAGCCTTCTGCAAGCAGCTGGCAGAAGTATGACAATCGGTTGCCCTTGTTCTAGTGGGGGACTTCAATTTCCCAGATGTCTGCAGGGAATAGAACACAGCAGAGAAGAAACAGTCTAGGAGGTTCCTGGAGTGTGTGGAAGATAACTTCCTGACACAGCTGGTGAGTGAACCTACCGGGGAGGTGCCTCGCTTGACCTGCTGTTGATGCTGTGAAAAGCCAAAATCAGGACTCAATAATCTGAATGACTACTAAGCAGGTATTCTTTATTGCAGCGCTGGATGCACAGGGGATTGCTCCTCCTAACGTACATCCCGCAAGTCATGATGGACAAAGCTTATATTGCTCAGTTACGTACATCTGCATTAGATTTCCTGGAACTAATCATAACACTTGCATCTTAATTGCCCATGCATTTTAAGTCCCTTCTTCCACATATGGTCATGAGTTGGCCCATCGAGTAATGTTGTCACAGTGTATTGCAAGGTGTGTTGGCTTCAACTGGTGTTCTGACTCTCATCTAGATGGAGGTGTCCTTAGGTCCTTTTGCCATGGTTTGGACTGGCACCTGCTGCTAGGTTGTTTGCATCCCTCCAGGACGTTCCCCATCAGGCTTGCGAAGATTACGTCCTTGAGTGCATTCTTGCCTGAAGCCCCTTACAAGAGTGGCAGTCGTGAGGCTGTTGCGGGTTTGTCCTGGGTGCTTCTGAGTGGAACCTCAGGGGTCATGAGGTGGTTTCCAGACAGGAGTTTGGTAGTTCTGCAGTGTCCTTATCTTTATGGCTCTGTACACCTGCGTCGCAAATTTGGTTTAGGCGCTTCTTGTCTTGAAGCCTTTCTGACTCCCCCAAAGCAACAAGTTTTAGTCACAACAGCTCTAACTCTATCAAGCCCTCCTTTTCTTTTTGAGGACTTGTAGCTTACCTGCTACAGTCCTCGATATAAGAATTTACTGTCTCAAACGGAGACTATTATAGAAGTGTTTTACGTTTGCTTGCAAATTTCATAATAATTCATCCTTTTCAAGGGCCCGAGTACAATATTTCCCTGTTTCCACTTGGTGTCTAATCTTATTTCTTTTCCAGTTACCGTATGTTTCAGTTGAATTTTGACAACACCAAAGAAAACCTCTAAGAGACACACAAACAAACATTCCTAAAACCATTTGCGTAACCAATCCAATGAATAATTGTTTTAACCCTCTTAGATTAGGAAGTCAAGAAGTCAATTTATCCCACAAGTCTCAAAACCCTAAAGAAGTGTCATCTAGAGATACGTCATGGAATATTTATGGTTTTTTCCCAAAGTGCATTCAGATCTGCTTCTATCTGCTTGTCTTTATTGATATATGCACAGCAGCTGGTCTTAATGATCATGCATACGCCCCCTTCTTTGGCAGTCAATAAATCTCATGCCATTTGATTTTGCAACACAACTTTACTAAGGGATGACACCTCTCTCTGGAAATTCTTTCTAGTCTTGAATCTTGATTGCGGTGACGGTGGTCAGCAACACCGCGTAAGGTCCATTCCACTTCTCTCCCAGCAGATTACCTGAAAAATTCTTAACATAAACCCAATCTCCAGGGCTAAATGGGTGGATCGGATGATCTAACCCTTTGGCCCTGGTCCCCCAAACACTTTTATTAATCTTTTCCAATTGTTTTCCTAAGGATATAACATAGTTTCGTAAGTAATGCTCTCCCAACCGGTTCAAATCCTCCGCTTGGTACTTAGCCTGATATGGTCTTCCATATATTATCTCAAAAGGGCTCAAATTTTCTTTAGCCCTAGGTTTTACACATATTCGAAGTAGTGCAATAGGTAGCGCTTGGTACCAATAGAGGCTTGCTTCCTGGCCTATCTTTGCTATTTGTTGTTTTATCATGTGAGTCACTTTTTCCACTTGTCCACTGGCTTGTGTTCTGTAAGGTGTATGTAATTGCCAATTGATTCCCAATAGCTTGCTGACCTGCTGCACTACTTCTGCACAAAAATGTGTACCCCTGTCTGATGAAATTATCATAGGTACCCCAAATCGGGGTATTATTTCATTCAATAGTACCTTAGTAACCTCCCTCGCCTTATTTGTTCTACAAGAAAACGCTTCTGGCCATCCGGAAAAGGTGTCTGTGAGTAACAACAGGTATCTATACCCTCCTTTTCTTGGAAGTTCCGAGAAATCAATTTGCCAATGATCCCCCGGTATAGTTCCCTTCCCAATATTCCCCAGTTGTACCCGGTTGCCTGCATTAGGATTATTTTTCAAGCATATTTCACATTGCTGAGTCACCCGCGAGAGTGTAGTATATAAATTTCTCCCTATTAATTTCCGATTTAAAAAGTTATACAGGGAGTCTGACCCTCAATGTGTTCTATTATGTTCCTCTTTAACAGTTCCCCATATCTGTTTGGCAGGAATTATAATTTGGCCGTCACTCAAACGGGCCCATCCTCTTGAGGGAACCCGCCGTCCCATTTCTTCTATTAATTCTTTGTCGGCCTTAGGACATAAAATATTTTCTTGGTCACCTAGAATCCTGTTTCTATTACCTGGAATTAAGGCTAAAGTCTCTTGCATTCTCTCCGCTGCTGTTAAGCCTCACAGTCAGCCAATCTATTACCTTTTTCCTGTTCAGTGTTACCCTTTGGGTGTCCTCGATGGTGCATGATGGCGACTTTGGTTGGCAATCGGACTGCTTCTAATAAGCGCAGGATTGCCTCAGCGTGCTTAATCTGCCTTCCTTGTGTAGTTAATGGCCCTCGTTCTTTCCAAATTGCTCCATGAGGATGGACAACTCCAAAGGCGTATTGGGAATCTGTCCATATATTTATTTTTTTCCCTTTTGCCAGCTCCAGGGGCCTCATCAGGGCGATAATTTCAGCCTTTCGAGCTGATGTTCCAGCAGGTAGTGATTGAGATTCAGTTATTTTGTTCGCTGTTGTTACTGTGTATCCGGCCTTTCGAATACCTCGTCGGACAAAGCTGCTTCCGTCCGTGAACCAGGAATCTTGTGCATCTTCCAGAGGTGGATCTTTCAAATCTGGTCTACTGGAGTGCACAGTCTCTATAGTTTCAAGGCAATCATGAGTTAACGGTTCAGAAGTCACTCCGCTGAGGGAAGAAGCTGGGTTCATAACATTGGTTACTTCAACAGTAACATCATCCAATCCAATTAAAATGGCCTGGTATTGTAGAAATCGGGATGGGGAAAGCCAGTGATTCCCTTTCTGTCCCAACACAGGTGATACTGTGTGTGAAACCAGTACTGTGCTCTTTTGACCTAAGGTGAATTTCCGGGCCTCCTGAATATTCAAGACCACAGCCGCCACAGCTCGCAGGCACCCTGGCCACCCCTTGCTTACTTCGTCAAGCTGTTTAGAAAAATAGGCCACAGCCCTTCTGTAGGGTCCTAGCCGTTGAGCTAGGACTCCCAGAGCTATAGCTTGTCTTTCATGGGAAAACAGCCAGAAAGGTTTAGTCACATCAGGTAGGCCCAGGGCCGGGGCCTTCATTAGTTCCTTTGTAAGTGTCTTGAATGCATTTTGAGCTGCTTTGGACCAGGCTAATCGAGTGGGGTTGTTCTTCCAAAGTTCGTACAAAGGTCTTCCTATTATTCCATAATTATAAATCCATAACCGGCACCAACCTGACATTCCCAAAAAGATCCTGAGTTATTTTACCGTCTGAGGGAGGGGGGTTCTGCAGATGGTTTCTTTTCGTTCTCTTCATAGTTCCCGTTGTCCTCCAGATATTTCATATCCAAGGTAGGTTACTTGTTGCCGCACCACCTGAGCTTTCTGTTGAGAGACTCGATGCCCATTTAGTCCCCAGAAGGTCAACAAACTGGTAGTCCATTGTATACAGTCACGTTTTGTTTCAGTTGCTATTAGTAAGTCATCCACATACTGTAAAAGGACTCCTTCCCTGGAGGGAGGATCCCACGTTTCAAGTTCTCCAAAGATTGTTGGACTATTTTTAAAACCTTGGGGTAACACTGTCCAGGGTAAGCTGAGTTTTCCTACCAGTGGTAGGGCTTTCCCATTCAAATGCAAATATATTTTGACTTTCTTTGGCTAAAGGCAAACAGAAGAATGCGTCCTTTAAATCCACTACTGTAAACCATACTTGATTATCCCGTAATTTAGTAAGGTATGAGAATTAGCTACCACAGGGTGTAGGTCCTTAATAATTTTGTTCACTTCTCTTAAATCTTGTACTACCCGATAAGTTCCATCCGGCTTTTTTACCAGTAATATAGGGGTATTCTATTCTGGTTCACATCCTATTAACAGCCCGTGCTGTACAAAATTATTAATCGGTCCTTCTATTCCCTTCCAGTGTTCTAACTTCAAGGGGTATTGTTTTGTCGCGCTGGGCTTATCCCTTCTTTAAGTTCTACTGCTATGGGAATGGCATTCTTTGCCCTCCCTGGGGTTCCCGCAGCCCATACTCCTGGATATACCTGACTGATAATCTCTTCAATTTCAGGCACCGATACAGCGGACTTTTCAGGGTGCATTAGGGCCAAACTTAAAATTTCAGTTATTTGGATCTCTTTTACTTTTAGTTCCATGGTTCCCTGTTTAAAGACTATTTCTGCTTCCAGTTGTTCCAATAAATCCCAACCCAATAATGGCTTGGTTGATTTTGGTAAATATAGAAATCGGTGTATTCCAATCCGCGTTCCTAATTTAAATTTGAGCGGCTTCAAAAAGAATGCCCTTTCCTGTTGGCCAGTAGCTCCTATTCCATTCACAAAATCTTTACTTATAGCTATCAGTTCTGGATTCAAAACAGAGAAAGAAGCACCTGTATCTACTAAGAATGCTACCTCTCTCTCTTGTCTCGCTAGCTTTATTTTAACCAGTGGATCTGCTAGGGTAGATGCCCCAGGTCCCCGTCAGTCGACTTCTGTTTCAGCTATCAAGGTCTGCGGGGTCTCCTTGGGCTTTGGGACGTTGCCGAGAGGGTGCCACAACTCATCAGGAAAACAGACTACTATCCACTATTACTATTTCACGTAGGCATGAACGACACTGAGAGCCGTAACCTGGGTAGAATCAAGGAAGACTTTTGAGCCCTGGGGGAGCAAGTGAAAAACATTGGCGCCCAAGTGATCTTCTCTTCCATTTTGCCAGTTCGAGGGAAGGGAGCAGCCAGAAACAGGCGCATAATGTATATCAACTCCTGGCTACGTGGCTGGTGCCACCGGGAGGGGTTTGGCTTTTATGACAATGGGGTGTTCTTCAATGACGACGACATGCTAGGGAGGGATGGAATCCATCTGTCTAAAAGGGGTAAGGGAATCTTCAGCAGTAGGCTGGCTAACTTGGTGAGGCGGGCTTTAAACCGAAGGACTTGGGGGGTGGGATCCGTTGCGAAAACACTCATGCCAGCACATCCAACGGGGGAGTAAGTCAGGCCAAGCAGTGTGGTGGTAAAGGGTCCTTAGCTGTCTCCCAAGGGGCGAAACAGAAGAGTAATCAGCTCAAGTGTATGTCTACAAATGCACGCAGTCTAGGAAACAAACAGGAGGAACTGGCGCTCTGTGCGCACTGAGAAGGGTATGACATCATAGGAGTAACTGAAACATGGTGGGACAACTCAACTGACTGGGGGATCCCAATGGACGGTTACAGGCTCTTTCGTAAGGACAGGCAGGGTAGAAGAGGTGGAGGAGTTGCACTCTACATCAAGGAACACCTTGAATGTATCGAAGTCAACTGTGGTGATTGCGACTGCTCTATCGAATGCCTCTGGGTTAAAGTCAAAGGGGTCATCTCCAAGCAGGACCTCACAGTGGGCATCTGCTACCGACCTCCTAACCACGATGACGAAGCCGACGAAGCAATATTTGGGGCACTAAAGCAAGCTTCTGGCCAACAGAACCTGGTCCTGATGGGTGACTTCAACTACCCAGACATCTGCTGGAAGAACAATACGGCAGCTCGCATGTCATCCACCAAGTTCCTGGAATGTATAGAGGACTGTTTCCTGATACAAATGTTAGATGTGCCAACCAGGAATGAGGCACTGCTGGACTTGCTATTCACAAACCGAGAAAGCCTGCTTTGTAATATCTCGGTTAGTGATAGCCTTGGCTGCAGTGACCACAATATTATGGAGTTCGGGATCCTGCTGAGCGTGCTGAAGGTCACCCCTAAGACAAGGGTTCTGGATTTTAGGAGAGCAAACTTCAGTTCACTCAGGGCTCAGTTGGGAGGGATTCGATGGGAAGCTTCCATGGAAGACAAAGGAGCTAGTGAGTGCTGGGAATTCTTTGAGAACTCTCTCTTGGAAGCACAAAGCCAATTCATCCCCTACAAAGGAAAAGGAAGTAAGCGGAGCAAGAGGCCCCCATGGCTCAACCATGACCTCCTGGGTCTACTCAAATCCAAAAGGTAAGCCTACCAGAGATGGAGAAGCAGAGGATTAGCCGTCAAGAGCTACAAGGGCATTGCCAGAGTGTGCAGAGATGCAGTTAGAAAAGCAGAGGCATTCATTTTTCCAATGTCCTTCCTCCCAACAATACGCACGCTGATTCTTTCCCAGTCCCCCTCTATTTCCAAAGGGCCTTCCCTTTCCTCATCCTTTCAGTCCTCCTCTGTTTACCATTCCTCTCTGTTCCAAGGCTGCCACCGTAGCTGTCGCCATCACTTTTGTCAATTTTCCTCTATCGGCATTCTCCCAATTCCTGAAAACACTCCGTGCCTCCTCAAGCAATTTCTCTAAGCTTCTTATTTCCGGTTCTTTTCACTTCTGTAGCTTCTTTCTTATAGGTGTAGACGATTGCCCCAAAAATAGAGAAACAAGTTGTTGTTGTCCCACATCCGAGGAGGGATCTAGGGTAGTGTGTTTTCGCATGGCATTTCTCAGTTGATCCAAAAATTCAGGAGGGGTCTCTTTCTGACCCTGTTTGACAGCATACAATGCTGACCAATTTACAGCTTTTGGAATTGCATTTTCTAAGCCAAATTTTATCCAATCTCGGTATCTTTTTAATAATCTATCATCACGCCCAGCATTGGGGGCCCAATGTGGGTCCGTCAGGTGAATGTAATTGTCCACATTCCCTTGTAAGGTTCCCCCAGTAATTTGGGCCTGCACATGAGTTTGTGCAGTTTTTAATACTAATTGTTCTTGTGTTTCCATCATTTCCCCCAAAATCAAATCTACATCTGTCCAATTGGGGTCCTGTTTTTTTTATTCTTAATTCAAATCTTTTTGCGATTCTAGAGGTGTCATCCCAGTATCCCCTAGCTACCTCTCTCCAGGCATCTAAATCAGTAGTGAAGGGTACTTTTCCTCTGGCTGGACCTCCTACCCCCATTACCTCTTGCAATGGGGCTAGGAGTTGGGGAGCCTTCTGCGTTTTACTCCGAGTTCGTGCTGTGAGCGGAGTAAAACTATTCATCGCTCCCTCCTCCTCACTACTACTGTCTGTTTCAAAAGTGGTGGGTGTGGGAGAGGCAAGTTTGTTACTAAGCAGGGGGTAATCCCAAATCTTCAGGCTGATCCTCTATCTCCTCTCGCTTCTTTCTAGGGTTTACTGTTTTCAAACACTTCTGCCCAATACTACATGCTGAACAGCATCTCCTTATTTTCTCCCGCTCCTTCTTTTCACTTCTCTCTTCTTTTTCTGAAGATAAAACCAGGGCATCTTCTGGTGGAATATTAATACCACAATCTCTCTGCCACTCCGGATGATTCTGCAAAGTGGAAAACATATCTGCATACATAACCTCATTCCACATTCTTTCTTCCCTTTAAAAAACAATATCAGCCACAATACAGTGTTTTCTTATTCACACTCCCACCCGGCGGTCCCCCTATATCTTTGCAGTGTGCTAGGATACATCCTAGGGGGCTTTTCTTTGGAATTTCGCTGCTCTGATTTCCCTCCATTCCATTTTCTTATTTACGAGGCACACAAGATGACAACGTGTACGTAGATGGCACACTATTGGTCCGTAATAAAGTTAACGATTGCTTTGTTCCGGTATTACCCCTGGCAGGATAGCGGAACCAAGGGTCAGAACTCCACACTCGCTTTGCAGCTATGCTGCATCTCAGTCACTCGTTCATTCACCAGTCACACCAGAGTTAACTCAGCTCATTCATACTTAGTTTTCAATTTTACAATGCCTGATGGGTATATCCAAATTCAATGTGAACAAGCCAGTATCCGAGTTCAGTATCAATAAATCCGTACCACCAAGAGTACAAAACTTATGCAGCTTACATAAGCATACCAATTCCTGTTGTGATTCAGACCCACTCAGCAACTAAGCACCACGCAGCCGCTCGCTCACTCCCCCCACCCTGTGGGACAGGGGAGACAATCGGAAGACCAAAGCATAAAAAATTTGTAGGTTGAGATAAGAACAGATTACTAATTAAAACAAAATAATAATGATAATAGTGATGATGATAATAATAATAGTAATGATAATATAATGAAAAGAAAAAGGGAAAAAGGGTAAAAACCAAAAACACAACCGATACAACTGCTCACCAACTTCCGAACGACGCTGCCCGTCCCCGAGCTGTGATTGCTGCCTCCCTCCCCCGGCCAGCCCCTCTCAGTTAACATACTGGGCATGTCATCACATGGTATGGAATATCCCTTTGGCCAGTTTGAATCCGCTCTCTTAGCTGTGCCACCTCCCCTCCCAGCTTATTCTACACCTGGCAGAGCATGGGAAGCCAGAAAAGTCCTTGACTAGTATAAGCACTACCTAGCAACAACTAAAACATCAGTGTGTTATCAACATTGTTTTCATACTAAGGCCAAAGCACAGCACTATGGCAGGTACAGTGAAAAAAATTAACTCTATCCCAGATAAAACCATGACAGTATCCACCCCAATTCCGTATCATTAAAGTCATGCTCAGGTCCCATACTGTCCAATACAATTTCAATAACCCCTAGCCGCCTTCTCATCCTTTAATAGAATATACTGATTGCAATTATCATTCCCCTCATCAATGGAAAACCCCTGTAAAATATCTGTGAAATGTCCATTGAGTTCATTTAGTCCATGACTTTGGGTTACATCTATTGTACGAGTCTTTCAGAGAGATGGTGTGTGTGGCGTTGGATTGTTGCATGCTGAAGTCAGTCCTTGCTCCATCACCGCTGCGCTGTTAGTCCTTGTTCTCTCACCACTGCACTTTCCTTGGTTCAAATGCAAGATTCCCACCATGATAGCATTGATATGGCATATAGCAACCATAGTAGTGTTGACATACAACATTATATAGCAATTAACAGCATACCATTCAGTTCATTGACTGTTTTCACCCAAAATCAAATCCCCTTGAGGAACACATCGGACTCCTCCATCCTCCCGCATCACCCACCAAGTGCACCCATGTCCTCGAGCAAAAGCCGTCCCACGAATTGGTTTCCCTTTGCCTGAGGCAGGAATAACCCAGACTGTTTTCCCCAGCATATTTTTTACGTGCACTACGGGGACTCTATCCCCTTCCACAGTATGTAAGGGTTCTGATTGGGCAGGGCCAGCTTGATTGGCAGATGCCCTAGTGTTGACTAACCACGTGGCTTTTGCTAAATGTGTATCCTGGTGTTTAAATGTTCCACAACCCATTGCTCTTAGTGTAGTTTTTAACAGTCCATTGTATCTTTCGATTTTCCCACAGGCTGGTGCATGATAGGGGATGTGATACACCCACTCAATACCATGCTCTTTGGCCCAGCTGTCTATGAGGTTATTTTGGAAATGAGTCCCGTTGTCTGACCCAATTCTCTCTGGGGTGCCATGTCGCCACAGGAGATGGTATTCGAGACTCGGGATAGTGTTCCAGGCGGTGGCGTGGGGGACAGTATATGTTTCCAGCCAGCCAGTCGATGTTTCTACCACTGTAAGCACATGGCGCTTGCCTTGGCAGGTTTGTTGGGCTGTGATATAGTCAATCTGCCAGGCCTCCCCATATTTATATTTCCGCCATCGTCCCGCATACCACAGAGGCTTTACCCGCTTCGCTTGCTTGATTGCAGGGCACATTTCACATTCATGGATAACCTGCGCAATAGCGTCCATGGTCAAGTCCACGCCTTGCACACGAGCCCATCTGTATGTTGCATCTCTCCCTTGATGGCCTGAGGTGTCATGGGCCCACCGAGCTAGAAATAATTCACCCTTATGCTGCCAGTCCAGATCTACCTCAGCCACTTCAATCTTGGCAGCCTGATCTACCTGCTGGTTGTTCCGATGTTCTTCAGTGGCCCAACTCTTGGGGACGTGAGCATCCACATGACATACCTTTACAACCAGGTTCTCTACCCAGGCAGCAATATCTTGCGACAATGCGACAGTCCAGATTGGTTTGCCTCTGTGCTTCCTGTTGCTCTGCTTCCATTGCTGTAACCACCCCCACAGGGCATTTGCCACCATCCAGGAGTCAGTATAGAGATAGAGCACTGGCCACTTTTCCTGTTCAGCAATGTCTAAGGCCAGCTGGATGGCCTTTACCTCTGCAAACTGGCTCGATTCACCTTCTCCTTCAGCAGTTTCTGCTACTTGTCATATAGCAATCCATACAGCAGCCTTCCAATCTCCGGTGCTTTCCCACAAGGCAACAGGACCCATCAGTGAACAGGGCATATTGCTTTTCATCTTCTGGCAGTTTGTTATACAGTGGGTCTTGTTCAGCCTGTGTCACCTTCTCCTCTGGTGATAATCCAAAATCTTGGCCTTCTGGCCAGTCCGTAATCACTTCCAAGATTCCTGGGTGACTGGGGTTTCCCACTCGAGCCCGCTGGGTGATCAGTGCAACCCATTTACTCCATGTAGCATCACTTGCATGATGTGTAGAGGGGACGTTCCCTTTGAACATCCAGCCCAGCACTGGCAGTTGGGGTGCCAGGAGCAGCTGTGCTTCAGTACCAACCACTTCTTAAGCAGCTCGAACCCTTTCATATGTTGCCAATATGTCTTTTTCATTTGCAGTATAGCAGGCTTCAGACCCTCTGTATCCCCAACTCCATTATTTCAAAGCAGTTATGCCAAAGAGATTACATGCTGTGCACTGTACAAACATCCACCACATCGGTCGTGTGCACTGGGCTTCACCCAGATCTTTGGACAACTGTTGATCGTCCAGTTCACCATAAATCACCTCAAGTACAGCTACTTCCCTCAGGTACTCTATAACTTTCTCCATGGCTGCCCATTTTCCTAAGCGATATATAACGTCTGCCTTTCTTTCACATCAGACAGGAGTTGCCTCAAGAGGCTGTGACTGCTCTATCCTCTATCCAGGTGGACTTTGGGGTGCTGTCACTAAACAGCGTCTTGCACGTGAATAACACCCATCTCTTCTGGGCCAGCTCCTTCGTAATCTTATCTGGAATCTTAGGCTTAACGGTAAGGAAGAGGCCAATGATAGTCTTGGATAACCTATTTGTTCTGATGAATATTGTCATTGTCCTGCTGATCCTGGCTGTATTTGTAATGGGATGCCAAGGCATTCAGTTTGTGTCCAGTTTACCAAGATGCAATTTGGCGGATATGGGGGGAAAGAAGATCTGTTTCTGCTGCAAAGAACTCCATCTCGCTAAATGCACAGAACAAGAGACTGTACTGAAGCTATACCACGTGAAGGCATGCAATGCTTCTCACCTTCTTCTCAAGAAGGTTCTCTCTGCTCTTTGGGCCATGAGTGCTCTCACCACCACAGTCTGCTTGGTAGCAGCTGTCCTGCATTGCTTACAGATTGTTGCAGCAAGAAGATCCTGCATAGATGAATCTCAGCTTGAAGGCCAAGGTCACACTTTGGATCCTGATGGTTCTGCCTCACCTGTGCTGCCTCCCTCCTATTCTGCAACTGTTGGGGTTTAGCCAGTAACTCAGCTGCTCACTCCCTCCCCCACCAGCAGGATGGGGGAGAGAATCAGAAGGGTAAAAGTGAGAAGGGTCATGGATTGAGATAAGAACACCTTAATAATTAAAATAAAACAACAACAAAAGTGCAATGAAAAGGAAAACCACAAGAGCAACAAAACCCAGAACAGGGAGAAGGGGGAATGAACAACCAAAACAAACACCACATGACACAGCTTCTCACAACACACACACACAAACACAAACACACACACACACACACAAACACACACACACACACACAAACACACACACACACACACAAACACACACACACACAAACACACAAACAAACAAACAAACAAACAAACAAACTCCCCAAGCCACAACCACCACCACACAATATTGCACAACAACTGCCCCGGTTAATATACTCATCATGGCATCACATGGTACGGAATGAATATCCCATTGGCCAGTTTGGGTCAGCTCTCTTGGCTGTGGCCCCGCCCCTCCCAGCCTCTTGCCCACATGGCAGAGTATGGGAAGCTGGAAAGGTCCCTGACTACTACAGGTGCTACAGTGAAGAGAATTAACTCCATCCTAGCCAAAACCAGCACAGCTATGAAAATAGCTAGCATGAGCCAGAGATAATTTAGCAAGTGCAGCAGCACCTGTGTAAGATTGATGTAACTTTGGAATCCAGTGCAGATGTAAAAGCTACTATCAACAGAGGGCAGTGATTTACAGGAAGGGGCAGCTTTCTGCATAGCAATGGTGTGAACTTACTACAGCTGCAATTTGATAAGTACTCTCAAAAGCAAAGCCATACAAAATGCATTTGCAAATGCACCTTTTAATATAGGCAACAGGAATGAGAGCCATGTGAGTATGAGAGCAGGAGGGCTGTAAAGACATCATTTCCTTCCTAAAGGCAGCACACGCAAAAGAACCAGATGCTCAACCAGAATAATAACAGTGATGCTGAGGACAGTTCTCACTCATCCAGGAATCACTTGGTGAAAGAAAGATATATCTCGATTACTGGAAGAATGTGGATAATTTACAGAGCCTAATGAGACAAACGGGTCAGCATAAATGTGCTGCTGTCTGATCCCTAGGCAGTCTCTAATCCAGCCATGTCATGGAATGAGACATGGCTTTCACTCACACCTAAGAACTTAATTTCTTCAAATGTGTTGAGTGACACCATGTGCCACTACCCTTGAAGCGAAGCCCTCCCTGGGGAGTTGCTTCTTTCTTTCAGCATGCTGAAGCCGGGGCCATGAAAGCATTTTCTTTAGCACCATCCCTTCAAGATCCTTTGCCCACTTCAGCCTATAGAATAACCAAATTCTAGTCTCCTCCCTGTGCTAAGATAACTTGCATAGTTTTGCTGTAGTTGTGTTTCTGTTTTTTCTTTGCTGGGCTTTTGGCTGACTGATGGTTGCTTGGCTTTGGAAGACAGGGGTGAAGATCTGGCTCAAGAATCCCAGTTACGACATTATCTGTGAGGAAGCTTCTGGAGTTGGAAGCTTTAAATAGGTTCCCGCAAAATCAATTAATTACCTGAGACTTGCATATGGAGTTGCAGAAGAGAGGACACTAAACTGCAACGCTTAATACTGAACTTGGGGCAAATGAGTATTTCTTTTAAGGCCAACGTGACAGTTCAGGCTCTTGCATATATGTATATCAGTAAATACCTGGGCTAAAGAAACACATCTCCACATACTGAAAGGGAACAAACAAGCAAAAATAATACAAAGTAAGGCTACTGCATCATTCAGTGCACTTCCCACATTTGTTTTAATCATCATAGTTTGATTTCAATAACACTTACTATGCAAACCAACATACTCATTATTATATTCCATAAATTAAGGAAATGTGTTGCTAAAGAAATGCCAAGAGGTTGATCTGTGACTAGAAGAGACCACATGGAGAGCATCCTGCATTTGCTAGCACGTATCCTATGGGGAATAAGGCAGAGTCTATACCATGGCAGCCTCGTAATAGATATTCCTGCTTCTTCAGGGCATGTCTTTTCTAAAACTGCGTTGCATTAGCAGAAAGAGCAGCCTTCATTAGTGTAATTGAGCAGCCATGAAATTTCAGGCATGAACATGAGGACAACAGATGAGGACAGCAGGCCCTTCACTGCCTGTAGCTGTGCACAGGCACAAGGAAAGAAAGAGGTGGAGGAGAATGCCTAAGCCCTCAGCCCATGGATAGCTCCAGGGAGAAAATGCAGTATCTGGCCTGCCTATATGGCTATGATTTTCCTCTTGCCCTGGTAACATTACTACACTGGGGATCTCCATTGGGCTGGCCACATGAGCAGCCCAGTGAGGGCTATCACTTAGCAGCTTCTTCACAAAGGTACGCTATTGCTGTGCAGGTAAAGGGCGCCACTACCTGTGGTCAGTGTCATCCCATCAATTTCTCTTCTGGGTCCTCCAACTGTCAAGCCTCTTCCTCCCAGTGGCAGCTGCAGCCTCCTGTGCCGACTCCCTCAGGCTGTGCCACTCTGGCTGAAAAAGAGGAAGATTTTAGATTCCTGGACAACCTCTTCCTGAATGCAGTCTCAGAGCTCTCTGATGGAGCTCACCCAACATCAGGAGAGGAGCAAGAGCTGAGCACTCTGCGATGTGTTGGAAGGGACAGGGTTTGTATGGTGAATACCTGAAGCAGGCTGAGAGGTCTTGGTTTGAGGCGTGGGCCACCAAGGGGAGGAAACTACACCATGCTGATTGTGAAGTACACGTTAAAAATTGCTGTTGGTTTTTGTAGTTTGCCGTACTCTGCAGTGATTAGAGAGGTTTTGCCTAGGAGATTTGTTATTAAAACACTGGCCTTGAGTGTTATCAGTTACTTGGGTCTTGCATGGAAGCCGTTACTGTACTTCGGGTACCACCTCATGGAGACAATTAGCCAATGGAGACAATACCTCCTCCTGTGAGAGGTTTTTATGGAGGAAATACAAAATGGCACCTTAGCTACCATCTTCTATAATGCCTCCTCCTTCATTACAACAACTTTTCAGTATCTTGAACATCCTTGGGTAGTTAAGAGATACCTGTTGGTATTGCTTTGGCAGACTGTTTCAGTTCTGTCTCAGGTTAATAAGCAACGTAAGAATATCATCCAGAGATCTGCCCCAAGGATCGATAGCTATGCGTGGCAGGGTATGCGGGATAGTATGGGCAAATGCCTAAGACAGTGGTGTAAGGGACTAGAAACTTGTCTCAACAATGTCGGCAGAATGGCTTGATTACCAAGGCTTCACCACGACAGCAACTGAGGAAGTTCTACCCAGCAGGAACCTATATATCTATATCTTGTTTTCTGGGAGCACAGAGGACCAGTCCTCTGCACGTGCGCCTGGCTCCAGGGTCATCTTACAACATATGGGAGGGGGGCTTGGACCCCCTGGAACCCTCTGGAACCGTCGAGCACCCTCTAGTGACAATACTGCGCATGCGCCCCACTGCCGAGTGGGAGATGTGGCCATGCAAACCGGCTCATTGACTATGCAACGGGACAATGCTATAAAAGGCAGAACCAGCAGATACCAGTTGCAACGTTCCCCCACCGGACTGAAGATACATCGGACTGACGGGATGCTGCAGATCCATGGTGGTAGCTATTGTAATTCTCTGTCTCTCTTTTTCCTTTTTTTTTTTCCTCTTTCTCTCCTTCTCTCTTGTGAACTTGTTGGCGGCCAAATAAAGTGACTTGGCACTTGACTCCATTTCGAGTCTTAATTTTGTTCCCGAGAATACAACAAACCTGGTCACGATAACACATCCAATTGAACATCACTCAGAAGTTAAGCCCAGCCGCCCCTAGCCACCCAGAATTTTCTGAGGTTGGTTAGAAAGCAAGGAGGCTCAACTTCTGCCAAATTGTGCAACCCAACAGTGGATTGTGACATTTTTAAATTGGCATCATGGACAGGATTCTCAGAGAACAGAAAGTGCACAACTAAGGTGTGGCCTCCTGAGGGTGAAAAGGGGAAAAGTGGATAACATTAAGGTGTGACCCTCTCAGGACAATAGAGCCCCTTTGTATTATGTAAGTAGCCGCTTAGAAAGCTATAGCTGCCTTTGTGCTAAGCGCAATTAAGGTGTGACCTCCTGAGGGTGAAAAGGGGAAAAGCGGATAGTGGCATTAAGGTGTGACCCTCTCAGGACTGTACAGCCCCTTTGTGTTAGGTAAAATGGCCACTCAGAAGGCAGTTAACGCTCACGATTATGTCTCCTCACCAGCAGCAGGGATAGACAAGCTATATGATCTTTTGGAGGCGCACCGATCTCGCCCCTCACCTCAGGGACAAGATTGGGCGAAAAAGCATTGTTTTCAACCGCAGAGTGTAGTAGACAGGATAAGGGTACTGCAGAAGGAAGCTAGGGTTAGATCGGGGAAAGGAAAAGCTGTAATTTGCGCAGTACTTGGAGCGAGTCTGGCAGCAGCGGTGGAAGATAGGAAGCAGAGGCTTTGTCAAGCCGATGTCACAATAGACTCACTGCAGATGGTCATAAAGTCACTGCAGGAACAATTGGAGGAAAACAAGCGATTGTTGCAGGAGGAGAGAAATCAAAATGCCATACTGAAGGAGGAATTGAGGGATCAACTTTTGAGGGAAGCAGATACACTGGCGGAGGTAGAGATGAAACTTTCAGAGAAAGGGATACGGCACATTTACCCTCAGGGAGACTTGCAGAAGGCAAGGGAAACTGTAGAAAGCCTCCCTCACATGTATCCACTGGTTAAAACAGAGTACTTGTATGAGGACAATAACGATGACCGTCCTCAAGTTCTCACCAAAGAAGTCCCATTTACAGCAACTGAACTAGCAAAGTTGAAAAAAGACTTTGCAAGAACTCCGAAGGAATCGGAGACAGAATACGTGTGGAGAGTGTCCCTGTCAGGGGGGGATGGAATTTTGTTGTCGGAGAAAGAAGCAGAAGGATATTGGGGTCCGGGTGTGTTTTTAACTACAGGTAATCGCCGAGCCCCATGGTCATTAACCCAGAGGGATGCGTATTGGGCCAGAGGGCTGAACCCTTTAGAGAGGGGAGATCCCCTTGCCATAAGAGGTACGGTGGATCAGTTAGTGGAAAGTGTACAGAAAGCGGCCTGTCTCCAAATGATGTATGATCGGGAGCTCAAGCCCAACCAGGGTTCCCCGGTGATGATGCCTGTAGACCCAGAGAGGATGATTCCCCTGATCCGGGGACTCCCTGAAACCCATTGGGATCCAATTACAGGGGAAAATTCAAAATACTTCTGAAGGAGAAAGGACTACGGCCACTCTAGAAGGGATAATAACCCCTGACCATGGGCGGCCGGGAAGGAAAGTGTGGACGTGGGGGGAGGTAGTGCAGGAATTAATTAATTTTGGGAGAAAATATGGCCCTGTTGGTGGATCGTTCCAAAAAACCAAACAAGGGTTGTACGGTCTGCAGAGCAAGTTAATAGTCGGCCGCTGTCAATTGGGAAGGGCCAGGATTTGAGGCCACTCCGCAACAATCATCCCGGGAGAGAGAGACCCCTAAGTCGACAGGGGTTATGGCATCTAGGGCTTCAGAAGGGCATTCCTTGAGACCTGATGGATGGACTCCCAACCCAAAAATTGGAAAAACTTGTAGAGAAATGGTCAGGGAAGAAGGCCACTCTCGGATTAGTTCCCGATGCTCCACCCCTGATAGATCTTGAGGGGGAGCTGACTAGGGAAAAGGTGGAAAACTAGACCCTCCGTTCCCCGAAGGTGAGGAGGGGAGCAGAGGATGGATGTTTGTGAGACAACTCACCGTGAATGTAAGAGGGGATTTATTAATCACAGTAGCTGTAGGGCCAAGGAAAAGACCGGTAATTTTTCTAATTGATACTGGGGCACAAAGCACCGCACTGATGCAGACCGAAGCAGAACAGTGTGCGATCTCTATCCCATCTAGAAATCTAATTATCTTAAATGCACTGGGAAAAACACAGTCAATGCCTATGACTTCAGTGACGCTATGGTTCCCAGGAGGGGAAGCCCCCATCAATACCATGGTAGCCATAGGAACTTTTCAGACGAACCTTTTAGGCATAGATGTGTTGAAGGGAAGGCAGTGGCATGACACCCAGGGGAACTCGTGGTCTTTTGGAATCCCCCAGATCAGGCAATTAACTGAAACATCTCGGGCGGAGGTGTGCCTATTGCAAACGGCACCTGCCCTTCCCCCCTCCAAGATTACCAATGTGAAACCCTATCCATTACCGCTAGGAGCCAGGGAAGGGATAGCCCCAGTAATTGAGGATCTCAAACAGCGGGGAATTTTAGTGTTTACCCACTCCCCGTACAATTCACCAGTGTGGCCAGTACTCAAACCTAATGGAAAATGGCGACTGACCATTGACTATCGGCGACTGAATGCAAACACTGGCCCCCTGACCGCGGCTGTACCCAACATAGCCGAATTAATTGCAACCATTCAAGAACAGGCCCACCCTATCTTAGCAACCATTGATGTGAAGGACATGTCTTTTATGGTTCCACTCCAGGAGTGTGATCAAGATCAATTTGCTTTTACCTGGGAAGGACAACAGTATACTTTTACCCATTTGCCTCAGGGATATAAACACTCGCCTACCTTGGCCCACCATGCCCTGGCACAGGAATTGGCAGCAACCCCATCAGAAAGAGAGGTCAAAGTCTATCAGTACATTGATGACATACTAATAGGAGGACATACCATAGCTTTGGTGCAGACTATGCATGACAGAATTATTAATCATCTGGAAGGAATAGGCCTTCAAATACCCAAAGAAAAAAATACAAGCCCCTGCCAGTGAAGTTTCTGGGCATCTGGTGGAAAGGAGGGTCAGTCTGTATTCCTTGGGACACCCTCTCAGCGTTAGATCAGGTAAAAATTCCGGAAAGTAAAAAGGAGCTGCAACACACCTTGGGATTATTGGTCTTTTGGAGAAAGCATATCCCTAACTTTGCAATAATTGCACGTCCCTTATATGACCTGTTGCGAAAGAGGGCGATTTGAAAATGGACTCCAGCTCACGATGAGGCATTGCAGCTTTTGGTGTTTGAAGCAAGCACCTGTGCTGGTTTTGGCTGAGAAGGGGTTAATTCTCCTCACTGTGGGGGTCGGCTACCTTTCCAGCTTCCTGCCCTCTGCCGCGTGGTGGGGGGGGCTGGGAGGGGCAGGGCCATGGTGGGGGCGGCTGACCCCGACTGGCCAATGGCATGTTCATTCTGTACCATGTGACACCATGACCAGTATATTGAGGGGGGGGCAGTTTGCGGCTCAGGAGCAGCGCGGCGTCGGGTCGGCGGGCGGTGAGCGGCTGTGTCGCGTACGGTTTGTTTCCGTGGTTCGTTCCCCCCTCCCCTCCCTTACTCCCTACCCCAGGGCTTTGCACCTCTCGTTGTTCTCCTTTACATTGCATTTCTGTTGTTGTTTCTTTTAATTTTAATTATTAAACTGTTCTTATCCCAACCCACGAGCGTTACCCTTCTGATTCTCTCCCCCATCTACCGGTGGGGGAGCGAGCGAGCGACTGTGTGGGGTTCAGCTGCCGGCTAATCCACAACAGTCTTTTTGGCGCCCAACGTGGGGCTCAAGGTTTGGAGATAATAACAGCTGCTGGTCACAGCACCATGTTGTCCTTTTTGCATTTGGTGTTAAAGATCAGTGTTGGTTTGTTGAGTCTGCTGTGTTCTGCTGTGATTAGTAACGTTTTGCCTACAAGATTTGTTATACAAATGCTCGTTTTCAGCTTTATCTGGTATTTGGGGGTTTTGCTGAAACCGTTACTGTGCTTTGGATACCACCTTGTTGTGGCAATTAGCAATTATACCTCCTCCTCGGAGAGATTTTATATGGAGGAAATACAGAATGGTATCTTTGCAACTTTGCTCTATGATGTCTCTGCCTCTATTACAACAACCTTTTTGTATCTTGAACATCCTTGGGTGGTTAAGGTGCACTTATTGTTAGTTTTTGGGCATGTTGTTTTGGTTTTGACTAAGCAACTTCAGAATATTACCCAGAAATCTGCCCCGAGGCTTCATAGTTACGAGTGGCAGGGCATGTGGGATAGCATGGGCAAATACCTAGGGCAGTGGGCACCCCCAGTGTTTTGGAGTTTCACCCCCGAACAAGTGCAGAATCCTAAAAAACTAGTAGAATATTTGGAGGAAGTATGTTGTTACGCTGGGAACTCCAGAGAGACACAGATAACTGCAACATGCTGGGGTCTGGCCCATGCATACCAAGCCCTGCTCAATAGTATTCAGTATCCCCAGGGGGAAGAGAATGTCTCTGGATTGAAATGCAAAGTGACTGGCACTGTAGACACTCCAGCCCTGAGGACAGGCACTGCAGCCATTCAAACCCCTACAACAAGTACTGGAGCTGGCTCAGAAAATAAACCCGTACGAGTATCAGTTGCCCCCATACACAAGACGAAATATTGGAAACGGACGTCAACTCATTTAGAACAAGATGATGAAAAAGCAGGGCCATCACGGGGAGAGGAGGAAGAAGTCATAAATGAAATAGAGACCACCCGATCCCTGTCCTTGAGTGAGTTGCGAGATATGCGAAAAGATTATAGCCATTGTTCAGGTGAGCACATTGTCACCTGGCTGCTTTGATGCTGGGATAATGGGGCCAGTAGCCTGGAACTAGAGGGAAAAGAAGCCAAACAACTGGGATCCCTTTCTGGGGAAGGGGGCGTTGACAAAGCAATTGGGAAAAAAACACAAGCCCTCAGCCTCTGGAGGCGACTCCTGTCTGGAGTGAAGGAAAGGTATCCCTTCAAAGAAGATGTTACATATCGCCTAGGAAAATGGACAACTATGGAGAAAGGCATCCAGTATCTAAGGGAATTAGCCGTGCTTGAGGTGATTTATGGTGACCTGGACGATCAACGGTCATCCAAAGATCCAGATGAAGCCTGGTGCACACAATCCATGTGGCGGAAGTTTGTACGGAGCGCACCATCTTCGCATGCAAAGTCATTGGCAGTAATGTCCTGGAGAGAGGGCGAGGCACCAATGGTGGCAGAGGTGATTGATAGACTCTGGGATTACGACACAAATATCTCTTCCTCGCTTGTCTCTGCTGTGGAGAAACTGTCCCGGGAGTTCCAGCAATTCAAAGAAGATATGTCCTACTCCCCACCTCTATGGAGTAGTGTCTCAGCTGTTAGGAATAAGCGTCCTTTGACTCAAAGAAGGGGATACACACCATGGGCCACCCTATGGTTCTACCTGCGTGACCATGGAGAGGACATGATGAGGTGGGATGGCAGGCCTACCTCAACCCTACAGGCACGAGTACATGAACAGCAAGGAAGAACAGTCACTCAGGGAGGCTCTTCCAGGAAAGCTGCTGCTCCAGTTTCCAGCAAGCAAGTCCCCAGACAGAGGAGTAGAAGCGCAGATTTTATTTCTAACTGTAATAGAGGGACTCCTGATAGACATTTACAGGAAGTGAGTTGTGACTGCCATGATCAGGACTAGAGGGGCCCTGCCTCCAGCCAGGTGGAGGAAAGGGACAACCAGGCTTACTGTACTGTGTGGATCCGATGGCCTGGCACATCTGACCCACAGGACTATAAAGCTTCAGTGGACACCGGCGCACAGTGTACCTTAATGCCATCAAACTATGTAGTGGCAGAACCCATCAGCAGTGCTGGAGTGACAGGGGGATCCCAAGAGCTAACTGTATTGGAGGCCAATGTGAGCCTAACCAGGAATGAGTGGCCAAAGCACCCCATTGTGACTGGCCCAGAGGCTCCTTTCATCCTTGGCATAGACTATCTCAGGAGAGGGTATTTCAAGGACCCAAAAGGATACAAGTGGGCTTTTGGTGTAGCTGCCTTGGAGATGGAGGAAACTAAACAGCTGTCTGCCTTGCCTGGCCTCTCAAAGGACCCTTCTGTTGTGGGGTTGCTGAAGGTCAAAGAACAACAGGTGACGATCGCCACCACAACAGTGCACCGGCGGCAATATCGCACCAACAGAGACTCTCTGATCCCCATCCATAAACTCATTCAACAACTGAGGAGCCAAGGAGTCATCAGTAATACCCACTCACCCTTTAACAGTCCCCTATGGCCAGTGCGGAAGTCTAATGGAGAATGGAGGCTAACAGTAGACTATCGTGGCCTGCATGAAGTCACTCCACCGTTGAGTGCTGCAGTGCCAGACATGCTAGAACATCAGTACGAACTGGAGTCAAAGGCAGCCAAGTGGTATGCCTCAATTGATATTGCTAATGCATTCTTCTCAGTCCCTCTGTCAGCAGAGTGCAGGCCACAGTTTGCTTTCACTTGGAGGGGCATCCAGTACACCTGGAATCGACTGCCCCAGGGGTGGAAACACAGCCCTACCATTTGCCATGGACTGATTCAGACTGTACTGGAACAGGGAGAAGCTACAGAACACCTTCAATACATTGATGACATCATTGTGTGGGGCAACAGAGCAGAAGTTGTTTTTGAGAAAGGAGAGAAAATAGTCAATTCTTCTGAAGGCCAATTTTGCCATAAAACAAAGTAAGGTCAAGGGACCCGCACAAGAGATACAGTTCTTAGGAATCAAATGGCAAGATGGTCGTCGTCAGATTGCAGTGGATGTGATCAACAAAATAGCAGCCATGTCTCTACCAACTAGCAAAAAGGAAACACAAGCTTTCTTGGGTGTTGTGGGTTTTTGGAGAATGCATATTCCAAATTACAGTCTGATCGTAAGCCCTCTCTATCAAGTGACCCGGAAGAACAATGATTTCAAATGGGGCCCTGAGCAATGACAAGCCTTTGAACAGATGAAACGAGAAATAGTTCATGCAGTAGCTCTCGGGCCAGTCCGGGCAGGACAAGATGTAAAAAATGTGCTCTACACTGCAGCCAGGGAGAATGGCCCTACCTGGAGCCTCTGGCAGAAAGCACATGGGGAGACCCGAGGTCAACCCCTAGGATTTTGGAGTCGGGGATACAGAGGGTCCGAAGCCCACTATAGTCCAAATGAAAAAGAGATATTGGCAGTATATGAAGGTGATTGAGCTGCTTCAGAAGTGGTTGGTACTGAAGCACAGCTGCTCCTGGCACCCCGACTGCCAGTGCTGGGCTGGATGTTCAAAGGAAACGTCCCCTCTACACACCATGCACCTGATGCTTTGTGGAATAAATTGGTTGCACTGATCACCCAGCGGGCTCGAGTAGGAAACCCCAGTCGCCCAGGAATCTTGGAAGTGATTATGGACTGGCCAGAAGGCAAAGATTTTGGATTATCACCAGAGGAGGAGGTGACACATGCTGAACAAGACTCACTGTATAACAAACTGCCAGAAGATGAAAAGCAGTATGCCCTCTTCACTGATGGGTCCTGTCGCCTTGTGGGAAAGCATCGGAGAGGGGTGGACTTGACCATGGATGTGATTGCACAGGTTATCCACAAATGTGAAACATGCCCTGCAATCAAGCAAGCGAAGCGGGTAAAGCCTCTGTGGTATGGGGGACGATGGCTTAAATATAAATATGGGGAGGCCTGGCAAAATGACTGTATTATACTCCCACAAACCCGTCAAGGGAAGCGGCATGTGCTTACAATGGTAGAAACATCGACTGGCTGGCTGGAAACATATCCTGTCCCCCACGCCACTGCCCAGAACACTATCCTGGGTCTCGAAAAACAAGTCCTGTGGTGACATGGCACCCCAGAGAGAATTGAGTCAGACAACGGGACTCATTTCCGAAATAACCTCATAGACACCTGGGCCAAAGAGCACGGCATTGAGTGGATGTATCACATTCCCTATCACGCACCAGCCTCTGGGAAAATTGAACGGTGCAATGGACTGTTAAAAACCACACTGAGAGCAATGCGGGGTGGAACATTGAAGCACTGGCATACACCTTTAGCAAAAGCCACGTGGTTAATCAGCACCAGGGGATCTGCCAACCGAGCTGGCCCTGACCAGTCAGAACGCTTACATACTGTGGAAGGGGATAGAGTCCCTGTAGTGCACGCAAAATGTATGCTGGGCAGAACAGTCTGGGTTCTTCCTGCCTCGGGCAAAGGCAAACCCATTCGTGGGATTGCTTTTGCTCGAGGACGTGGCTGCACTTGGTGGGTGTTGCGGGAGGATGGAGAAATCCAATGTGTGCCTCAAGGGGATTTGATTTTGGGCGAAAACAGTCATTGAACTGAATGGCACAATGGAAACTGCTGTATAATATTGTGCGTCACCTCTGTGTTGTATCAATGATATCAGAGTACGAGCCTCCCAACCAATGGAAGATAAACTGTGAAACAAGGCACCCCTAGCCACCCAGAATTTACTGAGGTTGGTTAGAAATCAAGGGGGCTCAACTTCTGCCAAATTGTGCAACCCAACAGTGGATCGTGACAGGTGGGCACCCCCAGTGTTGTGGGACTTCACCCCTGAACAAGTGCAGAATCCTGAAAAATGAGTAGAATATTTGGAGGAAGTATGTTGTCAACCTGGCAATTCCAGAGAGATACAAATCACTGCAATGTGCTGGGGCCTGGCCCATGCCTATCAAGCCCTGTTTAACACTCTTCAGTACCCCGAAAGGGACAAGAAGGCCTCTGGATCTAAAAAGACAAAGACAAGTAAAGTGACAAGCACTGCGCCCACTCAAGTCCCCAGGACAGGCATTGCAGCTACTCCAACCCCAGTGACAAGCACTGCGGCCTCTCAAACCCCCACGACAGACGCTGCGGCTACTCCAACCCCGGTGACAAGCGTTGCAGCTGAATCAGAGGACCAACCTCTGCCAGTATCAGTCACCCCTATACACAAGAAGAAATCCTGGAAGAGAAAGTCAACTCGTTTAGAAAGAGATGATGGAAAGGCAGGGCTATCACTAGGAGAGGAGGCGGAAGAAGAGGAAGAACCTGTAAAAGAAACGGAAACTAGCCGATCCCTATCCTTGAGTGACTTGTGGGATATGCAAAAGCATTTCGGCCGTCCTTCAGGTGAGCACATTGTCACCTGGCTTCTCCGATGCTGGGATAATGGGGCCAGCAGTCTGGAATTAGAGGGGAAGGAAGCCAAACAACTGGGATCCCTTTCTAGGGAAGGGGGCATTGACAAAGCACTTGGAAAAGGGACACAAGCGCTCAGCCTCTGGAGGCGACTCCTGTTCGGTGAGAGAGAAAGGCAGCCCTTCAAGGAAGATATAGTATATCGCCTAGGAAAATGGATGACTATGGAGAAAGGTATCCAGTACCTGAGGGAACTAGCCGTGCTTGAGGTGCTTTATGGTGACCTGGACGATCAACGGTCATCCAAAGATCCAGATGAAGCCTGGTGCACACGATCCATGTGGCAGAAGTTTGTACGGAGCGCACCATCAACGCGTGGGAACTCACTGGTAGTAATGTCCTGGAAAGACGGCAAGGCACCAGCGGTGGCAAAGGTGATTGATAGACTCTGGGATTACTAGGCCAATCTCTCTTCTTCCCTCCTCTCGGCTGTGGAGAAACTGTCCCGGGAGTTCCAGCAATTCAAAGAAGATATGTCCTACTCCCCACCAGTATGGACCAGTATCTCAGCCATTAGGAGTAAGTGTCCCTTTGCTCAAGCGACACGATACATATGACGGGGTATCCTATGGTTTTAACTGCGTGACCACGGAGACGACATGAGGAAGTGGGATGGAAAGCCTACCTTGACCCTAGAGGCATGGGTATGTGAGCTGCAAGGGAAAAGAGTCGCTCAGGGGGGTTTGTACAGGAAAGCTGCTGCTCCAGTTTCCAGTGAGCAATTCCCCAGACAGAGGAGTAGAAGTGCTGATTTTCTTCCAGATCTTAACACAGACATTTGTGATTCATATTTACAAGAAGTGAGTGACAAGTACTATGATCAGGACTAGGGGGGCCCTGCCTCCAGCCAGGTGGAGGAAAGGGATAACTGGGCTTACTGGACTGTGTGGATCCGATGGCCTGGCACATCAGACCCACAGGAGTATAAGGCTCTAGTGGAAACTGGTGCACAGTGCACCTTAATGCCATCAAGCTATATAGGGACAGAACCCATCAGCATTGCTCGAATGACAGGGGGATCCCAAGAGCTAATTGTATTGGAGGCCGAAGTGAGCCTAACTGGGAATGAGTGGCCAAAGCACCCCATTGTGACTGGCCCAGAGGCTCCGTGTATCCTTGCCATACACATCCTCAGGAGAGGGTATTTCAAGGACCCAAAAAGGTGCAGGTGGGCTCTTGGTATAGCTGCCTAGGAGATGCAAGAAATGGAACAGCTGTCTGCCTTGCCTGGCCTCTCGAAGGACCCTTCTGTTGTGGGGTTGCTGAAGGTCAAAAACAACAGGTGACGATCACCACCGATACGGTGCACCAGCGTCAATATCGCACCAACCGAGACTCCCTGATTTCTATTATAGAGCTAATTCGTCGACTGTAGAGCTGTCCTGGTTTCAGCTGGGATAGAGTTAAATTTCTTTGTAGTAGCTAGTATGGGACTATGTTTTGGATTTTTGCTGGAAACAGCGGTGATAACGTGGAGATGTTTTAGTTGTTGCTAAGTAGCGCTTACACTGGTCAAGGACTTTTTCAGCTCCCCATTCTCTGCCGGGTGCACAAGAAGCTGGGAGGGGACACAGCTGGGACAGCTGACCCAAACTGACCAATGGGATATTCCATACCATATGACGTCATGCTCAGTATATAAAGCTGGGGGAAGAAGAAAAAATGGGGGGACATTGGGAGTGATGGCGTTTGTCTTCCCAAGTAACCACTACGCGTGATGGAGCCCTGCTTTCCTGGAGATGGCTGAACACCTGCCTGCCCATGGGAAGTAGTGAATGAATTCCTTGTTTTGCTTTGCTTCTGCACGCAGCTTTTGCTTTACCTATTAAACTGTCTTTATCTCAAACCATGAGTTACCTCACTTTCACTCTTCCGATTATGTCCCCCGTCCCACCAGGGGGGAGTGAGCGAGCAGCTGCGTGGTGCTTGGTTGCTGACTGGGGCTAAACCACGACAAGAGCGGAAGAGTGACCAGTAAGACGCACTCACCCTTTAACAGTCCCATATGGCCAGTGCGGAAGTCTAATGGAGAGTGGAGGCTAACAGTAGGCTATCGTGGCCTGCATGAAGTCACTCCACCGTTGAGTGATGCTGTGACGGACATGGTAGAACATCAATACGAACTGGAGTCAAAGGCAGCCAAGTGGTATGCCACAATTGATATTGCTAATGTGTTTTTTTCCATCCCTTTGGAAGCAGAGTGCAGGCCACAGTTTGCTTTCACTTGGAGGGGAGTCCAGTACACCTGGAATCGACTGCCCCAGGGGTGGAAGCACAGCCCTACCATTTGCCATGGACTGATTCAGACTGCACCCAAAGAGGGTGGAGCTCCAGAACACCTGCAATACATTGATGACATCGTTGTATGGGGCAACACTAAAGAGGACATGTTTGAGAAAGGGAACAAAATAGTCCAAAGCCTTCTGAGGTCTGGTTTTGCCATAAAACAAAGTAAGATCAAGGGACCCGCAGAAAAGATCCCGTTCATATGGGTGAAACAGTAATATGGGCGTCATCAGATTCCAGTGGATGTGATCAACAATATAGCAGCCATGTCTCTACCAACTAGCAAAAAGGAAACATAAGCTTTCTTGGGTGTTGTGGGTTTTTGGAGAATGCATGTTCCAGATTACAGTCTGATTGTAAGCCCTCTCTATCAAGTGACCCGAAAGAAGAATGATTTCAAAAGGGGCCCTGAGCAACGACAAGCCTTTGAACAGATTAAAGAGGAAATTGTTCATGCAGTAGCTCTTGGGCCAGTCCGGGCAGGACAAGATGTAAAAAATGTGCTCTACACTGCAGCCGGGGAGAATGTCCCTACCTGTAGTCTCTGGCAGAAAGCGCCAGGGGAGACCCAAGGTCGACCCCTAGGGTTTTGGAGTCGAGGATACAGAGGTTCCGAAGCGCATTATACTCCAACTGAAAAAAGATATTGGCAGCATATGATGGGGTTTGAGCTGCTGCAGAAGTGGTTGGTACTGAAGCACAGCTCCTCCTGGTATCCCAACTTCCAGTGTTGAGCAGGATGTTCAAAGGAAAGATACCCTCTACACATCATGCACCTGATGCTACATGGAGTAAATGGGTTCCATAATCACCCAGCAGGCTCGGGTAGGAAACCCCAGTCGCCCAGTAATCTTGGAAGTGATTACAGACTGGCCAGAAGGCAAAGATTTTGGATTATCACCAGAGGAGGAGGTGACACATGCTGAACAAGACCCACTGTATAACAAACTGCCAGAAGATGAAAAGCAGTATGCCCTGTTCACTGATGGGTCCTGTCATCTGGTGGGAGAGCATCCGATATGGAAGGCTGCTATATGGATTCCTATGTGACAAGTCGCAGAAACTGCTGAAGGAGAAGGTGAATCGTGCCAGTTTGCAGAGGTAAAGGCCATCCATCTGGCCTTAGACATTGCCGAATGGGAAAAGTGGCCAGTGCTCTATCTTTATACTGACTCCTGGATGGTGGCGAATGCCCTGTGGGGCTGGCTGCAGCAATGGAAGCAGAACAACTTGCAGCACAGAGGCAAACCCATCTGAGCCGCCACATTGTCGTAAGATATTGCTGCCTGGGTAGAGAACCTGGTTGTAAAAGTACGTCATGTGGATGCTCACGTCCCCAAGAGTGGGGTCACTGAAGAACATCAGAACAACCAGCATGTAGATCAGGCTGCCAAGACTGAAGTGGCTGAGGTGGATCTGGACTGGCAACATAAGAGAGAACTATTTCTAGCTCGGTGGGCCCATGACTGCTGACACGGAAGTCACCACACACGACCAATATGATCAAGCAAATGCCAGTTTATTACAGACACAGCACGGTTAATATAGCTCTGCAACCACCTTATCACACACAAGCCTCTACTGTTTATTATATATAAGCCTATTATTAGTTGGTCAGCACGGCCTTGGGCTTTATCCCAAGGATAGCTACTAGCAGCATCGGCAACTCCCGCCTTGTTTTGCTACGCTGTAACGAGATACTCCTGCTGGTGGTATGGGATGCGGCCCCTGTTGACAGAGTAGCACCTGTGGCCAATCTTGGAATGCAACTTATCAGGAAGACGTAATGCCATCCCACACATTGCCACAGTAAGTTTGTACCATGCCGCTTTGTAAGCCTTGGGAAATACAAAATCACAGCTATTATTAATAGCTACATACATAGGTTTTAACTCGCAACATCCTTGAGGCCGCCTTGTTCCCAGGCCGATTAAGTCCGCGCAGTCCGAGCCTTGATAGTTCACTACGTGTCCTTGGCTTTCCAGATATCCCACAAATCCCCCTTTTTGTTTTTGAGCAATCCAGGCTCCAGTCATCATGCGCTCTACTGCTTTCATGAAACACTTAAAGACACAGCCTAATATTAGCACAGTTAATAATAATCCTAATAATAACACAAGCCCGTGGGTAATTGAATCTCTTACCCATCCTGAGATACCTAACCCAGTTAACCATGAATCAAGGCCTAGAGAGCTAGCTTTTAACTCATTGGTTAGTTTCTTAAGTCGATGTAGTTGCTGGTAAATTGAATTGGAGTTATCTGTAAGGTTCATACAAAATGCATGAGTGGCCGAGATCAACAATGGAGAGGAATGATACGAGGAAATGCATCAGGGCAACGACTGTTGCTGTCCCAGATCTTCTCTCCATGGTTTCACCCAGCGGCTAGGCACCCGCCGTGGACCTTCGTCTGTCAAAACACAAACATAACCTCGACCGGTCATTTTTACTTCTGCGGGACCCTTCCATTCCCCAGTTTTTAAATCTCGATACTGTACTTTTACCAAGTCAGCTTTTTGCAGTCCAGATTGCAATGGCAGATGGTGAATTACAATTGGAGGAGAGTCACGGTCTCCTGTTAACCTCAAATAGTTTAGAATGTAAATCGCTTTTGCAAGACGTTCAGAAGGAACCAGTTCTCCCCCTTTTTGTTTTTGCAACAGCGATTTCAAGGTAGCATGCGCACGTTCCACAATGGCCTGTCCTGTAGGTATGCCAGTTACTCTGCGAATGCCCCACAATTGGCAAAAGCGTTCGAATGTTCGTGAAATATATGCAGGGCCATTATCCGTTTTTATTTCCTGAGGCGTTCCTAAAGCAGCAATGGCCGCATGCATATGCTTCACAACATGTTTGGCTGATTCTCCTGTTTGAGCAGAGGCCCACAACGCATGGGAATAAGTATCAATACTGACATGCACATATTTTTGACGCCCAAATTCTGTAATATGAGTGACGTCCATTTGCCATAACTGCAAGGCTCCTAAGCCCCGAGGATTTACCCCA
The DNA here is from genome assembly GCF_949628215.1 of Phalacrocorax aristotelis. Classification (NCBI taxonomy): domain Eukaryota; kingdom Metazoa; phylum Chordata; class Aves; order Suliformes; family Phalacrocoracidae; genus Phalacrocorax; species Phalacrocorax aristotelis. Next base: position 20,069,932 of record NC_134310.1, read on the forward strand.
AGACCCTGACCAAATCCCAGTTTTTGGCAAGCCGGACACGATTGCACGATGCCTCGGGCATCTGACAGCTTTAGGTTAAACTGTTTTGCTAAGACCTTTGCAGATTGATGTAAAAATTCATGAGACAAACGGGCCTGCTCAAACAGGTTGACATTGTGATTTTTCCAAGCAGTAGCGACTAGCTTGTCTGCTACATTGTTTCCGATAGACAAGCCTTGATTAAACTGATGGCTGTGAATGTGTGTCACAAAATAGGGTTTTCTGTGTTGATTCAACAAAAACAAAAGCTGCATCAGTAACATATATAAGGTGTTACTTTTTAGAGTTTTGATCATGGCGCGTTCCAAGCGCTGTACCGTTCCCACCACATAGAGTGAGTCTGAGACTACATTTAAAGGGTCGTCAGGCCAGCGTTGAAAAACCCACAAGACTGCTCTCAGTTCGAGTGTCTGCAAAGAGTCTGTGGCGTTCCCTGTAAGAAGCTGATGATGCCACTGGTTGTTGCTGTGCCAAGCAAAAGAAGCTCGTTTTGATTTCCTTCCAGCATCGGTGAATACTGTGAGTCCTTCTACTGGTACTTCTGACCTGCGAGGGATTTCCTCAAATTCCTGGTTTTGCAATAGTGATAAAATTTTTGCTGATGGATAATTGTTAGTAACTGTACCCGGATACTTGGCAAGAGCGATCTGGATTGTCTCTGAGGTCGCTAAGAGCCAGTCCAAATAGCTCTGTGCTATAGGCATAAATATTGTTGCGGGCTCTTGTCCCGATAACTCCCGAATCCTTCTTCTGCCTTTAATAATTATGTTAGCTAACAGCTCGACCCGTGTACAAACTGTATTTTTGGGTTGATAAGATAAGAATACCCATTCCAGAATGTTGATGTGCCGTTCGTCTAATTGCATTGAGTCCTACTAAATGCTGTCGTTTGGGTGACGAATTAACAGTCAAAAACTGCAAAGGCAAAGTAGCAATTGTTCTCTGTACAGTAGCTGTTAGAATTTTTTCCACAACCTGATCTAACGCCTGTTTCTGTTCTACTGATAGACTTCGTCGCTCGTTAGCTTTGGTCGTGGTTCCTAAGAGAGGCATTAAAGGAGCTAAATCATCATTAGTGATTCCACTAACAGCTCTTACCCACTGAATGTCTCCCATCAATTTTTGAACATCTGAGAGGGTCTTAATGTCTGTTTTAAGTTTGATTTTCTGTGGTCGGACTGCACTCCCGGTAATGGTCCAGCCCAAATACTGCCATGGACCTTGGCGCTGCACCTTTTCTGGGGCTATTTTAAGTCCCTTTGGCTCTAAGGTTTCTACTAACTTTTGTAATATTCCTTCCGAATCCATCTTTTCACCGGCAATCAATATGTCATCCATATAGTGAAAAATTAGGAAGGATGGATGTTGCTTTCGGAATGGCTGTAGAGCCCATGCTACAAAATTTTGACACAATGTAGGTGAGTTCTTCATGCCCTGAGGTAACACCACCCATTGATACCTTTTCGCTGGCTCTTGTTTGTTAATTGCCAGTACCGTAAATGCAAATTTCTCTGCATTGTCTGGATGCAAGGGAATAGTAAAGAAACAATCTTTTAAGTCAATGATAAGCAAATCCCAGTTCTCAGGGATCATTACAGGGGAAGGTAATCCTGGCTGTAGTGCCCCCATGTCCTGCATAACAGCGTTTACTGCTCGTAAATCGTGCAGTAGTTGCCATCTGCCGGATTTTTTCGGAATGGTAAAAACGGGAGTGTTCTAGGGCTTGTAGAAGGCACGATATGACCTGCTTCTAATTGTTTGTTTACTAAGTCCTGTAAAATTTGCAGCCTGTCCTGTTTTAGCGGAAAAATTGTAGCTGCTGCGAGGGTGGCAACAGCATCCGGACAATCATCCTAGAGTCATAAGGAGTTAATAACTGTGAGGAAAAAATGTGTTGCAACACAGACTGAGTATATGGTGTTTTTAACCCATACTGAGTAACAGCATTTTTGGCCTCCTTCAACACTTTCCAATCCAATGCTTCCCACACCCCTCTCCCATTATTATCTGCTATAACTGGAAATGCCAGTGGCAAAAACTGCCCTTCTATCATGGCATCTCGAATCACCCCTTTCCATCGCATGGATGGGTCTCCCGCCCCCCTGCCAACAGCCCTTGCCCAAATACCACTGACGCTGGTGGCGCTGGCATCGGTGCAGGAGTACTGGTCCCACCTGGTGTTTCATTTGGGACGAATGGGTTAGACCCCGATGGTCCGGGGCATGGCACAGACAGAGGAGCTGGTAACTTTCCCAGCGGCACCCCTAGGCGAGCCTCTAAAGTTTCCAGCCTTTTTACTAATTCCCGCAATTGTGCATCCCCCAAACTGTTTGCTCTCCCCGCCTCCTCTTCGCAACGTGACGGTGGAGAAGAAGGTTGCACGGGAGGGTAAAGTGCAGTGGTCGGCGCCGGTGAAGAGGGTCGGGGTGGTGGATTGGCGTCATCACAAATCCGAGGACTGTCTGACTGTGTTGCATCTGGTGGTAGAAAATCTTCTGCAGCTTTTCCCTCTGGTACTGGTACATGTGTGGTGGCGTGAGCTGTGGCTACAGTTTCTGCTGGGATTCGGACCCCCCCCGCAGCACGAGCCGGGGTTGCGGCAGGGATCGTTGGACCCTGGAACAGCATGCCGGTTGCAGAGGCAGACCCGTCGGCTGGAGTCAAAGCCGCAAATGCAGACGCCACAGCTTGCCATTCAGCCTTCATGCTTTGCAATGTTTCAATAATCAGCCTCCACACGGTAGAGAATTTGCTCGCTTCCCTGGATCCTTTACTTATTTCATCCCACAGCTCTGCCCCTATTTTTTCCCATATTGATACATCAAAGATGGCTCCAGCTGTGGGGATCAAGTCTTTTCCCTTTGCCCAGGATAGCAAAGCCTTCAGGGTAGACGAGTCATAATTCAGCCCTCTCATTGAGAGGATATGTTGGAGGAGCTTAACCACTGCTGACTCTTCTTTTGTCATGGTGGACCCCATCTCCTCCCCGGCCGCCCGCCTGATCAGGGCGAGTTCCAATCTTTTGCGCTAGCGTCTTCCCGAGTGCCGGGGCAGCACTCACCTACAACCGGCTTCCGCACCCTCCGTCTTCGGCTCCGTCGGAAAATCCAACTCCGATCCGGGGGTCCCTGTTCGGGCGCCACTTGCTGACGCGGAAGTCACAGACACCGCACACGACCAATATGATCAAGCAAATGCCAGTTTATTACAGACACAGCACGGTTAATATAGCTCTGCAACCACCTTATCACACACAAGCCTCTACTGTTTATTATATACAAGCCTATTATTAGTTGGTCAGCACGGCCTTGGGCTTTATCCCAAGGATAGCTACTAGCAGCATCGGCAACTCCCGCCTTGTTTTGCTACGCTGTAAGGAGACACTCCCGCTGGTGGTATGGGATGCGGCCCCCGTTGACAGAGTAGCACCTGTGGCCAATCTTGGAATGCAACTTACCAGGAAGATGTAATGCCATCCCACACATTGCCACAGTAAGTTTGTACCATGCCGCTTTGTAAGCCTTGGGAAATACAAAATCACAGCTGTTATTAATAGCTACATACATAGGTTTTAACTCGCAACATCCTTGAGGCCGCCTTGTTCCCAGGCCAATTAAGTCCGTGCAGTCCGAGCCTGGATTGTTCATTACGTGTCCTTGGCTTTCCAGATATCCCACACATGACACCTCAGGCCATCAAGGAAGAGATGCAACATACAGGTGGGCTCGCGATTGAGGGGTGGACTTGACCATGGACGCTATTGCACAGGTGTCCTGGGTTCAGCTGGGATAGAGTTAAACTTCTTCATAATAGCTAGTATGGGGCTATGTTTTGGGGTTTTTTTCTGGAAACAGTGGTGATAATGTGGAGATGTTTTAGTTGTTGCTAAGTAGCACTTACACTGGTCAAGGACTTTTTTAGCTCCCTGTGCTCTGCTGGCTGCACGAGAAACTGGGAGGGGACGCAGCCTGGGGAGCCAAGGAGTGATCAGTAAGACCCACTCACCCTTTAACAGTCCCATATGGCCAGTGCAGAAGTGTAATGGAGAGTGGAGACTAACTGTAGACTATCGTGGCCTGAATTAAGTCACTCTGCCATTGAGTGCTGCCGTGCCAGACATGGTAGAGCATCAATATGAACTGGAATCAAAGGCAGCTACATTTTAATAGGCTGTTCTATTTGCACTACCTCATTTGTTTTTGCTTACTAAAATTGTTCTTGGCATTCCCACGCTCCTGTCTCTGTTTTTTATTGCCGCCTTGCTTCAGTTCAAGGATGTGTCAAACAGTGCTAAGTTACTTGCAAATTCATCCCCCACAAGTAATAATCGAATTGATATTTCTTGCTAATCAGTTACTGTCGTGGTTCAGCCTCAGGTGGCAACTGAACACCACGCAGCCGCTCGCTCACTCCCCCCCACCCCCGTGGGATGGGGGAGAGAATCGGATGAGCAAAAGAACCTGTGTGTTGAGATAAGCACAGTTTAATAATTACAATAAAATAATGATTATAATAATGATTATGATAATAATGACAATAATGTTAATAACATAAAATGGAAAAGGAAGGGAAGGGGAAAAAAGGGAAAAAACCACAGAAACACAAACGAGACAGCCGCTCACCACCCGCCGACTGATGCTGCCCGTCTCCGAGCCGCGATTGCTGCCTCCCTCCCCTGGCCAGCTCCTCCCAGTTAACATACTGGCCATGATGTTACATGATATGGAATATCCCTTTGGTCAGTTTGAATCCGCTCTCTTAGCTGTGCCCCCTCCCCTCCCGGCTTCTTGTGCACCCGGCAGAGCATGGGAAGCTAGAAATGGCCTTGACTAGTATGAGCGCTACCCAGCAACAGCCAAAACAGCTGTGTGTTATCTCAACATTTTTTTCATGCTAAGTTCAAAGCACAGCACTATGCCAGCTAGAGTGAAGAAAATTAACTCTATCCCAGCTAAAACCATGACACACACTTAATTCAAATATGCAGACGCACCCTCAGTTACATATATCATTTGTGCCGGGAATAGCCTTGCAGTCGTAAAGTTTTCTCTGATATTATCAGCTGGCAGGGTGCATTTAAATGTGTCTCAACAAGTCGGTTATTTTTTGAACTTGTTACTCCCTTACACAGAGAACTGGAATTTGTGACCTGAAATCTGACACTAAGTAAGCAGAATAAGTAACCTAGATAATACTCCAGAACAGAAGAAATAAGAAAAATCGGGATAGCGTGAATCTCTCTTCTGGGTCAGCTGTCTGGTTCTTCTCTTCCTTTGAGGTTTGCAGTCATCGTTTAGTCTAGATTTTCCTTAGCAATTTTTGGCAGGCTTTGCTGTCTTTATGTTTTTAGAATAATGTATTTATTTGTTTAGAATACATGGCAGGAGGGGGGATCCATGTCCAGAGGGAAATCATAGGTAGTGATCTTCACCCAGATATCGTTTAACAGCTTTATTAAAGATCTCAAAGGCAGAGGCCTAATAAACTTAATTCTCTTCAGGTTGGTTCTTGAAGAAGATTTGTGAAAACCCGGAGAAGGAATTGTGAAAAAGCGTCAGTCTCAGATGTGAACAAGAAGGGCAATAAAAGGATTTAATGTGGAATAACAATCGATAATATGACTGAGGCTGGAAAAGCAGGCTTCCAGGTGTGTGGCCGTGAGAGTCCTTGGATAAACCTCAAGAAGGACAGCCTCACTTGCATTGTAGGCCTTGGGAAGTAACATTCACAACCACGTTAGGAAAAATATAGTGCAGCAAGACATTTGCATGAGCGGCAGGAGGTAGGTAAATGGGAGCAGCCCGTACGTAAGAGGTGTTTTGGGGCTGAATGCAGAGACAGTGGGACAAGGCGTGTGAAAGCCCCGATATTGCATGAGGGGTTGGTGAGGCCATGTGCAGGACACCATGTAAGTGGGGGGCACTTCTGTGCTGGACTGGATCGCCAGCTGGAGGTCTGAGCTCAGAGAAGAGGAAATCAAATGAGTAATGTGTTTGGAGGTATCAGACTGGATACTGAGCTATCAAACTTCTGTGAAAAAGAACGAGACTTTACCGAAAGAGTGGTCAGGTGTTGGAACAGGCTGCCCAGAGAGGTGGTGGCGTCACCATCCCTGTAGGTGTTCAAAAAACATGTCGACATGGCACTTCAGGGCATGGTTTAGGAGGCGTGGTGGCGTTGGGTTGACGGTCGGACTTGATGATCTTAGAGGTCTTTTCCAACCTTAATGATTCTATGATTCTATGAAATACCTCATGGTCCATGTCATACAATGAAATTTGGGAATACGATACATTTATTTTAGGGCACGTGAAACTTAAAATCTCTTCCACATTGTAGCTACACTGATATAGTCACAAAAATGTAATCAGTCCATTAATATGTTAGATATATCTATCTAGTGAGTAACCCAGCACTCGCTGAACGAATATTTTCCTTAAACAAATTAATCTTTTTTTAGTAGGCTCATTTCAAAATTACCTCTTGTTCAAAGAAAGACAATCCACTCTGACATAGGAGAAGGGACTGACAGAGCTGGGATTGTTCAACCCGGAGAAGAGAAGGCTCAGGGGGATCTCGCCCGTGTGTATAAATAGCTGATGGGAGCATGTGAAGAAAGAGCCAGACTTCTTAGCGGTATGCAGTGAAAGCACAAGAGCCAATGGGCGCAAACTAAAATATGGGAAATTCCATTTAAACACAGAAATCTTCCTCATATTGGGGGTGGTCAAACACTGGAACAGGTTACCCTGACAGGCTCTGGAGTCTCCATCCTTGCTGAGATTCAAAGCTTGATGGAACACAGCCCTGAGCAACCTGCTGTTAGACTGGACAATCTCCAGAGATGCCTTCCAACCTCAACCGTTCAGTGATGCTGTGACTCAGACCGAAATCTCCATGGTCATTTAAAACAAATATTAAGAGACTTCTGAGAAGACAAAGGCCACATTTTGAGAAAGGCCTACATGGCCTATGGCTTTAAGCCACATCTTCTTAAGACATTCAGAAATTTCTAAGCCCGAGTCCTACTTGCTTTCAGCAAGGCTTAGGTTTCTTAAGAAATGTAAAGCTGAAGTTTGCTTTGGTTCTGCAGTTCCTGGTGGGAGGGGGTTGGGGTGTGGGTTTTTTTCTCCTATCATCTTTGGCTTTTATTACTCAAGGACTTCTTATGCCTTGAAAGCATGACAGGGCTTGTTTCATAAACAAAAATCCTGGTCATGTGGTCAGACAGGCAGAAATCCAGTATGTAAAATGTTCTGGCTTGTGTTCTTTCTTCCTCCTCTGTAGGATGGTTCCTGTATGCCAGCTGCATAACCAGTAGTCAGCCTCAGTGCTGAGTACTTCTGTGAAAATGTGAAAAATCACTGATTCTTTCATATTAATGAGGGAGATCTGCTTATTTGCATCTGACAGCCTATCAGTCTATTAGTTAAAGCAGAAGGCATGACATTATTGAGCACTATAATACACTACGCATCAGTCTCTTCTTATTGGATTTGGTTGAAGAAAGGTTTCACTGAGAAGAAAGGAGTTCCATGTGGTACCAGAAATCACTTGAGAGATTAGTTTCTATTCAGTTCTCAGCCAGCAATACTCTTTGCAAATTGCTGCTGCAGCCAAGACTTCCTTAGGGTTCCCATAGGCTTTCAACCAATTTAAAAAACCAAAACTCTCTACATGTTCTGAAACAGCCTGTATCAGATTTCTTTGGTTTTGGTTAAATTAGGCTGAAATTACAGTAGTGGATAAGTAACAAACGCTTAGAAGGCAGGCCTGGATAATTCTGATGGGAAAGATTGAATGCTGGCTGCAAGCAATCAGGAGACATCCTGTGCTAATAACATAAAGATCTCCAGCTAAACAGAAGACATTAATAGTTTTTAGACAAAGCAGTAGTAACGCAACATTTATTCCATTAAAATGACATTTTGTCTTTCAGTCTTAATTTTAATTAAACACTGTATCAGAGGGCAAATATTCAACTTGGATGTCCTGAGTGGAGGGGCAGCGCAGTGGGCCAAAGCTTCTTCACATCTTAGGTACAAACAAGAAGTTACGGATGTATGCTCTGTAGTCTTCATTGAAAACAAGCACAAAACTGCAGTGGTCCGTAGATCCCCAAAGAGCCTGGCTGTAATGACACTAGAGGGAGTCCCGAGGCTGCAAGAAAATCTTTTTCCTGTAACAATTTCTTAAGCAAATAGCGCCTTATAAATGAAAATGTTGTTGAAATACAGCTCCTGGGAACAATGAAGGAGCCATTGAATTCAGGTGGGATCAAACAGTATTCAAGTTCTAAATTCCATGTTTTCCAACGATTTATTAAGCAAGCCAAGTGGATTTTAACAAGGACTTTATCTTTTCAGTAAAGAGGATATTTAAAGTCAGCGTTCAAAATGGAGTAAAAGAATCTCTTACATTATCACCCCGGTAATTTAAATTACAAGGCCCCTGTTCTACAGAATCAGTGCTCCCCGTGAGATCCTTCACTGAAGACTTAAAAGTTAGACCATGTGGTTCTGAGTTTTCAAGTTGGACAACTGAATTTTTACTGAAGTCAATAGCAGCCGTCAAGGCTCAGCACCTTGAAGTTCAGGCTACACATTTGCAATAAAAGTAGGTTTTCCAAAAGCGCATCGGTGATTTGGGAGCACAAGTTACTGTGGGATGCTGGGCCATGCGCGTTCTTAAGCCACTTCAGCAATTGTGAAAATTCTGCTGTAAGTATCTGAAAGAGAAATTCATGTGCACCCAGGACCGACAGTCCTCTAGCTCACAATGATAGCTTATCCTCTGCCTCTGAGATGGGGAATACAGCTTGCGCTGTAGGAGATCATAACGTGCAAGCCTGAAGCAAGGCAAGACTGTCTGCTCCGAATGAAGGAGGAGAATGGCATTGGCATTTACTTTCTTTCCTCCCTTTGATGGCCCATGCCTCAAACCAAGACCTCTCAGCCTGCTTCAGGTATTCACCATACAAACCCTGTCCCTTCCAACACATCGCAGAGTGAGCGCTAAGCTCTTGCTCCTCTCCTGATGTTGGGTGAGCTCCGTCAGAGAGCTCTGAGACTGCATTCAGGAAGAGGTTGTCTGTGGGAAACTATAGGCTTGAATCCACATGTGGGTCCCCTGATAAGTTGTTTGAGATAGAAAGCGGGCTGGAGGATTATAGGTACGCGATGGAATTAGCTTGACTACAGACCCAGTGTCAGACCCGATGATGGGAAATTACAGAGAATCTGCAAGTCACCAGGAGGAGGAAGAAAGGCGAGAGATATCTCGGCCTTGAGAGCAAAGAAGAAAGGCAGGGATATCTCTCGGCCTTGAGAGCAAACAATAAACAAGAACAAGGAGTTTAGGCACGAAGTACAGAAATAGACTGTTCGTTAAGGAGGTGTCGCAATCCGTATGAAGTAATTGTTGAAGCTTGTTTACAAGAGCATATAAAAGCGCTGTGACTTAAAAATAAAACTGAAGCTTGCTCTATCACTCACGTTGAGTTGGCTGCTTGCTTTCCTCGCTCGCCGCAACTGGCGCCCGAACAGGGACCTGAAAAGGACTATTTCTGATACGGCAGCGAGAGACGGAGACGCACTGGCAGACGGCAGCCAGGGGGCAAAAGAGGAGTCGATTTATGCATCATTTCTGATACGTTCTGACCCTCCGGCCTGGATCCAACCTCGGAATTCAAGAGGGGATCCGCTTTCCGCAGTTGAAGCTAACCCGGGAGCGAGAGCCGTACAAACGACGCTGATTTATCCTCACATCGGGCGATGGAGGTCGAGGTAGCTTTTGAATTATTAAAGCGCTTTTTAGAAAAGCGGGGAGTAAGTCAGTTAAAAGACTTGTCAGGGCTAGTTGCAGTGGGCAAAGCGAAAGGGTTCTTTAAAGAACCGGAGTCGATTTTTGAAGTAGAGGAGTGGAGAGCTTATGGTGATTGTTTGTGGGACTTGGTGATAGATGACGATAAGACAGCGAAAAAGCTAATGAAACCTTGGCGGGAAGCGATTAACTGTATGAAAAAATATAAAACTGAAAAAAGATTAGCAACAGCCGCCTCTGATCGGCTAGACAATTGTGACCCCAATGCTGGAAAGATTGGAATTGGCTTAGGCAATCCTTCACCTCCCTTCTCAGGGATCCCAGTTATCGTACCTCGAAGGCCCCTTATTCCTCCTCCTCCCCCTCCTCCTCCTCCTGGTAGATCTGTAGAAACAGTTGTCCAGGAAACTAAAATCTTCCTCTTTTTCAGCCAGAGTGGCACAGCCTGAGGGAGTCGACACAGGAGGCTGCAGCTGCCACTGGGAGGAAGAGGTTTGACAGTTGGAGGACCCAGAAGAGAAATTGATGGGATGACACTGACCACAGGTAGTGGTGCCCTTTACCTGCACAGCAATAGCGTACCTTTGAGAAGAAGCTGCTAAGTGATAGCCCTCACTGGGCTGCTCATGTGGCCAGCCCAATGGAGATCCCCAGTGTAGTAATGTTACCAGGGCAAGAGGAAAATCAAAGCCATATAGGCGGGCCAGATACTGCATTTTTGCCCTGGAGCTATCCATGGGCTGAGGGCTTAGGCATTCTCCTCCTCCTCTTTCTTTCCTTGTGCCTGTGCACAGCTACAGGCAGTGAAGGGCCTGCTGTCCTCATCTGTTGTCCTCATGTTCATGCCTGAAATTTCATGGCTGCCCAATTACACTAATGAAGGCTGCTCTTTCTGCTAATGCAACGCAGTTTTAGAAAAGACATGCCCTGAAGAAGCAGGAATATCTATTACGAGGCTGCCATGGTATAGACTCTGCCTTATTCCCCATAGGATACGTGCTAGCAAATGCAGGATGCTCTCCATGTGGTCTCTTCTAGTCACAGATCAACCTCTTGGCATTTCTTTAGCAACACATTTCCTTAATTTATGGAATATAATAATGAGTATGTTAGTTTGCATAGTAAGTGTTATTGAAATCAAACTATGATGATTAAAACAAATGTGGGAAGTGCACTGAATGATGCAGTAGCCTTACTTTGTATTATTTTTGCTTGTTTGTTCCGTTTCAGTATGTGGAGATGTGTTTCTTTAGCCCAGGTATTTACTGATATACATATATGCAAGAGCCTGAACTGTCACGTTGGCCTTAAAAGAAATACTCATTTGCCCCAAGTTCAGTATTAAGCGTTGCAGTTTAGTGTCCTCTCTTCTGCAAGTCCATATGCAACTCTCAGGTAATTAATTGATTTTGCGGGAACCTATTTAAAGCTCCTACACAGAAGTGTAGGAGCACTAATTTTATTTGTGATCTTAACAGGGTGAATTTAGTTTGTGTTTACAAGTGAGTAGCAAATACTATGGTGAGGAAAAGAGGGGCCCTGCCTCCAGCCAGGTGGAGGAAAGGGACAACCGGCTTTACTGGACTGTGTGGGTCCGATGGCCTGGCACATGAGACCCACAGGAGTATAAGGCTCTAGCGGTCACTGATGCACAGTGCACCCTAATGCCATCAAGCTATATAGGGGCAGAACACATCTGTATTTCTGGAGTGACAGGGGGATCCCAGGAGCTAACTGTATTGGAGGCTGAAGTGAGGCTAACTGGGAATGAGTGGCAAAAGCACCCCGTTGTGGACTGATCCAGAGGCTCTGTGCATCCTTGGCTTAGACTACCTCAGGAGAGGGTATTTCAAGGTCCCAAAAAGGTACAGGTGGGATCTTGGTGTAGCTGCCTTGGAGATGGAAGAAATGGAACATCTGTCTGCCTTGCCTGGCCTATCGAAGGACCCTTCTGTTGTGGGGCTGCTGAAGGTCAAAGAACAACAGGTGCCGATTGCCATGGCAACGGTGCACCAGTGGCAGTATCGCACGAACAGAGGCTCTCTGACTCCCATCCATGAGCTCATTCTTCAACTGGAGAGCGAAGGAGTGCTCAGGAAGACACACTCACCCTTTAACAGTCCCATATGGCCAGTGTGGAAGTGTAATGGAGAGTGGAGGCTAACAGTAGACTATAGTGGCCTGCATGAAGTCACTCCACCGTTGAGTGCTGCTGTGACGGATGTGCTAGAACTTCAATATTAACTGGAGTCAAAGGCAGCCAAGTGGTATGCCACAATTGATATCGCTAATGGGTTTTTCTCAATCCCTCTGGCAGCAGAGTGCAGGCCACAGTTTGCTTTCACTTGGAGGGGTGTCCAGTACACCTGGAATTGACTGCCCCAGGGGTGCAAACACAGTCCTACCACTTGCCGTGGACTGATTCAGACTGCACCGGAACAGGGTGGAGCTCCTGAACACCTTCAATACATTGATGACATCGTTGTATGGGGCAACACAGAAAAAGACATGTTTGAGAAAGGGAACAAAATAGTCCAAAGCCTTCTGAAGGCCGGTTTTGCCATAAAACAAAGTAAGGTCAAGGGACCCGCACAAGCGATCCAGTTCTTATAGGTGAAAGAGTAAGATGGACCGTGTCAGATTCCAATGGATGTGATCAACAAAATAGCAGCAATGTCTCCACCAACTAGCAAAAAGAAAACACAAGAGCTTTTGGGCATTGTGGGTGTTTGGAGAATGCATATTCCAGATTATAGTCTGATCATAAGCCCTCTCTATCAAGTGACCCGGAAGAAGAATGATTTCAAATGGAGCCGTGAACAATGACAAGCCTTTGAACAGACTAAACACGAAATAGTTCATGCAGTAGTTCTCGGGCCAGTCCAGGCAGGACAAGATGTTAAAATGTGCTCTACACTGCAGCCGGGGAGAATGGCCCCACCTGGAGTCTCTGGCAGAAAGTGCCAGGGGTGACCCAAGGTCGACCCCTAGGGTTTTGGAGTGGGGGATAGAGAGGGTCCGAAGCCCACTATAGTCCAAATGAAAAAGAGATATTGGCAGCATATGAAGGGGTCCGAGCTGCTTCAGAAGTGGTTGGTACTGAAGCACAGTTGCTCCTGGCACCCCGACTGCCAGTGCTGGGCTGGATGTTCAAAGGGAGGGTCCCCTCTACACATCATGCAAATGATGCTACATGGAGTAAATGGGTTGCACTGATCACCCAGCCGGCTCGAGTAGGAAACCCCGGTCGCCCAGGAATCTTGGAAGTGATTATGGACTGGCCAGAAGGCAAAGATTTTGGATTATCACCAGAGGAGGAGGTGACACGTGCTGAAGAAGCCCCACTGTATAACAAACAGTCAGAAGATGAAAAGAAATATGCCCTGTTCACTGATGGGTCCCGTCGCCTTGTGGGAAAGCACCGGAGATTGGAAGGCTGCTGTATGGAGTCCTACATGAAAAATCACAGAAACTGCTTAAGGAGAAGTTGAATTGGGCCACTTTGCAGAGGTAAATGCCATCCAGCTGGCCTTAGACATCGCTGAACGGGAAAAGTGGCCAGTGCTCTATCTTTATACTGACTCCTGGATGGTGGCCAATGCCCTGTGAGGGTGGTTACAGCAATGTAAGCAGACCAAGTGGCAGCGCAGAGGCAAACCCATCTGGGCTGCCCCATTGTGGCAAGATATTGCTGCCCGGGTAGAGAACCTGGTTGTAAAGGTACGTCATGTGGAGGCTCACGTCCCCAAGAGTGGGGCCACCGAAGAACATCGAAACAACCAGCAGGTAGATCAGGCTGCCAAGATTGAAGTGGCTGAGGTGGATCTGGACTGGCAACATAAGGGTGAACTATTTCTAGCTCGGTGGGCCCATGACACCTCAGGCCATCAAGGGAGAGATGCAACATACAGGTGGGCTCGTGATCAAGGGGTGGACTTGACCATGGATGCTATTTTACAGGTTATCCACGAATGTGAAACGTGCCCTGCAATCAAGCAAGCGAAGTGGGTAAAGGCTCTGTGGTATGGGGGACGAAGGCTGAAATATAAATATGGGGAGGCCTGGCAGATTGACTATATCACAGCACAACAAACCCGCCAAGGCAAGTGCCATGTGCTTTCAATGGTAGAAACATCAACTGGCTGGCTGGAAACATATCCTGTCCCCCACGCCACTGCCCGGAACACTCTCCTGGGTATCAAATACAAACTCCTGTGGCGACATGGCACCCCAGAGAGAACTGAGTCGCACAACGGGACTCATTTCTGAAATAACCTCATAGACAGCTGGGCCAAAGAGCGTGGTATTGAGTGGGTATATCACATCCCCTGTCATGCACCGGCCTCTGGGAAAATCGAAAGATACAGTGGACTATTAAAGACGACACTGAGAGCAATGTGGGGTGGAACATTTAAACACTGGCATACACATTTAGCAAAAGCCACATGGTTAGTCAACACGAGGGGATCTGCCAGGCGAGCTGGCCCTGCCCAATCAGAACCCTTACATACTGTGGAAGGGGTTAGAGTCCCTCTAATGCACATAAAAAGTATGTTGGGGAAACAGTCTGGGTTATTCCTGCCTCAGGCAAAGGCAAACCCATTTGTGGAGCTGCTTTTGCTCGAGGACGTGGGTGCACTTGGTGGGTGATGCGGGAGGATGGAGGAGTCCGGTGTGTGCCTCAAGGGGATTTGATCTTGGGTGAAAACAGCCAATGAACTGAATGGTATGCTGTTAACTGCTATATAATGTTGTATGTCAACACTACTATGGTTGCTATATTCCATATCAATGGTATCATGGTGGGAATCTTTCATTGAACCAAGGAAATTGCAGCGGTGATAGAGCAAGGACTAAGAGCGCAGCTGTGATGGAGCAAGGACTGACTTCAGCATGCAACAATCCAATGCCATACACACCGTCACTCTGAAAGACTCGTGCAATAGATGGAACCCAAAGTCATGGACTAAATGAACTCAATGGACATTTCACAGATATTTTACAGGGGTTTTCCATAGACTAGGGGAATGATAAATGCAATATGCATAGTCTATTAAAGGATGAGAAGGCGGCTAGGGGTTATTGAAATTGTATTGGACAGTATGGGACCTGAGAATGACTGAAATGATATGGAATTGGGGTGGATACTGTCATGTTTTTATCTGGGATAGAATTAATTTTCTTCACTGTACCTGCCATAGTGCTGTGCTTTGGCCTTAGTATGAAAACAATGTTGATTGATAACACACTGATGTTTTAGTTGTTGCTAGGTAGTGCTTATACTAGTCGAGGACTCTTCTAGCTTCCCATGCTCTGCAAGGTGCAGAAGAAGCCGGGAGGGGAGGTGGCACAGCTAAGAGAGCGAGTTCAAACTGACCAAAGGGATATTCCATATCATGTGATGACATGCCCAGTACGTTAACTTGGAGGGGCTGGCCGGGGGTGGGAGGCAGCAATCGCGGCTCGGGGACAGGCAGCATCGGTCGGCAGGTGGTGAGCAGTTGTATCGTTTGTGGTTTTAGTTTTTACCCTTTCTCCATTTTTCTTTTCCTTATATTATCATTACTATTATTATTATCATCATCACTATTATCATTATTATTTTGTTTAAATTAGTAATCTGTTCTTATCTCAACCTACAGACTTTTTATGCTTTGCTCTTCCAATTCTCTCCCCTGTCCCACAGGGGTGGGGGGAGTGAGCGAGCGGCTGCGTGGTGTTTAGTTGCCGAGTGGGGCTGAACCACGACAGGTATTGGTACGCTTCTGTAAGCCGCATAAGTTTTGTACTCTTGGTGGTACGGATTTATTGATACTGAACTCGGATACTGGCTTGTTCCCATTGAATTTGGATATACCCATCAGGCGTTGTAAAATTGAAAGCTAAGTATGAATGAGCTGAGTTAACACTGGTGTGACTGGTGAATGAACGAGTGACTGAGATGCAGCATAGCTGCAAAGCAAGTGTGGAGTTCTGACCCTTGGTTCCGCTATCCTGCCAGGGGTAATACCGCAACAAAGCGATTGTTAACTTTATTACGGACCAATAGTATGCCATCTAAGTACACGTTGTCATCTTGTGTGCCTCGTAAATAAGAAAACGGAATGGAGGGAAATCAGAGCAGCGAAATTCCAAAGAAAAGCCCCCTAGGATGTATCCTAGCACACTGCAAAGATATAGGGGGACCGCCGGGTGGGAGTGTGAATAAGAAAACACTGTATTGTTTTTTAAAGGGAAGAAAGAATGTGGGATGAGGTTATGTATGCAGATATGTTTTCCACTTTGCAGAATCATCCGGAGTGGCAGAGAGATTGTGGTATTAATATTCCACCAGAAGATGCCCTGGTTTTATCTTCAGAAAAAGAAAAGAGAAGTGAAAAGAAGGAGCGGGAGAAAATAAGGAGATGCTGTTCAGCATGTAGCATTGGGCAGAGGTGTTTGAAAACTTTAAACCCTAGAAAGAAGCGAGAGGAGATAGAGGATCAGCCTGAAGATTTGGGATTACCCCCCGCTTAGTAACAAAGTTGCCTCTCCCACACCCACCACTTTTGAAACAGACAGTAGTAGTGAGGAGGAGGGAGCGATGACTAGTTTTACTCCGGTCACAGCACAAACTCGGAGTAAAACTCAGAAGGCTCCCCAACTCCTAGCCCCATTGCAAGAGGTAATGGGGGTAGGAGGTCCAGCTAGAGGAAAAGTACCCTTCTCCACTACTGATTTAGATGCCTGGAGAGAGGTAGCTAGGGGATACCAGGACGACACCTCTCGAGTGGCAAAACGATTTGAATTAAGAGTAAAAAAACTAGGACCCCGATTGGAGAGATGTAGATTTGATTTTGGGGGAAATGATGGAAACAGAAGAACAATTAGTATTAAAAACTGCACGAACTCATGTGCAGGCCCAAATTACTGGGGGAACCTTACAAGGGAATGTGGACGATTACATTCACCTGACGGACCCACATTGGGCCCCCAATGCTGGGCGTGATGATAGATTATTAAAAAGATACCGAGATTGGATAAAATTTGGCTTAGAAAATGCAATTCCAAAAGCTGTAAATTGGTCAGCATTGTATGCTGTCAAACAGGGTCAGAAAGAGACCCCTCCTGAATTTTTGGATCATCTGAGAAATGCCATGCGAAAACACACTACCCTAGATCCCTCCTCGGATGTGGGACAACAACAACTTGTTTCTCTATTTTTGGGGCAATCGTCTACAGCTATAAGAAAGAAGCTACAGAAGTGAAAAGAACCGGAAATAAGAAGCTTAGAGAAATTGCTTGAGGAGGCACAGAGAGTATTCAGGAATCAGGAGAATGCCGATAGAGGAAAAATGACAAAAGTGATGGCGACAGCTACGGTGGCAGCCTTGGAACAGAGAGGAATGGTAAACAGAGGAGGACTGAAAGGATGAGGAAAGGGAAGGCCCTTTGGAAATAGAGGGGGACTGGGAAAGAATCAGCGTGCATATTGTTGGGAGGAAGGACATTGGAAAAATGAATGCCTCTGCTTTTCTAACTGCATCTCTGCACACTCTGGCAATGCCCTTGTAGCTCTCGATGGCTAATCCTCCACTTCTCCATCTCTGGTAGGCTTCCCTTTTGGATTTGAGTAGACCCAGGAGGTCATGGTTGAGCCATGGGGGCCTCTTGCTCCGCTTACTTCCTTTTCCTTTGTAGGGGATGAATTGGCTTTGTGCTTCCAAGCGAGAGTTCTCAAAGAATTCCCAGCACTCACTAGCTCCTTTGTCTTCCATGGAAGCTTCCCATCGAATCCCTCCCAACTGAGCCCTGAGTGAACTGAAGTTTGCTCTCCTAAAATCCAGAACCCTTGTCTTAGGGGTGACCTTCAACACGCTCAGCAGGATCCCGAACTCCACAATATTGTGGTCACTGCAGCCAAGGCTATCACTAACCGAGATATTACAAAGCAGGCTTTCTCGGTTTGTGAATAGCAAGTCCAGCAGTGCCTCATTCCTGGTTGGCACATCTAACATTTGTATCAGGAAACAGTCCTCTATACATTCCAGGAACTTGGTGGATGACATGCGAGCTGCCGTATTGTTCTTCCAGCAGATGTCTGGGTAGTTGAAGTCACCCATCAGGACCAGGTTCTGTTGGCCAGAAGCTTGCTTTAGTGCCCCAAATATTGCTTCGTCGGCTTCGTCATCGTGGTTAGGAGGTCGGTAGCAGATGCCCACTGTGAGGTCCTGCTTGGAGATGACCCCTTTGACTTTAACCCAGAGGCATTCGATAGAGCAGTCGCAATCACCATAGTTGACTTTGATACATTCAAGGTGTTCCTTGATGTAGAGTGCAACTCCTCCACCTCTTCTACCCTGCCTGTCCTTACGAAAGAGCCTGTAACCGTCCATTGCGATCCCCCAGTCAGTTGAGTTGTCCCACCATGTTTCAGTTACTCCTATGATGTCATACCCTTCTGAGTGGGAACAGAGCGCCAGTTCCTCCTGTTTGTTTCCTAGACTGCGTGAATTTGTAGACATACACTTGAGCTGATTACTCTTCTGTTTCACCTCTTGGGAGACAGCTAAGGAACCTTTACCACCACACTGCTTGGCCTGACTTACTCCCCCGTTGGACGTGCTGGCGTGAGTGTTTTCGCAACGGATCCCACCCCCCAAGTCCTTCAGTTTAAAGCCCGCCTCACCAAGTTAGCCAGCCTACTGCTGAAGATTCCCTTACCCGTTTTAGACAGATGGATTCCATCCCTCCCTAGCATGTCGTCGTCATTGAAGAACACCCCATTGTCATAAAAGCCAAACCCCTCCCGGTGGCACCAGCCACGTAGCCAGGAGTTGATATACATTATGCGCCTGTTTCTGGCTGCTCCCTTCCCTCAAACTGGCAAAATGGAAGAGAAGATCACTTGGGCGCCAATGTTTTTCACTTGCTCCCCCAGGGCTCAAAAGTCTCCCTTGATTTTACCCAGGTTGCGACTCTCAGTGTCGTTCATGCCTATGTGAAATAGTAATAGTGGATAGTAGTCTGTTTTCCTGATGAGTTGTGGCACCCTCTCGGCAACGTCCCAAAGCCCAAGGAGACCCCGCAGACCTTGATAGCTGAAACAGAAGTCGACTGACGGGGACCTGGGGCATCTACCCTAGCAGATCCACTGGTTAAAATAAAGCTAGCGAGACAAGAGAGAGAGGTAGAATTCTTAGTAGATACAGGTGCTTCTTTCTCTGTTTTGAATCCAGAACTGATAGCTATAAGTAAAGATTTTGTGAATGCAATAGGAGCTACTGGCCAACAGGAAAGGGCATTCTTTTTGAAGCTGCTCAAATTTAAATTAGGAACGCGGATTGGAATACACCGATTTCTATATTTACCAAAATCAACCAAGCCATTATTGGGTCAGGATTTATTGGAACAACTGGAAGCAGAAATAGCCTTTAAACAGGGAACCATGGAACTAAAGGCAAACGGGAACCAATTATTTTCAATTTTAAGTTTGGCCCTAATGCACCCTGAAAAGTCCGCTGTATCGGTGCCCAAAATTGAAGAGATTATTAGTCAGGTATATCCAGGAGTATGGGCTGCGGGAACCCCAGGGAGGGCAAAGAATGCCATTCCCATAGCAGTAGAACTTAAAGAAGGGATAAGCCCAGCATGACAAAAACAATACCCCTTGAAGTTAGAACACTGGAAGGGAATAGAAGGACTGATTAATAATTTTGTACAGCATGGGCTATTAATAGAATGTGAATCAGAATATAATACCCCTATATTACCGGTAAAAAAGCCGGATGGATCTTATCGGGTAGTACAAGATTTAAGAGAAGTGAACAAAATTATTAAGGACCTACACCCTGTGGTAGCTAATTCTTATACCTTACTAAATTACGGGATAATCAAGTATGGTTTACAGTAGTGGATTTAAAGGACGCATTCTTCTGTTTGCCTTTAGCCAAAGAAAGTCAAAATATATTTGCATTTGAATGGGAAAGCCCTACCACTGGTAGGAACACTCAGCTTACCCTGGACAGTGTTACCCCAAGGTTTTAAAAATAGTCCAACAATCTTTGGAGAACTTGGAACATGGGATCCTCCCTCCAGGGAAGGAGTCCTTTTACAGTATGTGGACGACTTACTAATAGCAACTGAAACAAAACGTGACTGTATACAATGGACTACCAGTTTGTTGACCTTCTGGGGACTAAATGGGTATCGAGTCTCTCAACAGAAAGCTCAGGTGGTGCGGCAACAAGTAACCTACCTTGGATATGAAATACCTGGAGGACAACGGGAACTATGAAGAGAACGAAAAGAAACCATCTGCAGAACCCCCCTCCCTCAGACGGTAAAAGAACTCAGGATCTTTTTGGGAATGTCAGGTTGGTGCCGGTTATGGATCTATAATTAATGAATAATAGGAAGACCTTTGTACGAACTTTGGAAGAACAACCCCACTCGATTAGCCTGGTCCAAAGCAGCTCAAAATGCATTCAAGACACTTACAAAGGAACTAATGAAGGCCCCGGCCCTGGGCCTACCTGATGTGACTAAACCTTTCTGGCTGTTTTCCCATGAAAGACAAGGTATAGCTCTGGAAGTCCTAGCTCAACGGCTAGGACCCTACAGAAGGGCTGTGGCCTATTTTTCTAAACAGCTTGACGAGGTAAGCAAGGGGTGGCCAGGGTGCCTGGGAGCTGTGGCGGCTGTGGTCTTGAATATTCAGGAGGCCCGGAAATTCACCTTAGGTCAAAAGAGCACAGTACTGGTTTCACACACAGTATCACCTGTGTTGGGACAGAAAGGGAATCACTGGCTTTCCCCATCCCGTTTTCTACAATACCAGGCCATTTTAATTGGATCGGATGATGTTACTGTTGAAGTAACCAATGTTATGAACCCAGCTTCTTTCCTCAGCAGAGTGACTTCTGAACCGTTAACAAATGATTGCCTTGGAACTATAGAGACTGTGCACTCCAGTAGACCAGATTTGAAAGAAGAACCTCTGGAAGATGCACAAGATTCCTGGTTCATGGACAGAAGCAGCTTTGTCTGACGAGGTATTCAAAAGGCCGGATATGCAGTGACAACAGCGAATGAAATAACTGAATCTCAATCACGACCTGCTGGAACATCAGCTCAAAAGGCTGCAATTATCGCCCTGACGAGGCCCCTGGAGCTGGCAAAAGGAAAAAAAAAATATATGGACAGATTCCAAATACACCTTTAGAGTTGTCCATCCTCATGGAGCAATTTGGAAAGAACGAGGGCCACTGTGATAATTAATTTAGCCTTAAACGGAATTCCAATTAAAGTTTACAATTTATTGAATAGAGACAAGTAAGCAGCGCTGGATGCACTGGGGATTCTTCCGCCTAACGTGCATCCCGTCATACAAAATTACAGGGTTTATATTCAGTTACTTAATTAATAACAATTAGTAAAATCACGCCTAAGTTTACACTCATTGGTCAGTGATAAGCATCCCACTTGCCGTTGGTCAGCCGTAGTTAAATTAGCCACGCTTGCCATGTAGATTAGCACGCATGCTCTTTACGGGTGTGGGGGGGGCAAGTCTTTTTGGTCCTGAATTGGGTCGGTGGTCGCAATCTCCCCCTGCCGGAATTACCTTTTCCCCAGTTTCCATGCTTCAGCACCTTCTGAGCCAAGAAGTTCCCTGTTATCACTACTGGCTGATTTGTGGCCTTCCCTTATCTTGGCACTCTCCTTTGTAGCAGGATGTTTCCACTGTTAGTCCTTGAAGTTCTACTGAATTGTATCCTTTTAGGAGGCTTCTTGTCAATGAAGCATTCACTGCTAATGCCCTCTTGTCTGGCCTAAGCATTATTTATTATCCTGTTAAAATTCTCAGGTGTTTGTTAGTTTCTACTCCTAACTAAAATTCTTTCTTAACAATTAACTTAACAAATCGCCAATCAACATTCCAACCATTAAGACAGTTAACAAGTCAATTGAACGGCCCTCGGTTACACAAGCACAAACAGAATGGTCAAATGTTAGAGGGTCACACTTCACCGTGTGGCCCTAGCATTGTTCCGTATTGACACGAATCAGATGAACACATTTTACAATCCCTCATCTTCTTTTCTTTTTATGGCATTGATTCGTGTTTTTGTTTGCAATCGAGTCAATACTTGCTGAATTGGTATCAATTTCGGGTCTTCTTTTGTCTTTACTATCATCAGGGAATGAGTTTTCTTTTCCCTTGTTTCTGGATCAACAGGTATTGCAGTTATTTGCATTCCTTGTATAACCGAGTGTATGAGTCTAGTAAAACAGGGTATTAAACATGGAATTATTAACAGTCCTCCACATATCCCCAGTACAGCTATTCCCATTTTAGTAAGCCAATTACCACCCATAAAGTCCCCCCCTAATCCTCCTAGATTGATTCCATTCCAAGTTTGAACTGGGACGTGTGCGATTTTCTTCATTTCTTTTACAAGTTCATTTACAGCTTTTCCTTCATCATCTATTTCTAAACAACAGTTACTAAGGTTAAATTTTCCACAAACTCCTCCTTCTTGTGCTAGCAAATGATCCAAAGCTAAGCGGTTTTGATACAGAGCAGTTCTCATTTTGGTGTTCTGTTTTGCAATTAATCCAAGTGCATTGCCGGTCTTATTTACAACTATTTCTACCACAGCCTGTAATCTAATTATTCTATTTAGCATATATATTGGGGTCCTATAGCCCCAGGATCCATCCTCTGCCCATGTAGCTGGATCATAATAAGCAATAATCCTCTCCGGAGGCCATTCATTCTCTTTCCAATTTCCAATTTGTAAGCTCCGCTTATGACGCCTTTTTCTTAACTCATCAGCCTCAACATACACTGGGACTCCCAGTCGCTCTCCCCGACTTATGGGTAACAGGAAAAAACTGGGTCTTATAGTTCCCAATACACAAGATCCTGTCCAATTCTTTGGCAAATATGCATAAGCCAGTTTTCCGCAAATCCAATACTGTCCTTCAGGAGTTGGCCAACCATTTGGTATATTTGTTCCATTGGTCCAATTCTTAGATTGATCATTCATCTCCAGTGGGTTTCCCCACTTATCCCAATTGTTCTGAGTTTCATTCCATAGGTAACCTCCCTCACACTCTAGATTACCTACTGGTCTTCCATTGTCTTTTAGATTCTGCCAGCAACTCCTTCCAATTATACTTGTCTGAAGCACCCATTGTTGTTTCCTATTACTCTTTCCCATTGTTTTCCAGACTTGGGGGTTACTTATATTGCTCTCCATAGCCTCCCATGGCCATCGTTCACCTTGGTTTGTTCCACCACAAACATAACAATTGGTTACATTCAATGACTTAGCAATGTTTTCAGCAAGATTTACAAATAGATTTTTAGCAACTGTGGGAATTTCATATTTTACTCCTGTTTCTATTTCATGATAAAATGTGTTAAATAACAGTCTATGCTGCACCGATTCTCTTGTCCTTTCTTTTATTTCAATACTAATAACTACACCTGGATCTTCTCCAAGTCCATATATCTTGAGTCCAATGTTGGTTTTTTTTTTTTCTGTTTCCATATTTCCAAATTTCTAAGGGTTAAATTTACTAGATTGCAGGTACGGGTTGTACAATTACTGTCTGTTTGCACCCTTGTGATTGAAGCTTGTAAATTCCCACATTGACTATTATATCCCCAGCCTGCAGTATCCCAACATACACAAGACCATCCCCTTTTTCCACACAGGTGTGCTGATTGATATCTCGCTGTTTGACTAGGTACATAATCAGGATTTATTTGACATTGATGTCCACCTGGGCAAATGTATTTCGGTTGTTTACTATAGTACCGTCTCCACAATAAACGCCCGCAATTAGTATCTAGATCGTCATCTATAATGTCACATGCATCAAAAATTATCGACACCGATGTGCTCAAATTGGCTATAACCTTACTAGTTCCAATTAGTCTTCCTACTTCCGAATTTGTCTTCATTTCTACCCAATATTGATAAGGGAGTTCTTTTGGATCATAGCATACGGTCCTGTTACCTTCTCTGCATAAAGCATACTGGGTCAGATTATGAATGCAGCTTCCTATTTCCTGGCCTTTACAGTCATAGACAGTATGATATACCAAGGTTTGGGAACTTATCCGCCCCCTTCTAGTGGTTATTACACATTGACGGCAGTTGTTTGTCATAGCCAGGGTTAAGGAACTCACCCCAAGTAGGACTAGAAGAGGTCCGGTAAGGGCCATAGTGATTGGCGGTCGTGGCCCAAAGGGGTTGCAGCCCTTGGCAGACCTTTTCAAACCATAACACCAGTTCCCTATCCGGTCTTGCCCTCTTCCTTAATCTTAAGGGGTGTCCTTTCCTGAGTTCCTAAATGTATTCAAGGATTGGCTTTTTCCAATTCGTATGCTATGTCTCAAAAAATCCAGTGTATACCATGGATAGCCTATTGCTATTCCCAAGAACCAATATTTAACTGATCCTTGTTATTGTGAAATTGTCTCCCCTAATGGGTATTCATTTAGGAGCTTTTCCGTTTACAAATTCTACAGGAGTAATCACAGCAAAATTCCCACAGCAACTTAGCTTATGTTCTTTGATGATGGCCTCTTCAGGTTCGTCTGATGGTTAGCTTAGTTTCTCCGGGTTCAGATGTGACTCTCCACTCCTTCACTGGACCTTTCACTCGCGACACATGTGTCTACCCTTTTTCAGCAGTTCTCACAGCTGTTTCTGTAGTTAATAAAACAAGGAAAGGTCCTTCCCAAAGGGGAGATAGGTTTCTTTCTTTCCATGTTTTTATTAGAACCTTATCTCCTGGTTCTAACCGATGAATTGCAAATCCTAAAGGTGGTGTCTGGGCCACCATCCCAATCTCCCTTAACTCTTTTAATCTTTTTCCAATGGTAATTATATATTTTTGGATACTATGATCTTCAATTACATTATTCCCCAAAGGCACCCCTTGAAAGTAAGGCATGCCATATAACATCTCATATGGTGCTAATCCAGTCTCACTGTATGGTTTAGTTCTTATATTTAACAGTGCCAATGGTAAGCATTTTGTCCAAGGCATTTGTGTCTCAATCATCAGTTTAGCCAATTGTTGTTTTATTGTTTGATTCATTCTTTCTACCTTCCCCGAACTTTGTGGGTGCCATGGAGTGTGGTATTCCCACTGAATGCCCAATGATTGACATAATAGTTTTATTATTTTGGAAGTAAAGTGTGTGCCCTGGTCAGAATCAATGTACTGGATTATCCCATATCTAGGTATCAAATGTTCCAATAAAATTTTTACCACCATCTGTGCTGTAGCCCGTGCTACAGGGTAAGCTCCTACCCATTGTGTCAAATGATCTACTACTACCAATAAATATTTTATTCTCCCTACTTTAGGCAATTCAGTGAAATCTATTTGTACTTTCTCAAAAGGTCTGTAAGCTGTTTTTCTCCCTCCTATTGCCACTTGTCGAAACACTTTTTTATTTACCTTTTGACAAGTTAAGCATCCTTGTGTAATCTGCTTTGCTATTTCAAAAATCCCAATACAGCCAAATTGTTTAAGGAAATGATCGCTTAACGCCTTTGCACCCCAATGTGTTTGCGCATGCAAACGCTCCAATATTTGTCTGGCATAGGCTTTCGGCAGCATTTCTCGCCGGTCGGGCAATGTCCATTTTCCTTGTTCTAACTTAGCCCCTATTTTTTCCAATTTTATCTTTTCTTCAGGGGCAAACTTCTTCTCTTTCTCCTCCTGTGTTTTTTTGCTGATGTCCTCCTGTGTTTGTACTACATTAATTTTAGCGACTTGAGTCCTCAGGGCTGCTTCCTGGGCCTCTTTATCCGCTAAATTATTCCCTCGAGTTCGGTAATCTAATCCCTTTTGGTGTCCTCTCACATGTACCACCGCTATTTCCTTTGGTTCTCTTAATGCTTTTAAAATTTTTACTATTAATTCTTGATGTATTAGATTTCTCCCTTGAGTATTAATTAAACCTCTTTCTTCCCAAATTTTCCCAAAAGTATGGACCACCCCATACGCGTATTTAGAATCCATAAATATAGTCCCTCTTTTGCCTTTTAATAATTCCAGGGCCCTACAGAGGGCATACAGCTCACAAGCTTGAGCTGACCATGATGGACTCAGAGGTCCTGACTCCACAAGTTCTAGGTCCTCATTAATTATTGCATATCCTGATTTTCTTTTCCCTTCCACCACTCGGGAGGAACCATCTATAAACAGCACCTCCCCATCTTCCAACTCAGTATCCCTTAAATCTGGCCTCACTTTAGTCTGGGCCTCAATTACCTCTAAACAATTATGATGTAATTCCTCCTCTGATGGCTCTGCAAACAAAAATTGTGCTGGATTCTGGGCAGAAGTCACCCTCAATTCTAAGTCAGGGGAGTCTATTAGTATTGCTTCATACTTTAGGATCCGGCTGTCTGTTAACCATTTTTCTGCCTTCTGCTGTAAAACATTTCTGACATTGTGTGGGGTATACACCTTTAAAGGAGCACTAAAAGTGATTTTTCGAACTTCCTCTATTAATAAGGCTGTAGCAACCAGAGCTTGGAGGCACGCAGGCCATCCTCTGCTTACTGGATCAAGTAACTTAGAGCAATACCCTACAGGTTTTTTGATTCCTGCCCGTTCTTGAGTAAGAACTCCATATGCTGTCTGGTTTGATGTATTTACAAAAAGATAGAAAGGTTTTTCTAAATCTGGGAGGCTCAATACAGGTGCTTGTATTAATGCCTTTTTTATTTCCTCGAATCTCTGGTCATCTTCTATAAACCACTTGAGTTGGTTATTAGTTAATTTCTCATATAGGAATGTTACCTTTTCACTATAATTTTCAAGCCACGGTCTACAGTATCCTAATAATCCCAATATTTGTCGAATTTCCTTTTTAGTTTGTGGGGGTCTCAAGGATAGAATCCCAGATATCCTATCAGGATCTAGCTTCTTCCTTCCTTTACTCAGCCAATGTCCTAAGTATTTTACTTCCTGTTCTACAAACTGTAGCTTTGATCGGGACACCTTCAATCCCTTCTCCCCCAGAAAATTTAACAATTTAATGGTGGCCTCTCGGGTCCCCTCTTCAGTTTCTCCTGCTACTAATAAATCATCCACATATTGTAATAATTTTACCTCCTTGGGTAATGTAAAATCTTGTAAGATTTTCTCTAAAGTTTGTCCAAATAGATTTGGTGACTCTGTAAACCCCTGTGGTAGTACAGTCCATCTTAATTGTTGTTTTCGTCCTGTTTCGGGGTCCTCCCACTCAAAGGCAAAATAATCTCTGGATTCCTCATCCAGAGGACAGGCCCAAAAAGCATCCTTCAAATCTATTACACTATACCAAGCATATCTGGGAGAAATATGACTCAGTAAAGTGTAAGGATTTGCCACCACAGGGAACTTGGTGATCGTTCGCTGATTTACAGCTCTTAAATCCTGTACCATCCTGTATGACCCATCCGGTTTCTTTACAGGGAGGATGGGTGTATTATGGGGTGACATACATGGTTCCAAAGTTCCTTTTTCCAAAAGTCTGTCAACTACAGGTTTTAATCCTTTTCGGCCCTCCCTGGGTATAGGATATTGCTTGATTCTAATTGGGCGATAAGGATCTATCATTTGAACACTTATGGGGTCCATTTCTATCTTTCCAATTTCCCCTTCTTTATACCACACTGAGGGGTTAATAGCTTCTTTGTCTTTTTGTGTTAAAGTGTATAATTTAATCTGCAATTTATCCCCTTTACTCTGAATGCTCAAATTTAACTTCAAAATCAAATCCCTTCCTAATAAATTGTACTCCGCTTCAGGGAGCAAAAGTAAATCATTAAGGCAATTTTTCTTTTCTGTCTCTACTTCTACATCTTTCAAAATAGGTACTTTAAAAGGTTCTCCTTTTGCCCCAACTACAGACATATAGCTCTTCCCTTTTTCTATTCCTTTTGGAAGTTTTTGAATGGTTGATTTTTCAGCTCCTGTATCTACTAAAAATAAAACTTCCTCTTTATGGGGACCAATTAATAATTTTATCAAGGGCTCTGTTGATGTTGAAGTCCCCAGAAGATATAGCCCCTGACACCCCTGTTCTTCTTTAAACATTCTCTCATCTTGTTCCCGTTTACGGCAGTTCTTCTGAACATGTCCCCTCTTGTTACAGTAGTAACAGACGGGAGTTGTGAATCTCTCTCGGTGAGGTTGTCCCCGGGGTGTCTGCTCTATTCTTTTTTCTCCTTTCTCTCCAGATGGAGTCTTATTTTTCTGACTTTCTCTTACTGCTGCTACAAAAATTTTTGCTTTTGCTTTCTGCTTTTCTTCGTCCCTCCTAACATAGACTTTCTGGGCTTCTCTAAGTAACTCCTCTAATCCTCTTTCTTGCCAGTCTTCCAGTTTTTCTAATTTCCTTCTTATATCCCCCCAAGATTTGGCTACGAATTGTGTTCTAAGGAGTGCGGTCCCAGCCACTGTATTCGGATCAATTCCAGAATACATTTGTAAGTTTTTCCTCAACCTCTCCAACCATTCTGTTGGAGATTCGTCTTTCCCTTGTTGTTCATTAAATGCTTTATTAATGTTTTGCCCTCGGGGAACCGCTTCCCTTATTCCCTGTATGATTAACGTTCTCAAATCCCTCATATTCTGTCTTCCTTGGGGTTGTTGATGATCCCAGTGGGGATCCACATTTGGCCATTTCTGATCTCCCGGGGTCCTGCCTGATTCTGTCTTTCCCAAATCCTTATTCCAGCTTGTCTAATCATTCCCCTTTCTTAAGCAGTAAATAAGATTCCTAAAATGGACTGTATTTCTTCCCAGGTATAAGTATTGGGGCCTAGGAATTGATCTAGTTTTTCAGCTACTCCGAGGGGATCATCTAATAGGGTCCCCATTTCTTTCTTAAAGTTTCTTACATCTGTGGTATTTAATGGGACTGCCACAAACCCAATGCCTCCCCGATTGCCTCCGAGGGGTACCTCTCGTAAGGGATATAGAGAAGCCCCCTCAGATATGGCAGTCCTACTTCTCGTACATGCAGCCGGCGGTTGATCTAATTCCGGTGCTGTTGGTGGGGGAGGCAGGGATAACGGTGGGACTGGTGGAGGTACTACAGCCACTGGAGGGGAAGCCGCTGCCGGAGGTGGATTATTAGGATATGGGGGCGGCAGGTTATCCAGTGGTTCCCATTTATCATCTTTTTCCCTTTCTTTTTCATTTTTATCTCCTCCTTCTTCCTCAAAGTTTTCATCTCTTTTCTTTAATGTAAGTATTGAGGCTGGAAAAGGACGTGAAGTCCTGATCCATAATCCTGCATAATCACTTTCCTCCTGACTAAAAGGTTCCTTTGAATTAACATATATATTCAAGGCCTGGCAAATCCAGTCTTCAAAAGATCCAAAAACAGGCCAAAAGACAAGTGGTCTTAAAGGTTCCTTCAGCCATTCAACCATACAATATTGAACCAATTTTAATTTACTTTTTCCTTTTCTGGGGCCCCTTTCATTCCAATTTCTAATCATTATTCCTAATGGACTTTCTGATGGTATGTCTGGTAGTTTGCTCCCTTTCTTCTGGTCCTGGGTCCTCGAATTTGTCTGACCCATCTAGGAATTTTACTGTGGCAATTCCTACAGCCCTTGGTTACCTGTAAGAGTGTCTTGCAGGGGGTTTAGGACCTATCACCCACCCACGAATCCTATAGGAATCACTTCGGTCTTTCACCGGCCAAGTCCCTCACGGGAGATTGGAACCGCGGTTAGAAGACCTCCACAATCACTTCGGAACTAGGTTCCGGCTCAGTCACACTCTTACACACACAGGCAACCGAAACCCACCCAACCGAACGGTATACAGCCTAAATACTTAAGACTCCGTCGTCTTCATTTGGGTCTTCGCACGCAGAATTACGGGCAAAACAAACTGCTGCAGCCGGCAAGGGAGCTTATAAAAATTAAATTCTATGCTTGTCCCTATTCGGGTTCAGGATGGCGTTAGCCCTGACCCAACCTGACTAGGAGCCACCAAATGGTGGGGCGCCGCTCCTAGATCAAGTCAGAATTCAGGAACCAAGACCATCCCGGACGAGCCCCCAATTGTGATAATTAATTTAGCCTTAAACGGAATTCCAATTAAAGTTTACAATTTATTGAATAGAGACAAGCAAGCAGCGCTGGATGCACGGGGGATCCTTCCGCCTAACGTGCATCCCGTCATACAAAATTACAGGGTTTATATTCAGTTACTTAATTAATAACAATTAGTAAAAACACGCCTAAGTTTACACTCATTGGTCAGTGATAAGCATCCCACTTGCCGTTGGTCAGCCGTAGTTAAATTAGCCACGCTTGCCATGTAGATTAGCACGCGTGCTCTTTGCCACGCTTGCCATGTAGATTAGCACGCATGCTCTTTACGGGTGTGGGGGGGGCAAGTCTTTTTGGTCCTGAATTGGGTCGGTGGTCGCAATCTCCCCCTGCTGGAATTACCTTTTCCCCAGTTTCCATGCTTCAGCACCTTCTGAGCCAAGAAGTTCCCTGTTATCACTACTGGCTGATTTGTGGCCTTCCCTTATCTTGGCACTCTCCTTTGTAGCAGGATGTTTCCACTGTTAGTCCTTGAAGTTCTACTGAATTGTATCCTTTTAGGAGGCTTCTTGTCAATGAAGCATTCACTGCTAATGCCCTCTTGTCTGGCCTAAGCATTATTTATTATCCTGTTAAAATTCTCAGGTGTTTGCTAGTTTCTACTCCTAACTAAAATTCTTTCTTAACAATTAACTTAACAAATCGCCAATCAACATTCCAACCATTAAGACAGTTAACAAGTCAATTGAACGGCCCTCGGTTACACAAGCACAAACAGAATGGTCAAATGTTAGAGGGTCACACTTCACCGTGTGGCCCTAGCATTGTTCCGTATTGACACGAATCAGATGAACACATTTTACAGCTCACATCGGCCTCCAATACAGTTAGCTCTTGGGATCCCCCTGTCACTCCAGCAATGCTGATGCGTTCTGCCCCTATATAGTTTGATGGCATTAGGATGCACTGTGCACCGGTGTCCACTAAAGCTTCATACTCCTGTGAGTCTGATATGCCAGGCCAACGGATCCACACAGTCCAGTAAGCCCAGATATCCCTTTCCTCCACCTGGCTGGAGGCAGGGCCCCTCTATTCCTGATCATAGTACTCGTCACTCACTTCTTGTAAATATGAATCACAAATGTCTCTGTTAAGGTCAGGAATAAAATCAGCACTTCTACTCCTCTGTCTGGGGAATTGCTCACTGGAAACTGGAGCAGCAGCTTTCCTGTACAACCCCCCCTGAGTGATTGTTTTTCCTTGCAGCTCACATACCCATGCCTCTAGGGTCAAGGTAGGTTTTCCATCCCACTTCCTCATGTCATCTCTGTGGTCACTTAGTTAAAAGCATAGGGTACCCCGTCATATGTATCGTGTCGCTTGAGCAAAAGAACTCTTACACCCGATGGCTGAGATACTGGTTGGGAGTAGGACATATCTTCTTTGAATTGCTGGAACTCCCGGGACTGTTTCTCCACAGCCATGATGAGGGAGGAAGAGAGATTTGCTTTGTAATTTGGAGCCTATCAATCACCTCTGCCACCGTTGGTGCCTTGTCATCTTTCCAGGACATTACTGCCAGTGAGTTCCCACGCGTTGATGGTGCGCTCCGTACAAACTTCCGCCACATAGGTCTTGTGCACTGGGCTCGACCTCGATCTTTGGATGACTATCAACTGTCCAGGTCACCATAAATCACCTCAAGCGTGGATAGTTCCCTCAGGTACTGGATACCTTTCTCCATAGTCATCCATTTTCTTAGGCGATATACAATATCTTCCTTGAAGGGCTGCCTTTCTCTCTCACCGGACAGGAGTCGCCTCCAGAGGCTGAGCGCTTGTGTCCCTTTTCCAAGTGCTTTGTCAATGCCCCCTTCCCTAGAAAGGGATCCCAGTTGTTTGGCTTCCTTCCCCTCTAATTCCAGGCTGCTGCTGGCCCCGTTATCCCAGCATCAGAGAAGCCAGGTGACAATATGCTCACCTGAAGGACGGCTGAAATCTTTTTGCATATCCCACAACTCACTCAAGGATAGGGATCGGGTAGTTTCCGTTTCTTGTACGGGTTCTTCCTCTTCTTCTCCTAGTGATAGCCCTGCCTTTCCATCATCTCTTTCTAAACGAGTTGATTTTCTCTTCCAGGATTTCTTCTTGTGTATAGGGGCGACTGATACTGGCACAGGTTGGTCCTCAGATTCAGCTGCAACACTTGTCACCGGGGTTGGAGTAGCTGCAGTGCCTGTCGTGGGGGCTTGAGTGGGCGCAGTGCTTGTCGCTTTCCTTGTCTTTGTCTTTTTAGATCCAGAGGCCTTCTTGTCCCTTTTGGGGTACTGAAGAGTGTTAAACAGGGCTCGATAGGCATGGGCCAGGCCCCAGAACATTGCAGTGATTTGTATCTCTCTGGAATTGCCAGGGTGACACCATACGTCCTCCAAATATTCTACTCATTTTTCAGGATTCTGCACTTGTTCAGGGGTGAAGTCCCACAACACTGGGGGTGCCCACCGTCTTAGGCATTTGCCCATACTATCCCACATACCCTGCCACGCATAGCTATCGATCCTTGGGGCAGATCTCTGGATGATATTCTTACGTTGCTTATTAACCTGAGACAGAACTGAAACCGTCTGCCAAAGCAATACCAACAGGTATCTCTTAACTACCCAAGGATGTTCAAGATACTGAAAAGTTGTTGTAATGAAGGAGGAGGCATTATGGAAGATGGTAGCTAAGGTGCCGTTCTGTATTTCCTCCATAAAAAACCTCTCACAGGAGGAAGTATAATTCCTAATTGTCTCCATGAGGTGGTACCCGAAGTACAGTAACAGCTTCCATGCAAGACCCAAGTAACTGATAACACTCAAGGCCAGTGTTTTAATAACAAATCTCCTAGGCAAAACCTCTCTAATCACTGCAGAGCACGGCAAATTACAAAAACCAACAGCAATTTTTAACCTGTACTTCAAAATCAGAAAAGTGTAGATTGGACAAACTAATCTTGAAAACAGATGAATCAATGCTGTGACCAGCAACTTTTATTAGCTCAAAGTCCCAAGCACAGCACTATGCCAGCTACAGTGAAGAGAATTAATTATATCCCAGCTAAAACCATGACAGCTGGTAAGTGAGCCTACCAGGCGAGGTGCCTCGCTTGACCTGCTGTTGATGCTGTGAAAAGCCAAAATCAGGACTCAATAATCTGAATGACTACTAAGCAGGTATTCTTTATTGCAGTGCTGGACGCACAGGGGATCGCTCCTCCTAATGTGCATCCTGCAAGTCATGATGGACAAAGCTTATATTGCTCAGTTACGTACATCTGCATTAGATTTCCTGGAACTAATCATAACACTTGCATCTTAATTACCCATGCGTTTTAAGTCCCTTCTTCCACATATGGTCATGAGTTGGCCCATCGAGTAATGTTGTCACAGTGTATTGCAAGGTTTGTTGGCTTCAACTGGTGTTCTGACTCTCATCTAGATGGAGGTGTCCTTAGGTCCTTTTGCCTTGGTTTGGACTGGCACCTGCTGCTAGGTTGTTTGCATCTCTCCAGGACGTTCCCCATCAGGCTTGCGAAGATTACGTTCTTGAGTGCATTCTTGCCTGAAGCCCCTTACAAGAGTGGCAGTCGTGAGGCTGTTGCGGGTTTGTCCTGGGTGCTTCTGAGTGGAACCTCAGGGGTCATGAGGTGGTTTCCAGACAGGAGTTTGGTAGTTCTGCAGTGTCCTTATCTTTATGGCTCTGTACACCTGCGTCGCAAATTTGGTTTAGGCGCTTCTTGTCTTGAAGCCTTTCTGACTCCCCCAAAGCAACAAGTGTTAGTCACAACAGCTCTAACTCTATCAATCCCCCCATAATCCAGGAGGAAGCCGTTTACGACCTGCTGCTCCACCTGGACACCCACAAGTCTATGGGGCTGGATTGCATCCACCCAAGAGTGCTGAGGGAGTGTTGTGGTTTAGCTCCAGTCGGCAACTAAACACCACGCAGCTGCTCGCACACTCCCCCCACCCCTGTGGGATGGGGGAGACAATCAGAAGAGCAAAAGCAAGAAAACTCATGGGCTGAGATAAGAACAGTTTAATAATTAAAATAAAACAGTAATAACAGTAATAACAATGATAGTAATGTAATGAAAAAGAAAATAATGAGAATGAGATGAAACCTCGGGAGGAAGAGAAAAAAAAACCCAAACAAGTGATGCAACTGCTCACCACCAGCTGACCGACACCGCCAGTCCCCAAGCCGCGATTGCTGCCCTCCTACACCAGCTCCCGCCCCGTTAACATACTGAGCATGACGGCACATGATATGAAATATCCCTTTGGCCAGTTTGAATCCACTCTCTTAGCTGTGCCCCCTCCCCTCCCGGCTTCTTGTGCACCCGGCAGAGCATGGGAAGCTAAAAGGGTCCTTGACTAGTATAAGCACTACCTAGCAACAACAAAAACATCGGTGTCTTATCAACATTGTTTTCGTACTAACTCCAAAGCACAGTGCTATACCAGGTACAGTGAAGAAAATTAACTCTATCCCAGCTAAAACCAGGACAGGAAGCTGGTGGAGGAGCTTGCCACGCCACTCTCCATCGATTGACAGGGGAGGTCCCAGATGACTGGAGGCTTGCCGAAGTGACGCCCATCTATAAGAAGGGCCAGAAGGAGGATCAAGGGAACTACAGGCCTGTCAGCCTGACATTGGTACCAGGGAAGATCATGGAGCGATACATCCTCAGTGAGCTCACCAGGCAAGTGCAGGACAACCAGGGGGTCAGGCCCAGCCAGCATGGCTTCATGAAGGGCAGGTCCTGCCTGACCAACCTGATCTCCTTCTATGACCAGGTGACCCGCCTAGTGGATGAGGGAAAGGCTGTGCATGTTATCTACCTGGATTTTAGCAAAGCCTTTGACACTGTCTCCCACAGCATCCTGCTAGAGAAGCTGGCGGCTCATGGCTTGGATGAGTGTACTCTTCGCTGGGTAAAAAAAACTGGCTGGATGGCCGAGCCCAAAGAGTTGTGGTGAATGGAGCTAAACTCAGTTGGTGGCTGGTCACGGGCAGTGTTCCCCAGGGCTCAGTGTTGCGGTCAGTCTTGTTTATCAATGATCTGGATGAGGGGATCGAGTGCACCCTCAGTAAGTTTGCAGATGACACCAAGTTGGGCGGGAGTGTTGATCTGCTCGAGGGTAGGAAGGCTCTACAGAGGGACCTGGACAGGCTGGATCAATGGGCCGAGGCCAATTGTATGAGGTTTAAGAAGGCCAAGTGCCGGGTCCTGCACTTTGGTCACAACAACCCCATGCAACGCTTCAGGTTTGGGGTAGAGTGGCAGGAAAGCTGCCTGGCGGAGAAGGACCTGGGGGTGCTGGTTGACAGCCGGCTGAACATAAGCCAGCAGTGTGCCCAGGTGGCCGAGAAGGCCAACGGCATCCTGGCTTGTATCAGGATTAGTGTGGCCAGAAGGAGTAGGGAAGTGATCGTACCCCTGTACTCGGCACTGGCGAGGTCACACCTTAAATACTGTGTTCAGTTTTAGGACCCTCACTGCAAGAAGGACATTGAGGTGCTGGAGCATGTACAAAGATGGGCACCGAAGCTGGTGAAGGGTCTGGAGAGCAGGTCTTATGTGGAAAGGTTGAGGGAACTGAGGTTGTTTAGTCTGGAGAAGAGGAGGCTGAGGGGAGACCTTATCCCTCTCTACAACTACCTGAAAGGAGGTTGTAGCAAGGCGGGTGTTAGTCTCTTCTCCCAAGTTACTAGCGACAGACTGAGAGGAAAGGGTTTCAAGCTGCATCAGGGGAGGTTTAGATTGGATAGTTGGAAAAATTTCTTTACTGAAAGAGTGGTCAGGCATTGGAACAGGCTGCCCAGAGAAGTGGTGGAGTCACCATCCCTAAGGTGTTCAAAAAACATGTCGACATGGCATTTCCAGGCATGGTTTAGTAGACATGGTATTGTTGGGTTGACGGTTGGACTTGATGATCTTAGAGGTCTTTTCCAACCTTAATGATTCTGTGATTCTAAGTTATGCTGTGCAAGCAGACCAGGTTGCTCAGGGGTTTGTTATTCACACCTTAAAAACCTCTGAGGATGGAGGCTCCGTGGCATCACTGCACCACCTGCCCTCCCCATGTTGTGGTTTAGCCAGTAACTCAGCCCCACACAGTCACTCGCTCACTACCCCACCAGTGGGACAGGGGAGACAATCAGAAGGGTAATGCTCGTGGGTTGAGGTAAGAACAGTTTAACAATTAAAATTTTAAAAACAAAACAACAAAAATGCAAGGGAAAGGAGAACAATGAGAGGCGTGAAACCCAGGGGTGGTGGAATGAACCACCGAACCAAACCGCACATGACACAGCCGCTCACTGCCTGCCGACACGCCTTCCTGAGCCACAAGTGCCCCCATTAATATACTGGTCATGGTGTCACATGGTATGGAATGAAGATCCCATTGGCCAATTGGGGTCAGCTGCCCTGGCCATGGGCCCGCCCCTCCCAGCCTCCTGCCAACATGGCAGAGCGCGGGAAGCTGGAAAAGTCCCTGACCACCACAGGCACTACAGTGAAGAGAATTAACCCCTTCTCAGCCAAAACCAGCACATTCTCCACCCCTTATTCCATACCATTTACACCATGCCCAGGTCCCATACCATCCAATACAACCATACCAACTGCCACCCCTCCCCTTCCTATCCTTTAACATAATACACAGACATCATTCCCTTAGTTTATGGACCTTCCCTATAAAATGTCCATAAAAATGTCCATTGAATTCACCCAGTCCATGACTCTGGGCTCCATCTGTCATATCAGTCTTTCAGGGTGGGAGAGATGGTGTGTGCGGCATTGGGTTGCTGCATACTAAGTTAGTCATCGTTCCATCACTGCTGCACTTTGCTTGTTTCATCAAAGTTTCTCTTCCATGGATTGTGAGGTTTGTACTATGATATCATTGATACAACACAGAGATGACACACAATATCATATAGCAGTTCTCATCGTGCCACTCAGTTCATTGGCTGTTTTTGCCCAAAATAAATCCCCTTGAGGCACACACCGGACTCCTCCATCCTTCCGCATCACCCACCAAGTGCACCCAGGTCCTCGAGCAAAAGCAACTCCACAAATGGGTCTGCCTTTGCCGGAGGCAGGAATAACCCAGCCTGTTTTCCCCAGCATATTTTTTATGTGCACTACAGGGACTTTATCGCCTTCCACAGTGCATAAATGTTCTGATCGTACAGGGCCAGCTCAATTGGCAGATCCCCTAGTGTTGACCAACCAGGTAGCTTTTGCTAAATGTGTATCCCAGTGCCTGAATGTTCCACCACACATTTCTCTCAGCGTAGTTTTTAACAGTCCATTGTACCGTTCAATTATTCCAGAGGCTGGTGCGTGAACAGGGGATGTGATGCACCCACTCAATGCCATGCGCTTTGGCCCAGCTGTCTATGAGAGTATTTCGGAAACGAGTCCTGTTGTCTGACTCACTTCTCTCTGGGGTGCCATGTTGCCACATGACTTGTTTTTTGAGAGCCAGGTGGTTGCTTCCACCATTGTAAGCACATCGCGCTTGCCTTGGCGGGTTTGTTGGAGCGTGATAGAGTCAATCTGCCAGGCCTGCCCATATTTATATTTCAGCCATCATCCCCCATACCACAAAGGCTTTACCCGCTTCGCTTGCTTGATTGCAGGGCATGTTTCACATTCGTGGATAGCCTGACGTCGTGGTTTAGCCCCAGTCAGCAACCAAGCACCACGCAGCTCACCCCCCCGGTGGGATAGGGGAGTGAATCGGAAGAGTAAAAGTTAGCAACTCATGTTTTGAGATAAAGACAGTTTAATAGGTAAAGCAAAAGCTGCACGCAGAAGCAAAGCAAAACAAGGATTTCATTCACTACTTCCCATGGGCAGGCAGGTGTTCAGCCATCTCGAGGAAAGCAGGGCTCCATCACGCATAACAGTTACTTGGGAAGACAAAAGCCATTACTACAAACGTTACCACCTTCCATCTTCTTCCCCCAGCTTTATATACTGAGCATGATGTCATATGGTAAGGAATATCCCATTCGTCAGTTTGGGTCCGCTGTCCAGGCTGTGCCCCCTCCCAGTTTCTCGTGCACCCGGCAGAGCACAGGGAGCTGAAAAAGTCCTTGACCAGTGTAAGTGCTACTTAGCAACAACTAAAACATCTCCACATTATCATCACTGTTCCCAGCAAAAAACAAAACATAGCCCCATACTAGCTATTACAAAGAAGTTTAACTCTATCCCAGCTGAAACCAGGACACCTGTACAATAGCGTCCATGGTCAAGTCCACCCCTCGATCACGAGCCCACCTGTATGTTGCATCTCTCCCTTGATGGCCTGAGGTGTCATGGGCCCACCGAGCTAGAAATAGTTCACCCTTATGTTGCCAGTCCAGATCCACCTCAGCCACTTCAGTCTTGGCAGCCTGATCTACCTGCTGGTTGTTCCGATGTTCTTCAGTGGCCCGGCTCTTGGGGTCGTGAGCATCCACATGACGTACTTTCACAACCAGGGTCTCTATCCGATCAGCAATATCTTGCCACAATGTGGCGGCTCAGATGGGTTTGCCTCAGCACTGCCAGTTGTTCTGCTTCCATTGCTGTAAGCACCCACACAGGGCATTTGCCACCATCCAGGAATCAGTACAGAGACAGAGCACTGGCCACTTTTCCCATTTGGCAGTGTCTAAGGCCAGCTGGATGGCCTTTACCTCTGCAAACTGGCACGATTCACCTTCTCCTTCAGCAGTTTCTGCGACTTGTCACATAGGAATCCATATAGCAGCCTTCCATATCGGATGCTCTCCCACCAGATGACAGGACCCATCAGTGAACAGGGCATACTGCTTCTTTTTTTCTGGCAGTTTGTTATACAGTGGGGCTTCTTCAGCATGTGTCACCTCCTCCTCTGGTGATAATCCAAAATCTTTGCCTTCTGGCCTGTCCATAATCAATTCCAAGATTCCTGGGTGACTAGGGTTTCCTATCCGAGCCTGCTGGGTGATTATGCAACCCATTTACTCCATGTAGCATCAGGTGCATGATGTGTAGAGGGGAATCTTTCCTTTGAACATTCTGCCCAGCACCAGAATTTGGGGCACCAGGAGGAGCTATGCTTCAGTACCAACCACTTGTGATGCAGCTCAAACCCCTTCATGAGAGGCCAATATCTCTTTTTCAGTTGGAGTATAGTGCGCTTCAGACTCTGTATACCCGACTCCAAAACCCTAGGGGATGACCTCGACTCTCCCCAGGCGCTTTCTGCCAGAGGATCCAGGTAGGGCCATTCTACTCGGCTGCAGTGTAGAAAATAGTTTTTATAACTTGTTCTGCCCGGACTGGCCCAAAGTCTACTGCATGAACTATTTCATGTTTAATCTGGTCAAAGTCTTATCATTGTTCTTCTGGGTCACTTGATAGAGATGGCTTACGATCAGACAGTAATCTGGAATATGCATTCTCCTAAAACCCACAACGCCCAAGAAAGCTTGTATTTCCTTTTTGCTAGTTGGTGGAGACATGGCTGCTATTTTGTTGATCACATCCATTGGGATCTGAGGACGTCCATCTTATTGTTTTAACCCTATGAACGTAAACTCTTCCATGGGTTCACTGACCTTACTTTGTTTTATGGCAAAACCAGCTTTCAGAAGGATTTGGACTATTTTCTCTCCTTTCTCAAAAACTTCTTCCCATGTGTTGCCACACACGATGATGTCATCAATGTTTTGAAGGTGTTCCAGAGATTCTCCCTGTTCCAGTACAGTCTGAATCAGTCCATGTTAAATGGCAGGACTGTGTTTCCACCCCTGGGCCAGTCACTTCCAGATCTATCTGGAATCTTGGGCTTAACGGTAAGGAAGAGGCCAATGATAGTTTTGGCTAACCTATTTGTTCTGACCAATACTGCCTGTGTTCTGCTGAACCTGGCTGTATTTGTAATGGGATGCCAAGGCATTCAGTTTGTGTCCAGTTTACCAAGATGCAATTTGGTGGATATGGGTGGAAAGAAGATCTGTTTCTGCTGCAGAGAACTCCATCTCGCTAAATGCACAGAACAAGAGACTGTACTGAAGCTATACCACATGAAGGCATGCAACGCTTCTCACCTTCTTCTCAAGAAGGTTCTCTCTGCTCTTTGAGCCATGAGAGCTCTCACCACCACAGTCTGCTTGGTAGCAGCTGTCCTGCATTGCTTACAGATTGTTGCAGCAAGAAGATCCTGCATAGATGAATCTCAGCTTGAAGGCCAAGGTCACACATTGGAGCCTGATGATCCTGCCTCACCTGTGCTGCCTCCCTCCTATTCTGCAACTGTTGGGGATTAGCCAGTAACTCAGCCCCACACAGCTGCTCACTCCCTCCCCCACCAGCAGGATGGGGGAGAGAATCAGAAGGGTAAAAGTGGGAAAGGTCATGGGTTGAGATAAGAACACCTTAATAATTAAAATAAAACAACAACAAAAACACAATGGAAAGGAAAACCACAAGAGCGACAAAACCCAGAACAGGGAGAAGGGGGAATGAACAACCGAAACAAACACCACATGACACAACCACCCACCACCAACCACCAACCAAGCAGACCCAACAACACCACTCCCCAAGCCACAACCACCACCACACAACATTGCACAACAACTGCCCCGGTTAATATACTCATCATGGCATCACATGGTATGGAATGCATATCCCATTGGCCAGTTTGGGTCAGCTCTCTTGGCTGTGGCCCCGCCCCTCCCAGCCTCTTGCCCACATGGCAGAGTATGGGAAGCTGGAAAGGTCCCTGACTACTACAGGTGCTACAGTGAAGAGAATTAACTCCATCCTAGCCAAAACCAGCACTGAAAATAGATAGCATGAGCCAGAGATAATTTAGCAAGTGCAGCAGCACCTGTGTAAGATTGATGTAACTTTGGAATCCAGTGCAGATGTAAAAGCTACTATCAACAGAGGGCAGTGATTTACAGGAAGGGGCAGCTTTCTGCACAGCAATGGTGTGAACTTACTACAGCTGCAATTTGATAAGTACTCTCAAAAGCAAAGCCATACAAAATGCATTTGCAAATGCACCTTTTAATATAGGCAACAGGAATGAGAGCCATGCGAGTATGAGAGCAGGAGGGCTGTAAAGACATCATTTCCTTCCTAAAGGCAGCACACGCAAAAGAACCAGATGCTCAACCAGAATAATAACAGTGATGCTGAGGACAGTTCTCACTCATCCAGGAATCACTTGGTGAAAGAAAGATATATCTCCATTACTGGAAGAATGTGGATCATTTACAGAGCCTAATGAGACAAACGGGTCAGCATAAATGTGCTGCTGTCTGATCCCTAGGCAGTCTCTAATCCAGCCACGTCATGGAATGAGACATGGCTTTCACTCAAACCTAAGAACTTAATTTCTTCAAATGTCTTGAGTGACACCGTGTGCCACTACCCTGGAAGCGAAGCCCTCCCTGGGGAGTTGCTTCTTTCTTTCAGCATGCTGAAGCTGGGGCCATGAAAGCATTTTCTTTAGCACCATCCCTTCATGATCCTTTGCCTCCTTTGACCTATACAAAAGACAAATTCTAGTCTCCTCCCTGTGCTAAGATAACTTGCATAGTTTTGCTGTAGGTGTGTTTCTGTTTTTTCTTTGCTGGGCTTTTGGCTGACTGATGGTTGCTTGACTTTGGAAGACGGGGGTGAAGATCTGGCTCAAGAATCCCAGTTCTGACATTATCCGTGAGGAAGCTTCTGGAGTTGGAAGCTTTAAATAGGTTCCCGCAAAAGCAATTAATTACCTGAGACTTGCATATGGAGTTGCAGAAGAGAGGACACTAAAGTGCACTGCTTAATATTGAACTTGGGGCAACCACTTCTGAAGCAGCTTGAACACCCCTTCATATGCTGCCAATATCTCTTTTTCAGTTGGAGTATAATATGCTTCGGACCCTCTGTATCCCTGACTCCAAAATCCTAGGGGTCGACCTTGGGTTTCCACTGGCGCTTTATGCCAGAGGCTCCAGGTAGGGCCATTCTCCCCAGCTGCGGTGTACAGGCCTTTTTTTACATCTTGTCCTGCCTGGACTGGCCCAAGAGCTACTGCATGAACTATTTCCTGTTCATTCTCGTCAAAGGCTTGTCATTGCTCAGGTCCCCATTTGAAATCAATCTTTTTCCAGGTCACTTGATAGAGAGGGCTTACGATCATACTGTAGTGTGGAATATGCATTCTCCAAAAACCCACAATGCCCAAGAAAGCTTGAGTTTCCTTTTTGCTAGTTGGTGGAGACGTGGCTGCTATTTTGTTGATCACATCCATTGGGATCTGACAACAACCATCTTGCCATTTGATTCCTAAGAACTGGATCAGTTGTGTGGGTCCCTTCACCTTACTTTGGTTTATGGCAAAACCAGCTTTCAGGAGCATTTGGACTATTTTCTCTCCTTTCTCAAAAACTTCTTCTGATGTGTTGCCCCACACAATGATGTCATCAATGTATTGAAGGTGTTGTGGAGCTTCTCCCTGTTCCAGTACAGTCTGAATCAGTCCATGGCAAATGGTAGGACTGTGTTTCCACCCCTGGGGCAGTCAATTAAAGGTGTACTGGACACCCCTCCATTTGAA
Organism: Phalacrocorax aristotelis; assembly: GCF_949628215.1. Classification (NCBI taxonomy): domain Eukaryota; kingdom Metazoa; phylum Chordata; class Aves; order Suliformes; family Phalacrocoracidae; genus Phalacrocorax; species Phalacrocorax aristotelis. The sequence goes on from NC_134310.1 coordinate 20,112,517, forward strand.
AGCAAACTGTGGCCTGCACTCTGCTGCCAGAGGGATTGAGAAGAATGCATTAGCAATATCAGTTGTGGCATACCACTTGGCTGCCTTTGACTCCAGTTCGTACTGATGTTTCTACCATGTCTGGCACCGCAGTAGTCAACGATGGAGTGACTTCATTCAGGCCACGACAGTCTACTGTTGGCCTCCACTCTCCATTAGACTTCGGCACGGGCCATATGGGACTGTTAAAGGGTGAGGGGCTCTTACTGGTCACTCCTTCGCTCTCAGGTCAAAGAATAAACTCATGGAAGGGAATCACAGAATCTCGGTTGGTGTTATATTGCCACCGGTGTACTGTTGCTGTGGCGATCGGCACCTGTTGTTCTTTGACCTTCAGCAACCCCACAACAGAAGGGTCCTTTGAGAGGCCAGGCAAGGTAGACAGCTGTTTAATTCTCTTTGTCTCTAAGGCAGCTATACCAAAAGCCCACTTGTACCCTTTTGGGTCCTTGAAATACCCTCTCCTGCGGTTGTCTATGCCAAGGATGCATGGAGCCTCTGGGCCAGTCCACAGCGGGGTGCTTTTGCCACTCATTACCGGCTCACTTCGGCCTCCAATATAGTCAGCTCTTGGGATCCCCCTGTCACTCTAGCAATAGTCATGAAATCTACCTCTATGTAGTTTGATGTTATGAAGGTACACTGTGCACCACTGTCTACTAAAGCTTTATACTCCTGTGGGACTGATGTGCCTGGCCATCAGATCCACACAGTCCAGTAAAGGCAGTTGTCACTTTCCTCCACCTGGCTGGAGGCAGGGCCCCTCTAGTCCTCACCATAGTATTTGCTACTCAATTCTTGTAAACACAAATCAAAATTTGCCCTGTTAAGGTCAAACATAAAATCAGTGCTCCTACTCTTCTGTCTGGGGAACTGCTCACTGGAAACTGGAACAGCAACTTTCCTGGAAGAACCACCCTTAAGTGTTTGTTTTCCCTTGCAGCTCACATACCAGTGTCACACTGGTGAAACCTTAGAGTGGCATCTGGTGTGTATCCTCTCTCTTGAGCAAAGGGACACTTACTCCTAATGGCTGAGATACTGGTCCATACAGGTGGGGACTAGGACATAGCTTCTTTGAGTTGCTGGACCTCCTGGGACAGTTTCTCCACAGCCAAGATGAAGGAGGAAGAGACACGTGCTTTGGATTCCCAGAGTCTGTCAATCACATCCCCCACCATTGGTGCCTCTTCATCTTTTCAGGCCAGTTATGCCAGTGAGATTACATGCTGTTCTCCGTACAAACATCTGCCACATGGGTCATGTGCACACTGGGCTTCACCCAGATCTTTGGACAACTGTTGATCGTCCAGGTCACCATAAATCACCTCAAGTACAGCTACTTCCCTCAGGTACTAGATACCTTTCTCCATGGCACCCCATTTTCCTGGGCGATATGTAACATCTGCCTTGAAGGGATACCTTCCTTTCACACCAGACCAGAGTTGCCTCCATAGGCTGGGGCTGCTGCAGATCACCCTGGGCTGCTCTATCTTCTATCCAGGTGGACTCTGGGGTGCTCTCGCTGAACAGCATCCCGCACGTGAATAACACCTCTCTCTTCTGGGCCAGCTGCTCCGTAATCTTATCTGTAATTTTGGGCTTAACGGTAAAGAAGAGGCCAATGATAGTTTTGGATAACCTATTTGTTCTGACCAATATTGCCTGTGTTCTGCTGAACCTGGCTGTATTTGTAACGGGATGTCGAGGCATTCAGTTTGTGTCCAGTTTACCAAGATGCAATTTGGTGGATATGGGTGGAAAGAAGATCTGTTTCTGCTGCAAAGAACTCCATCTTGCTAAATGCACAGAACAAGAGACTGTAATGAAGCTATACCACATGAAGGCATGCAATGCTTCTCACCTTCTTCTCAGGAAGGTTCTCTCTGCTCTTTGGGCCATGAGAGCTCTCACCACCACAGTCTGCTTGGTAGCAGCTGTCCTGCATTGCTTACAGATTATTGCAGCAAGAAGATCCTGCATAGATGAATCTCAGCTTGAAGGCCAAGGTCACACTTTGGATCCTGATGGTTCTGACTCACCTGTGCTGCCTCCCTCCTATTCTGCAACTGTTGGGGTTTAGCCAGCAACTCAGCCCCACACAGCTGCTCACTCCCTCCCACACCAGCAGGATGGGGGAGAGAATCAGAAGGGTAAAAGTGAAAGAAACAATGGGTTGAGATAAGAACACCTTAATAATTAAAATAAAACCACTAGTAGTAAAATGAAAAGGATAATAACAAGATAGGAAAAAGCCAGAACAGGATGAAGAAAAAATCAACAACCAAAACACACACCACCCCACAATACTGCATATCAACTGCCCCAGTCAATATATCTTCATCATGGCATCACATGGTATGGAGTGAACATCCCATTGGCCAGTCGGGGTCGGCCCCCTGGCTCTGGCCCCGCCCATCCCAGCCTATTGCCCAAGTGGCAGAGCACAGGAAGCTGGAAATGTCCCTGACCACCACAGGCACTACAGTGAAGGGAATTAACCCCTCTTCAGCCAAAACCAACACAGATGCTGAGGACTTTTCTCACTGATGCAGGAATCACTTGGGGAAAGAAAGATATATCACCATTACTGGAAGTATGTGGATCATTTACGCAGGCTAATGAGAAAAACAGGTCAGTGTGGATGAATATAAATTATTTTCCTAGAGAGTAAGGGTCTAACCAAAGGGGACTGACTTAGAAACAACAATCGTGAAGTTACTGACCAACTGGAATATCATAAAAAAGGATTAGTAAAACTGCATAAATCAGCGAAGCAAATTGCATCAGAAAACTAAACTCAAAAATGTATGAAAGGGTTTTTATTTCTTTGGCTACTTTTATTCAGCATTCTGACAAACACTGCTTGTAAATGTGCTGCTGTTGGATCCCTAGGCAGTCGCTAAACCAGCCATGTCATGGAATGAGACATGTTTTTCACTCAAAGCTAAGTACTTAATTTCTTCAGATGTCTTGAGTGACACCATGTGCCACTACCCTAGAAGCGAAGCCCTCCCTGGGGAGTTGCTTCTTTCTTTCAGCATGCTGAAGCCGGGGCCATGATAGCATTTTCTTTAGCACCATCCCTTCAAGATCCTTTGCCTCCTTTGACCTATACAAAAACCAAATTCTAGTCTCCTCCCTGTGCTAAGATAACTTGCATAGTTTTGCTGTAGGTGTGTTTCTGTTTTTTCTTCGCTGGGCTTTTGGCTGACTGATGGTTGCTTGGCTTTGGAAGATAGGGGAGAAGATCTGGCTCAAGACTCTGTCGTGGTTCAGCCTCAGCTGGCAACTGAACACCACGCAGCCGCTCGCTCACCCCCCCCACCCCTGTGGGATGGGGAAGAGAATCGGACGAGCAAAAGAACTTGTGGGTTGAGATAATCACAGTTTAATGATTACAATAAAATGATGATGATAAATGATTATGATAATAATGACAATAATGTTAATATAAAAAAAGGGAAAAGGAAGGAAAGGGAAAACAGGAAAAAAAAAAACCCAGAAACACGAACGATACAGCCGCTCACCACCTGCCGACCGACGCTGCCCGTCCCCGAGCCGCGATTGCTCCCTCCCTCTCCCGGCCAGCCCCTCCCAGGTAGCATACTGGGCATGACGTTACATGATATGGAATATCCCTTTGGTCAGTTTGAATCCGCTCTCTTAGCTGTGCCCCCTCCCCTCCCAGCTTCTTGTGCACCCAGCAGAGCATGGGAGGCTAGACATGTCCTTGACTAGTATAAGCGCTACCCAGCAACAGCCTAAACATCTGTGTGTTATCTCAACAGGTTTTTTTTCCATGCTAATTTCAAAGCACAGCACTATACCAGCTAGAGTGAAGAAAATTAACTCTATCTCAGCTGAAACCATGACAGTATCCACCCCTTATTCCATATCATTGACGTCATGCTCAGGTCCCATACTATTCAGTACAAATTCAATAATCCCTATCCATCTTCTCATCCTTTAACAATATATATATATCTCTCTCTCTGTAGCTGTACGCTTCTACGGGAGAACTTATCTTGGGCCGCATATCTCCAGGACACAGGGCTCTACCCACCCTGGGGACAGTGATGCACAGACATCAATATGATGGATACAAAATGTCCGTTCATTTAGCTGCGTCACACGCTTATATAGCTCTTGCGCTTCCTGTTCCTGCCACTCCTATGGGGAGGAGTCTATCTTTCCGTCACATCCCGTGATCTTCCGGTCGCCGATCCCTGTCTATTCCCCTACATCTCCCCCTCCCCATGCTACTAAAAGTTCTACAAAGCTACTTGCATAAGCGGATACATATTGCGGTCAGGTCTATATTCATGTAACTCTCGCAGGCGCTCTTCGATTTGTCTTATAACACAGCATAACAATGGCAGCCCACAAGTAACCATGGTTACTACACACAACAAGATCCCCCCAATTATTACTATCCAGTCCCAGTTCATATCTCTCTTTTGCTGCCCATTCCTAGTGTCACTCTCGTTGCAATATTGCTTGCGATCTTGTCAAGGAGCTCATTTCTTTTCCCAATGGTACGGCTAGCATGAGGATCCATGTCAGCAGACCCTACAAAGAGACAACTCAGAAAGGGATTATTCATTGTACATCCTTGCACAGTTCTGCTTTCACACACTTTGCAGGCACCCACTCTATGCACCCTTCATTCTCAACCGCAGCATAGCCCCTCCCCAGGCATCTCAGTTTCCATCCTCTCTCCCATTGCTCGCTGCCTGGGAACCTTACTCGTACCTGCGGATAGCGCTCGCCTGCTTGAGCTTTGCCAAAGTGCTTCTCCACTGCTGTAACTTGCTCCTGCCCGCGTATAAAATGATTAAGCGAATATAATGCACGCATTAAAATAGTTTGCTGAGCTGCTATGGGTATAGCTCCCTTATACCTCTCCCCCTCCCCAAGCTGTATTATTTTTGCTTTCAAGGTGCAATGAGCGCGTTCAACTATTGCCTGCCCTGTGCTATTGTAAGCAATGCCGTGTTTTAATACAATATTCCAACCTTTACACCATTCTTCGGTACTTCGAGCCCAAAAGCATGGTCCATTGTCTGTTTTTATCTCGGTGGGCTTTCCAAGCCACGCCATTACCGTGGTCCAATGCACAGTCAAGTGCGTTGCGGTCTGCTTCCGATGTTGAGTAACCATGATGACTCCACTATATGTATCAACTGTAATTGCCAGGTGCCTTCCGGGGGCCAACTGTGGACATTCAGTAAAGTCAGTCTGCCAGATAGCATTTGCTTCCAGTCCTTGAGGGTTGACTCCTGCCTCCCACAATGGCGAGTGCTGACAGTAAGGACAGGTGGCTAGTACTTCTCTTGCTGCTCTTATTGAGATGCCACACTCCTTTGCCAAGGCTTTAGCACCCAGGTGCAGTTGTTCATGCAGTTTCTTTGCCTCCGCCAATGTCCAGACTCCCGCGGCTGCCTCCTCAGCCATGCGATTCCCCTCAATCAGTGGTCCAGGCCCCGTCTGATGACTGCGAATGTGAATTACTGTCACAGTTGCTCCTCGCTGTGATAAAGCAACCTCTAGCATCAAGGCAATTTCCGTGTGTGGTACACCCTCTCGTTTCATGGACATGACTAATTTATACACGTATAAAGAGGCCGTGCACACATTTATATGCCGATCTATATCCTTTCGCAGGGCCATCTCTAGCGCTTTCACCTCCAGGCACTGCACACTTTTACCCTGCTCCTCATACGTCTGGCGCATCCAACTATTGTCTTTTTTCCACACTACCGCCGCTCTGTTCGTCTTCGAGGAAGCGTCTGTGAAATATGTTGGTCCTGGGTGAGGGGTATCCAAAACTCTACTATCCACACTCAGATACACCACTTTGGCTGTCTCGGCCCACCTCTGTACCGTGCCTGTGACGATTTTTCCTGGGTATGAGTATACTGCCAATTGTATATCCTCTTCACTCTCTACCACCTTCCGCCATTTCTCCCCATTCCACGGCACTGTCAGCTTATCTGGCTCCTTCCCAAAGATTCCCTTGCTTTCCCGTCGCAGACGCCAAATCATTTCCCCGGCTACCTTGACTTTTGTGGAGAATGCATCCTTGGGAACCTTCTGATATACCCATCGCAGTGGCTTTTCTTCCCCTGTCCGTATTTCATATAGCAATCCTAATCCTCCACTGGCGGTCAGAATCCAACCTGCAATTAATTCCTCCTGGGGGTCCCACCGCCATACTCCTTCCTTTTGCATTCGACGTTCTATCATCTGCAACTGCTGGACTGCCTCAGGGTCTAAACTCCTGGGCTCCCATGGGTCGGTCCCTTTCAGCAACGCATAGAAAGGTTGCATCTCCTCACCGGTGACACGCACGAATGTCCGCAACCACTGCAGTGCTCCTACCAGCTTCTGTACATCGTGTAAATTTTTAACCTTAGGTGTAAGTTTAATAGGCTGAGCTTGTATGGAATCCCCTTGTATTCTAGCACCCAGAAAGCCACACACTGGTCCTCGCTGTACCTTTGCCTCAGCTACCTTGAGGCCCTGTCCCTCAAGGCCCCTTTGGGTGTCTGAAAAGACTTGTTCACACAACGCCTCGGTGGGCGCAGCTATGAGGACGTCATCCATGTAGTGGATCACGTAGATTCTCTCCTGATACTGCTGCCTTACTTGCTGCAATGCAGAAGCCACATACCTCTGGCAGATCGCTGGAGAATTTTTCATCCCCTGCGGAAGTACTGTCCACTGCCATCTACTACCTGGTTCTGCGCAGTTCACCGTGGGCAGAGTAAAGGCAAATCTCTTTCTATCATCTGGATGTAGCGGAATACTGAAGAAGCAGTCTTTGATATCTAAAACAATGACTCGCCATCCTTTCGGGACAGCACTCAGATCTGGTAGGCCGGGTTGGAGAGGCCCCATGTCCTCCATTTGCTGATTTACTGCTCTAAGGTCATGCAGCATCCTCCATTGGTTTTTATCTTTCTTTTTTATAGCAAATATAGGGGTGTTCCACGGGCTCATCGAGGGCTCTAGGTGCCCTGCTTCGTGCTCTCGTTTTACTATAGCTCTTACAGCCTCTGTTTTCTCTGTTGTCAGGGGCCACTGCTCCACCCAGACAGGCTGTTTGGTTTTCCACACTAACTTGTGGTGACGAAGTCCCTCTGAAGCAGTGGCCCTTATGCTAAATTCCCAGGTATATCCGTGCCGGGCAACTCGGCTCTTGCGGGGTAATCATCACCGCCGCCATGGGTCTCTCGTTACAGCCTATGACCAAGGCCACGCGGGGGCTGTAACCTGCAAATCTTGCTGGTTCTGCTCCCCTGCCTGAAGTTTCAATCCCCCTTGGCCCGCTATGGTGGGCCAAGCTCCTGGCGCTGGCACCATGATGGGGGCCATTTGACTCACAGGAGGCGCGAATCCCCCTCGCTTCGCCCTCCTTTGGCCGTTTCCCGGCTTCGTAGTTGGACAATCTCTTGCCAGGTGTCCTGGCTTCCCACACGCCCAGCACCTCCCTACTGGGCGCGCTCCTCCTCCATTACGTCCTCCCCTTTCCCCTAGCGGGCACCCAGCTTTAAAGTGCCCTTGCCGTCCACACAAGTGACATCTCGGCCCCACCCCGGCCACTTGCACCATCACCCTTTCTTCGCTTCCACAGTCAGGGTTCTGGCAGATGTGCGCTCCCGCACCGCCATGCTGATTCAATGCCTCCTGGCACTAGACATGCCTTATGGTTTGACCGAATGAAGCCCCCACCGCCAGGGTGCGTAGGATATCTTGTGTTTGCGGATTTGCTTGATTTTGGAGGCAATCCATAAGGACTGCATCCTTGGCTGCTGGTGGCAATTCTGATTCTATAATAGCCTTCTGCAACCTGTCACAAAACGTTGTAAATGGCTCTGCTAGTCCTTGCTGTATCTTTTGCCAAGGTTCTGCTTTTTTCTCATACCTGCCCACTTCGCTATACGCTTTGCGGGAACTCTCCGTTACCGCTTGCAGCTCCCTGCCCCTCCTCCAGGAGCTATCCGGACAGGGAATACCCCGGGCATCTCTATCCTTACTCCATCGAGGCTACAATCTCTGGCTATCAGCCGCCAATTAGGTAACTCGACTGACTGTCGATGGGGCGCCCCCTTCGTTAAGAGTCCTGTCTGCCGCCGAGTTACTTCCCGTAGTGCGCGCATAGCCTGCTGCAGCTGCCGCAGCACTTCCTCCGCTGACCCATTGGAGCTGCAGCGCTTCGGACCTCCCCTTTTGGCGGTCCCTCTCCTCCCTCCTTCTGATTGGTCCTCCGAGTCCCTGCTGCCTTATGCCTCTTCTTTGCGCGCTGCAGGCAAGCTGCCCCCTCTTCCCACATGTGGGCGTCGGTTTCTCCCCCAATTTCTGATTCGCTGCTACTCGAGCTTGTTCTATACCCCCCCTGTCCTCCCCTCCAGGCACTCCAATCCCCCTCCTCGTCCGACTCCCATCTCAAGGGTTGCCCCGGGAGCCAGTCTCGAGGGTCGGGCAGAGGGCGGCACCGTTGCCGGCGCTGCTTCCGGCACTGATCATCTTTCTCCTTCCGCTCCGTCACTCCCGGTGCGTCCGCTGCCACGTCACCCTCCCCGCGCGCAGGTACCCGCGCCTGTGCCAAATCGTCCCGGGGTATGCAGGGGGGCATTCCAAAGGTCCTGCTGGCTCAACAGGGGACACCGCCGCTTCCCGATCCACCTCCTTGGGAGCCTCAGACTGAGTCGCTGGCCAGGCTACTCCGTCCGAACTCTCCCCTTCTTCCCCACCCCCCGCGATGCTTGCCCCTGTCTGTGTCCCCACTGCCCATCCTGGGTCTATTTCCGGGCTACTGTCGCCTGTAGCACCGTGCAGGCACCGCCGCGCCTGCCGCCACGTCTCCTGATCATCCCGAGCTTTCAATAGTAACCGGTGTATCTTTCCCCAGAGCTGTATGTACTGGGGTTTTCCCATCATAGCCCTTTCGGCTAACTCCTCTTTAATTCTCACCCACTTATCCTTATTAAATATGTCTGCGGGACTTCGTATGAGCCCCTGCGTAATCATCCATTGGATGGCCTTTGAGGTAGGCGCCTTCGATATCGAAGTACCATATTCCTTCCCCAATCCCTTCAGTACCTTTACGACTGAATCCATGGCGCGCCCGCCGTCCTGCGGCTCCCCGTCCCGCCCCTGCGTGCCCCAAGCTATCTTTTCCCCCCGGCGAACTTGCCATGTCGCCCCGCCGATCACGTCGGGGTCACCACTTGTAGCTGTACGTTTCTACGGGAGAACTTATCTTGGGCCGCATATCTCCGGGACACAGGGCTCTACCCACCCTGGGGACAGTGATGCACAGACATCAATATGATGGATATAAAATGTCCATTTATTTAGCTGCGTCACACGCTTATATAGCTCTTGCGCTTCCTGTTCCTGCCACTCCTATGGGGAGGAGTCTATCTTTCCGTCACATCCCGTGAACTTCCGGTCGCCGATCCCTGTCTATTCCCCTACATCTCTCTATACAGATTTTAATTTATCATTCCACTAGTCTATGGAACACCCCTGTAGAATGCCTGTGAAATGTCCATTGAGTTCATTTAGTCCATGACTTTGGATTTCATCTCTTGTAATGGTCCTTCAGCGAGGCAGTGTGCGTGGGGTCAGATTGTTGCATGTCAGTCCTTGTTCCATCACCGCTGCACTGGTAGTTCTTGTTCTCTCACTGCTGCACTTTGCCTGGTTCCATTGAAGGTTCATTCGCTATTATTATTAATTGGGAGATTCCCACCATGATAACATTCCATTGATGCAACCATAGTAGTGATGACATACAACATCATATAGCAATTAACAGCATATTATTCAGTTCATTGGCTGTTTTCACCCAAAATTAAATCCCCCTGAGGTACACACCGGACTCCTCCATCCTCCCGCATCACCCACCAAGTGCACCCAGGTCCTCGAGCAAACGCAATCCCACGAGTGGGTTTGCCTCTGCTGGAAGCAGGAATAACCCAGACTGTCTTGCCCAGCATATTTTTTATGTGCACTACAGGGACTCTATCCCCTTCCACAGTACGTAAGGATTCTGATTGGGCAGGGCCAGCTCGCCTGGCAGATCCCCTCATGTTGACTAACCAGGTGGCTTTTGCTAAATGTGTATCCCAGTGTTTAGATGTTCCACCCCCCATTGCTCTCAGTGTCATCTTTAATAGTCCATTGTATCTTTCGATTTTCCCAGAGGCTGGTGCGTGATAGGGGATGTGATACACCCACTCAATGCCGTGCTCTTTGGCCCAGGTGTCTATGAGGCTATTTCGGAAATGAGAACCATTGTCTGACTCACTTCTCGCTGGGGTGCCATGTCGCCACAGCACTTGTTTTTCGAGACCCAGGATAGTGTTCCGGGCAGTGGCGTGGGGGACAGGATATGTTTCCAGCCAGCCGGTGGTTGCTTCTACCATTGTAAGCACATGGCGCTTGCCTTGGCGGGTCTGTGGGAGTGTGATATAGTCAATTTGCCAGGCCTCCCCATATTTATATTTCAGCCATCGTCCCCCATACCACAGAGACTTTACCCACTTCGCTTGCTTGATTGCAGCACATGTTTCACATTTGTGGATAACCTGTGCAGTAACGTCCATGGTCAAGTCCACCCCTCGATCACGAGCCCACCTGTATGTTGCATCTCTCCCTTGAGGGCCTGAGGTGTCGTGGGCCCACCGAGCTAGAAATAGTTCACCCTTATGTTGCCAGTCCAGACCCACCTCAGCCACTTCAGTCTTGGCAGCCTGATCTACCTGCTGGTTGTTTCGATGTTCTTCAGTGGCTCGACTCTTGGGGACGTGAGCATCCACATGATGTACCTTTACAAACAGGTTCTCTACCCGGGCAGCAATATCTTGCCACAATGTGGCAGCCCAGATGGGTTTGCCTCTGCGCTGTCAGTTGCTTTGCTTCCATTGCTGTAAGCACCCCCACAGGGCATTTGCCACCATCCAGGAGTCAGTATAGAGATAGAGCACTGGCCACTTTTCCCATTCAGCAATGTCTAAGGCCAGCTGGATGGCCTTTACCTCTGCAAACTGGCTCGATTCACCTTCTCCTTCAGCTGTTTCTGCTACTTGTCGTGTAGGACTCCATACAGCAGCCTTCCATCTCCGGTGCTTTCCCACAAGGCGACAGGACCCATCAGTAAACAGGGCATACTGCTTCTCCTTTTCTGGCAGTGTGTTATACAGTGGGGCTTCTTCAGCACGTGTCACCTCCTCCTCTGGTGATATTCCAAAGTCTTTGCCTTCTGGCCAGTCCATAATCACTTCCAAGATTCCTGGGCGACTGGGGTTTCCTACTCGAGCCTGCTGGGTGATCAGTGCAACCCATTTACTCCGCGTAGCATCAGTTGCATGGTGTGTGGAGGGGACGTTCCCTCTGAACATCCAGCCCAGCACTGGCAGTCGGGGTGCCAGGAGCAACTGTGCCTCAGTACCAACCACTTCTGAAGCAGCTCGGACCCCTTCATATGCTGCCAATATCTCTTTTTCAGTTGGAGTATAGCGGGCTTCGGACCCTCTGTATCCCCGACTCCAAAACCCTAGGGGTCGACCTCGGGTCTCCCCATGTGCTTTCTGCCAGAGGCTCCAGGTAGGGCCATTCTCCCCGGCTGCAGTGTAGAGCACATTTTTTATATCTTGTCCTGCCCGGACTGGCCCAAGAGCTACTGCATGGACTATTTCTCGTTTAATCTGTTCAAAGGCTTGTCGTTGTTCAGGGCCCCATTTGAAATCATTCTTTTTCCGGGTCACTTGATAGAGAGGGCTTACGATCAGACTGTAGTGTGGATTATGCATTCTCCAGAAACCTACAATGCCCAAGAAAGCTTGTGTTTCCTTTTTGCTGGTTGGTGGAGACATGGCTGCTATTTTGTTGATCGCATCCATGGGGATCTGACGACGACCATCTTGCCATTTTATTCCCAAGAACTGGATTTCTCGTGCAGGTCCCTTAACTTTACTTTGTTTTATGGCGAAACCAGCTTTCAGGAGGATTTGAACTATTTCCTTTCCTTTCTCAAAAACTTCTTCTGCTGTATTGCCCCACACAATGATGTCATCAATGTATTTTAGGTGTTTGGGAGCTCCACCTTGTTCCAAAGCATTATGGATCAGTCCACGGCAAATGGAAGGGCTGTGTTTCCACCCCTGGGGCAGTCGATTCCAGGTGTACTGGACACCCCTCCAAGTAAAAGCAAACTGTGGCCTGCACTCTGCTGCCAGAGGGATTGAGAAGAATGCATTAGTGATATCAATTGTGGCATACCACTTGGCTGCCTTGGACTCCAGTTCATATTGAAGTTCTAGCATGTCCGTCACAGCATCACTCAATGGTGGAGTGACTTCATGCAGGCCACGATAGTCTACTGTTAGTCTCCACTCTCCATTAGACTTCTGGACTGGCCATATGGGACTGTTAAAGGGTGAGTGGGTTTTACTGATGACTCCTTGGCTCTCCAGTCAACGAATGAGCCCGTGGATGGGGATCAGAGAGTCTCTGTTGGTGCGATATTGCCGCCGGTGCACTGTTGTGGTGGCGATCGGCACCTGTTGTTCTTTGACCTTCAGCAACCCTACAACAGAAGGGTCCTTCGAGAGACCGGGCAAGGTAGACAGCTGTTTAATTTCTGCCGTCTCCAAGGCGGCTACACCAAAAGCCCACTTGTAACCTTTTGGGTCCTTGAAATACCCTCTCCTGAGATAGTCTATGCCAAGGATGCATGGAGCCTCTGGGCCAGTCACAATAGTGTGCTTTTGCCACTCATTCCCGGTGAGGCTCACTTCGGCCTCCAATACAGTTAGCTCTTGGGATCCCCTTGTCACTCCAGCAATGCTGATGGGTTCTGCCCCTATATAGTTTGATGGCATTAAGGTACACTGTGCGCTGGTGTCCACTAAAGCTTTATACTCCTGTGGGTCAGATGTGCCAGGCCATCGGATCCACACAGTCCAGTAAACCCGGTTATCCCTTTCTTCCACCTGGCTGGAGGCAGGGCCCCCTAGTCCTGATCATAGTATTCATCACTCACTTCCTATAAATATGAATCACGGGTGTCTCTGTTAAGATCAGTCAGGACATCAGCAGTTCTGCTCCTCTGTCTGGAGAATTGCTTACGGGAAACTGGAGCAGCAGCTCTCCTGGAGAAACTCCCCTGTGTAATTGTTCTCCCTTGCAGCTCACGTACCCGTGCCTCTAAGGCTGAGGTAGGTTTTCCATCCCACTTCTTCATGTCCTCTCCGTGATCACGCAGGTAAAACCATAGGGTGCCCCGTCGTGTCTATCCCTTCTCTTGATCCAAGGGACGATTACTCCTAATGGCTGAGATACTGATCCGTACTGGTGGGGAGTAGGACATATCTTCTTTGAGTTGCTGGAACTCTCGGGACAGTTTCTCCACCGCAGAGATGAGCGAGGAAGAGGGATTTGTTTCGTAATCCCAGAGTCTATCAATCACCTCTGCCACCGTTGGTGTCTCGTCATCTTTCCAGGACATCACTGCCAATGAGTTTGCATACGAGGATGGTGCACTCCGTACAAACTTCCGCCACATGGGTCGTGTGCACTTGGCTTCATCTGGATCTTTGGAGGACCGTTGATCGTCCAGGTCACCATAAACCACCTCAAGCATGGCTAATTCCCTTAGGTGCTGAATGCCTTTCTCCATGGTCATCCATTTTCCTAGGCGAAATACCATATCTTCTTTGAAGGGATACCTCTCTCTCACCGTGGACAGGAGCCGCCTCCAGAGGCTGAGGGCTTGTGTTCCTTTTCCAATTGCTTTATCAGTGCCCCCTTCCCTAGAGAGGGATCCCAGTTGTTTGGCTTCCTTCCCCTCTAATTCCAAACTACTGGCCCCATTATCCCAGCATCGGAGCAGCCAGGTGATAACGTGCTCACCTGAATGACGCCCGAAATCTTTCTGTATATCCAGCAACTCACTCAAGGATAGAGATCGGGTAGTTTCCGTTTCTTGTACACATGGTTCCTCCTCCTCCTCCTCTTCTCGTGATGGCCCTGGTTCCTCATAATCTCTTTCTAAACGAGTTGACCTTCTCTTCCATGATTTCTTCTTGCGTATAGGGGCGACTGATACTGGCACAGGTTGGTCCTCTGGTTTAGCTGCAACGCTTGGCACTGGGGTTTGAGTAGCTGCAGTGCCTGTCGTGGGGGTTTGAGTGGCCGCCGTGCTCATCACTGGGGTTGGAGCAGCTGCAGTATCTGTTGTGGCGTGTTGGGTGGCCCCAGTGCTTGTCACTGGGGTTGGAGTAGCTACAGTATCTGTCGTGGCGGGTTGGGTGGCCGCAGTGCTTGTCACTGGGGTTGGAGTAGCTGCAGTATCTGTCGCGACGGGTTGGGTGGCCGCAGTGCTTGTCTCTGGGGTTGGAGTAGCTGCAGTATCTGTCGTGGCAGGTTGGGTGGCCGCAGTGCTTGTCACTGGGGTTGGAGTAGCTGCAGTATCTGTCGTAGGGGGTTGGGTGGCCACAGTGCTTGTCGCTGGGGTTGGAGTAGCTGCAGTATCTGTCGTAGGGGGTTGGGTGGCCACAGTGCTTGTCGCTGGGGTTGGAGTAGCTGCAGTGTCTATCGTGGGGGTTTGAGTGGCCGCAGTGCTTGTCACGGGGGTTGGAGTAGCTCCCTTCTCTTTCCCTTGGGGGTACTGAATAGTGTTAAATAGGGCTCGATAGGCATAAGCCAGACCCCAGCACATGGCAGTGATTTGTATCTCTCTGGAATTGCCAGGGTGACAACATACTTCCTCCAAATGTTCTACTAATTTTTCAGGATTCTGCACTTGTTCAGGGGTGAAGTCCCACACCACGGGGGGTGCCCACCATCTTAGGCATTTGCCCATACTTTCCCACATACCCTGCCACGCATAACTATCGATCCTTGGGACCGATCACTGGATTATATTCTTAACTTGCTTACTAACCTTAGACAGATCTAATACCACCTGCCAAAAAAATATCAACAGATGTATCTTAACTACACAAGGATGTTCAAGATACTGAAAAGTTGTTGTAATGAAGGAGGAGACATTACATAAGATAGTAGCTACGGTGCCATTCTGTATTTCCTCCATAAAAAACTCCTCAGAGGAGGAGGTATAATTGCTAATTGCCTCCATGAGGTGGTAGCTGTAGTACAGTAATGGCTTCCATGCAAATCCTAAATAACCGATAACAGTCAAGGCCAGTGTTTTAATAACAAGTCTCCTAGGCAAAATATCTCTAATCACTGCAGAGCACAGCAAACTGACAAAACCAACAGCAAGTTTTAACATGTACTTTACAATCAGCATGGTAAAGACTGGACAAACTAATACTGAGAGCAGATGAATATATGCTGTGACCAGCAACTCTTATTATCTCAAACCCTTCGTGCCCCACATTGGGCGCCAAAAATAGACTGTCGTGGTTCAGCCTCAGCTGGCAACTGAACACCACACAGCCGCTCGCTCACCCCCCCCACCCCTGTGGGATGGGGAAGAGAATCGGACGAGCAAAAGAACTTGTGGGTTGAGATAAGCACAGTTTAATGATTACAATAAAATGATGATGATAAATGATTATGATAATAATGACAATAATGTTAATATAAAAAAAGGGAAAAGGAAGGAAAGGGAAAACAGGAAATAAAAAAACCCAGAAACACGAACGATACAGCCGCTCACCACCCGCCGACCGACGTTGCCCGTCCCCGAGCCGCGATTGCTCCCTCCCTCCCCCGGCCAGCCCCTCCCAGGTAGCATACTGGGCATGACGTTACATGATATGGAATATCCCTTTGGTCACTTTGAATCCGCTCTCTTAGCTGTGCCCCCTCCCCTCCCAGCTTCTTGTGCACCCAGCAGAGCATGGGGGGCTAGACATGTCCTTGACTAGTATAAGCGCTACCCAGCAACAGCCTAAACATCTGTGTGTTATCTCAACAGGTTTTTTTTCCATGCTAATTTCAAAGCACAGCACTATACCAGCTAGAGTGAAGAAAATTAACTCTATCCCATCTGAAACCATGACAGACTCCCAGTTCCGACATTATCTGTGAGGAAGCTTCTGGAGTTGGAAGCTTTAAATAGGTTTCTGCGAAAGCAATTGATTACCTGAGACTTGCATATGGAGTTGCAGAAGAGAGGACGCTAAACTGCAACGCTTAATACTGAACTTGGGGCAAACGAGTATTTCTTTTAAAGGCCAACGTGACAGTTCAGGCTCTTGCATATATGTATATCAGTAAATACCTGGGCTAAAGAAACACATCTCCACATACTGAAACGGAACAAACAAGCAAAAATAATACAAAGTAAGGCTACTGCATCATTCAGTGCACTTCCCACATTTGTTTTAATAATCATAGTTTGATTTCAATAACACTTACTATGCAAACTAACATACTCATTATTATATTCCATAAATTAAGGAAATGTGTTGCTAAAGAAATGCCAAGAGGTTGATCTGTGACTAGAAGAGACCACATGGAGAGCATCCTGCGTTTGCTAGCACGTATCCTATGGGGAATAAGGCAGAGTCTATACCATGGCAGCCTCGTAATAGATATTCCTGCTTCTTCAGGGCATGTCTTTTCTAAAACTGCGTTGCATTAGCAGAAAGAGCAGCCTTCATTAGTGTAATTGGGCAGCCATGAAATTACAGGCATGAACATGAGGACAACAGATGAGGACAGCAGGCCCTTCACTGCCTGTAGCTGTGCACAGGCACAAGGAAAGAAAGAGGAGGAGGAGAATGCCTAAGCCCTCAGCCCATGGATAGCTCCAGGGAGAAAATGCAGTATCTGGCCTGCCTATATGGCTATGATTTTCCTCTTGCCCTGGTAACATTACTACACTGGGGATCTCCATTGGGCTGGCCACATGAGCAGCCCAATGAGGGCTATCACTTAGCAGCTTCTTCACAAAGGTACACTATTGCTGTGCAGGTAAAGGGCACCACTACCTGTGGTCAGTGTCATCCCATCAATTTCTCCTCTGGGTCCTCCAACTGTCAAGCCTCTTCCTCCCAGTGGCAGCTGCAGCCTCCTGTGCCGACTCCCTCAGGCTGTGCCACTCTGGCTGAAAAAGAGGAAGATTTTAGATTCCTGGACAACCTCTTCCTGAATGCAGTCTCAGAGCTCTCTGATGGAGCTCACCCAACATCAGGAGAGGAGCAAGAGCTGAGCACTCTGCGATGTGTTGGAAGGGACAGGGTTTGTATGGTGAATACCTGAAGCAGGCTGAGAGGTCTTGGTTTGAGGCGTGGGCCACCAAGGGGAGGAAACTACACCATGCTGATTGTGAAGTACACGTTAAAAATTGCTGTTGGTTTTTGTAGTTTGCCGTACTCTGCAGTGATTAGAGAGGTTTTGCCTAGGAGATTTGTTATTAAAACACTGGCCTTGAGTGTTATCAGTTACTTGGGTCTTGCATGGAAGCTGTTACTGTACTTCGGGTACCACCTCATGGAGACAATTAGCCAATGGAGACAATACCTCCTCCTGTGAGAGGTTTTTATGGAGGAAATACAGAATGGCACCTTAGCTACCATCTTCTATAATGCCTCCTCCTTCATGACAACAAGTTTTCAGTATCTTGAACATCCTTAGGTAGTTAAGAGATACCTGTTGGTATTGCTTTGGCATACGGTTTCAGTTCTGTCTCAGGTTAATAAGCAACTTAAGAATATCATCCAGAGATCTGCCCCAAGGATCGATAGCTATGCGTGGCAGGGTATGTGGGATAGTATGGGCAAATGCCTAAGACGGTGGGCACCCCCAGTGTTGTGGGACTTCACCCCTGAACAAGTGCAGAATCCTGAAAAATGAGTAGAATATTTGGAGGATGTATGTTGTCACCGTGGCAATTCCAGAGAGATACAAATCACTGCAATGTGCTGGGGACTAGCCCATGCCTATCGAGCCCTGTTTAACACTCTTCAGTACCCCAAAAGGGACGAGAAGGCCTCTGGATCTAAATAGACAAAGACAAGGAAAGTGACAAGCACTGCAGCCACTCAAACCCCCACAACAGGCACTGCAATTACTCCAACCCCGGTGACAAGCATTGCAGCTGAATCTGAGGACCAACCTGTGCCAGTATCAGTCGCCCCTATACACAAGAAGAAATCCTGGAAGAGAAAGTCAACTCGTTTAGAAAGAGATGATGGAAAGGCATGGACCATCACTAGGAGAGGAGGAGGAAGAAGAGGAAGAACCCGTACAAGAAACGGAAACTACCCAATCCCTATCCTTGAGTGAGTTGTGGGATATGCAAAAGCATTTCGGCCGTCCTTCAGGTGAGCACATTGTCACCTGGCTTCTCCGATGCTGGGATAACGGGGCCAGCAGCCTGGAATTAGAGGGGAAAGAAGCCAAACAACTGGGATCCCTTTCTAGGGAAGGGGGCATTGACAAAGCACTTGGAAAAGGGACACACGCGCTCAGCCTCTGGAGGCGAATCCTGTCCGGTGTGAAGAAAAAGGCAGCCCTTCAAGGAAGATATTGTATATCGCCTAGGAAAATGGATGACTATGGAGAAAGGTATCCAGTACCTGAGGGAACTAGCCGTGCTTGAGGTGATTTATGGTGACCTGGACAATCAACGGTCATCCAAAGATCCAGATGAAGCCTGGTGCACACGATCCATGTGGCGTAAGTTTGTACGGAGCGCACCATCAACGCGTGGGAACTCACTGGCAGTAATGTCCTGGAAAGATGGCAAGGCACCAACGGTGGCAGAGGTGATTGATAGACTCCGGGATTACCAGGCAAATCTCTCTTCTTCCCTCATCTCGGCTGTGGAGAAACTCTCCTGGGAGTTCCAGCAATTCAAAGAAGATATGTCCTACTCCCCACCAGTACGGACCAGTATCTCACCCACTGGGAGTAAGTGTCCCTTTGCTCAAGTGACACGATACATATGACGGGGTATCCTATGGTTTTAACTGCGTGACCACGGAGATGACATGAGGAAGTGGGATGGAAAACCTACCTTGACCCTAGAGGCATGGGTATGTGAGCTGCAAGGGAAAAGAGTCACTCAGGGGGATTTGTACAGGAAAGCTGCTGCTCCAGTTTCCAGTGAGCAATTCCTCAGACAGAGGAGTAGAAGTGCTGATTTTATTCCTGATCTTAACAGAGACATTTGTTATTCATATTTCTGGCCCAAGAGCTACTGCATCAACTATTTCTTGTTTAATCTGTTCAAAGGCTTGTCGTTGCTCTGGGCCCCATTTGAAATCATTCTTCTTCCGGGTCACTTGATAGAGAGGGCTTACGATCAGACTATAATCTGGAATATGCATTCTCCAAACACCCACAACACCCAAGAAAGCTTGAGTTTCCTTTTTGCTGGTTAGTGGAGACATGGCTATTATTTTGTTGATCACATCCATGGGGATGTGATGACGACCATCTTGCCATTTGATTCCTAAGAAGGACTGCATCTCTTGTGCGGGTCCCTTGACCTTACTTTGGTTTATGGCAAAACCAGCTTTCAGGAGGATTTGGACTATTTTCTCTCCTTTCTCAAAAACTTCTTCTGATGTGTTGCCCCACACAACGATGTCATCAATGTATTGAAGGTGTTCTGGAGCTTCTCCCTGTTCCAGTACAGTCTGAATCAGTCCATGGCAAATGGTAGGACTGTGTTTCCACCCCTGGGGCAGTCGATTCCAGGTGTACTGGATGCCCCTCCATGTGAAAGCAAACTGTGGCCTGCACTCTGCTGCCAGAGGGATTGAGAAGAATGCATTAGAAATGTCAATTGTGGCATACCACTTGGCTGCCTTTGACTCCAGTTCGTACTGATGTTTCTACCATGTCTGGCACCTCAGTAGTCAACGGTGGAGTGACTTCATGCAGGCCACGGTAGTCTACTGTTAGCCTCCACTCTCCATTACACTTCCGCCCTGGCCATATGGGACTGTTAAAGGGTGAGTGGGTCTTACTGATGACTCCTTGGCTCCTTAGTTGTTCAGTGAGTTTATGGATGGGGATAAGTCTCTGTTGGTGCGATATTGCCGCTGGTGCACTGTTGTGATGGCGATTGGCACCTGTTGTTCTTTGACCTTCAGCAACCCCACAGCAGAAGGGTCCTTTGAGTGGCCAGGCAAGGTAGACAGCTGTTTAGGTTCCTCCGTCTCCAAGGCAGCTACACCAAAAGCCCACTTGTAACATTTTGGGTCCTTGAAATACCCTCTCCTGAGGTAGTCTATGCCAAGGATGCACGGAGCCTCTGGGCCAGTCACAATGGGGTGCTTTGGCAACTCGTTCCCAGTTAGGCTCACTTCGGCCTCCAATACAGTCAGCTCTTGGGATCCCCCTGTCACTCCAGCAATGCTGATGGGTTCTGCCCCTATATAGTTTGATGGCATTAAGGTGCACTGTGCGCTGGTGTCCACTAAAGCTTTATACTCCTGTGGGTCAGACGTGCCAGGCCATCGGATCCACACAGTCCAGTAAGCCCTGTTATCCCTTTCTTCCACCTGGCTAGAGGCAGGGCCCCTCTAGTCCTGATCATGGCAGTCACAACTCACTTCCTGTAAATGTGAATGAGGAGTCCCTCTATTAGACTTAGAAATAAAATCAGCGCTTCTACTCCTCTGTCTGGGGACTTGCTTACTGGAAACTGGAGCAGCAGCTTTCCTGGAAGAGCCTCCCTGAGTGACTGTTCTTCCTTGCTGTTCATGCACTCGTGCCTGTAGGGTCGAGGTAGGCTTGCCATCCCACCTCATCATGTCCTCTCCGTGGTCACGCAGGTAGAACCATAGGGTGGCCCGTGGTGTGTATCCCCTTCCTTGAGCCAAAGGACGCTTATTCCTAACAGCTGAGACACTACTCTGTCAAGGTGGGGAGTAGGACATATCTTCTTTGAGTTGCTGGACCTCTTGGAAGAGTTTCTCCACCGCAGAGATGAGCGAGGAAGAGGGATTTGTTTCGTAATCCCGGAGTCTATCAATCACCTCTGCCACCGTTGGTGTCTCGTCATCTTTCCAGGACATCACTGCCAATGAGTTTGCATACGAGGATGGTGCACTCCGTACAAACTTCCGCCACACGGGTCGTGTGCACTCGGCTTCATCTGGATCTTTGGATGACCGTTGATCGTCCAGGTCACCATAAATCACCTCAAGCACAGCTAATTCCCTTAGATACTGGATGCCTTTCTCCATAGTTGTCCATTTTCCTGGGCGATATGTAACATCCTCTTTGAAGGGATACCTTTCCTTCACTCCAGACAGGAGTCGCCTCCAGAGGCTGAGGGCTTGAGTTTTTTTCCCAATTGCTTTGTCAACGTCCCCTTCCCCAGAAAGGGATCCCAGATGATTGGCTTCTTTTCCCTCTAGTTCCAGGCTACTGGCCCCATTATCCCAGCATCGGAGCAGCCAGGTGACAATGTGATCAACAGTTGTCCAAAGATCCGGGTGAAGCCCAGTGCACATGACCCATGTGGCAGATGTTTGTACGGAGAACAGCATGTAATCTCATTGGCATAACTGGCCTGAAAAGATGAAGAGGCACCAATGGTGGGGGATGTGATTGACAGACTCTGGGAATCCAAAGCACGTGTCTCTTCCTCCTTCATCTTGGCTGTGGAGAAACTGTCCCAGGAGGTCCAGGAACTCAAAGAAGATATGTCCTAGTCCTCACCTGTATGGACCAGTATCTCACCCATTAGGAGTAAGTGTCCCTTTGCTCAAGAGAGAGGATACACACCAGATGCCACTCTATGGTTTCACCAGTGTGACACTGGTATGTGAGCTGCAAGGGAAAACAATCACTCAGGGTGGTTCTTCCAGGAAAGTTGCTGTTCCAGTTTCCAGTGAGCAGTTCCCCAGACAGAAGAGTAGGAGTACTGATTTTATTTGTGATCTTAACAGGACGAATTTTGATTTGTGTTTACAAGAAGTGAGTAGCAAATACTATGGTGAGGACTAGAGGGGCCCTGCCTCCAGCCAGGTGGAGGAAAGGGACAACCGGCTTTACTGGACTGTGTGGATCCGATGGCCTGGCACATCAGACCCACAGGAGTACAAGGCTCTAGTGGTCACCGGTGCAGTGCACCCTAATGCCATCAAGCTATAAAGGGGCAGAACACATCTGTATTTCTGGAGTGACAGGGGGATCCCAGGAGCTAACTGTATTGGAGGCTGAAGTGAGGCTAACCGGGAATGAGTGGCAAAAGCACCCCGTTGTGGACTGGTCCAGAGGCTCCGTTCATCCTTGGCTTAGACTACCTCAGGAGAGGGTATTTCAAGGTCCCAAAAAGGTACAGGTGGGCTCTTGGTGTAGCTGCCTTGGAGATGGAAGTAATGGAACAGCCGTCTGCCTTGCCTGGCGTCTTGAAGGACCCTTCTGTTGTGGGGCTGTTGAAGGTCAAAGAACAACAGGTGCCGATTGCCACGGCAATGGTGCACCAGTGGCAGTATCGCGCGAACAGGGGCTCTCTGATTCCCATCCATGAGCTCATTCATTGACTGGAGAGCGAAGGAGTGATCAGTAAGACACACTCACCCTTTAACAGTCCCATATGGCCAGGGCGGAAGTGTAATGGAGAGTGGAGGCTAACAGTAGACTACCGTGGCCTGCATGAAGTCACTCCACTGTTGAGTGCTGCTGTGCCGGACGTGCTAGAACTTCAATACTAACTGGAGTCAAAGGCAGCCAAGTGGTATGCCACAATTGACATTTCTAATGCATTCTTCTCAATCCCTCTGGCAGCAGAGTGCAGGCCACAGTTTGCTTTCACTTGGAGGGGAGTCCAGTACACCAAGAATTGACTGCCCCAGGAGTGCAAACACAGCCCTACCACTTGCCATGGAATGATTCAGACTGCACCGGAACAGGGTGGAGCTCCTGAACACCTTCAATACATTGATGACATCGTTGTATGGGGCAACACAGAAAAAGACATGTTTGAGAAAGGGAACAATATAGTCCAAAGCCTTCTGAAGGCCTGTTTTGCCATAAAACAAAGTAAGGTCACGGGACCCTCACAAGATATCTAGTTCTTATAGGTGAAACAGTAAGATGGACCGCGTCAGATTGCAATGGGTGCGATCAACAAAATAGCAGCTATGTCTCCACCAACTAGCAAAAAGAAAACACAAGAGCTTTTGGGCATTGTGGGTGTTTGGCGAATGCATATTCCAGATTATAGTCTGATCATAAGCCCTCTCTATCAAGTGACCCGGAAGAAGGATGATTTCAAATGGGGTCGTGAACAACGACAAGACTTTGACCAGATTAAACAAGAAATAGTTCATGCAGTAGTTGTCGGGCCAATCCAGGCAGGACAAGATGTAAAAATGTGCTCTACACTGCCGCCGGGTAGAATGGCCCTACCTGGAGCCTCTGGCAGAAAGCGCATGGGGAGACCCGAGGTCGACCCCTAGGGTTTTGGAGTCGGGGATACAGAGGGTCCGAAGCCCACTATAGTCCAAATGAAAAAGATATTGGCAGCATATGAAGGGGATTGAGCTGCTTCAAAAGTGGTTGGTACTGAAGCACAGCTGCTTTTGGCACCCCGACTGCCAGTGCTGGGCTGGATGTTCAAAGGGAGGGTCCACTCTACACATCATGCAAGTGATGCTACATGGAGTAAATGGGTTGCACTGATCACCCAGTGGGCTCGAGTAGGAAACCCCAGTCGCCCAGGAATCTTGGAAGTGATTACGGACAGGCCAGAAGGCAAAGATTTTGGATTATCACCAGAGGAGGAGGTGACACGTGCTGAAGAAGCCCCACTGTATAACAAACAGTCAGAAGATGAAAAGCAATATGCCCTGTTCACTGATGGGTCCTGTCATCTGGTGGGAGAGCATCAGAGATGGAAGGCTGCTGTATGGATTCCTATGTGACAAGGCGCAAAAACTGCTGAAGGAGAAGGTAAATCGAGCCAGTTTGCAGAGGTAAAGGCCATCCAGATGGCCTTAGACATTGCCGAATGGGAAAAGTGGCCAGTGCTCTATCTTTATACTGACTCCTGGATGGTGGCAAATGCCCTGTGGGGGTGGTTACAGCAATGGAAGCAGAACAACTGGCAGCACAGAGGCAAACCCATCTGGGCTGCCGCATTGTGGCAAGATATTGCTGCCCGGGTAGAGAACCTGGTTGTAAAGGTACGTCATGTGGATGCTCACGTCCCCAAGAGTGGGGCCACTGAAGAACATCGGAACAACCAGCAGGTAGATCAGGCTGCCAAGACTGAAGTAGCTGAGGTGGATCTGGACTGGCAACATAAGTGTGAACTATTTCTAGCTCAGTGGGCCTGTGACACCTCAGGCCATCAAGGGAGAGATGCAACATACAGGTGGGCTCGTGATCGAGGGGTGGACTTGACCATGGACGCTATTGTGCAGGCTAGCCACGAATGTGAAACGTGCCCTGCAATCAAGCAAGCGAAGCGGGTAAAGCCTCTGTGGTATGGGGGACGATGGCTGAAATATAAAGATGAGGAGACCTGGCAGATTGACTATATCACAGCCCAACAAACCCGCCAAGGCAAGTGCCATGTGCTTACAATGGTAGAAACATCGACCGGCTGGCTGGAAACATATCCTGTCCCCCACGCCACCACCTGGAACACTATCCTGGGTCTCGAATACAAACTCCTGTGGCGACATGGCACCCCAGAGAGAACTGAGTCGCACAATGGGACTCATTTCTGAAATAACCTCATAGACAGCTGGGCCAAAGAGCGTGGTATTGAGTGGGTGTATCACATCCCCTATCATGCACCGGCCTCTGGGAAAATCGAAAGATACAATGGACTATTAAAGATGAGACTGAGAGCAATGGGGGGTGGAACGTTTAAAAGCTTGGATACACATTTAGCAAAAGCCACCTGGTTAATCAACACGAGGGGTCTGCCAGGCGAGCTGGCCCTGCCCAATCAGAACCCTAACATACTGTGGAAGGGGATAGAGTCCCTCTAATGCACGTAAAAATTATGTTGGGGAAACCAATCTGGGTTATTCCTGCCTCAGGCAAAGGCAAACCCATTTGTGGAGTTGCTTTTGCTCGAGGACGTGGCTGCACTTGGTGGGTGATGTGGGAGGATGGAGGAGTCCGGTGTGTACCTCAAGGGGATTTGTCTTGGGTGAAAACAGCCAATGAACTAAATGGTATGCTGTTAATTGCGATATAATATTGTATGTCAACACTACTATGGTTGCTATATTCCATATTAATGGTATCATGGTGGGAATCTTTCATTGAACGAAGGAAATTGCAGCGGTGATAGAGCAAGGACTAACAGCACAGTGGTGAAGGAGCAAGGACTGACTTCAGCATGCAACAATCCAACGCCATACACACCATCTCTCTGAAAGACTCGTACAATAGATGGAACCCAAAGTCATGGACTAAATGAACTCAATGGACATTTC
Source organism: Phalacrocorax aristotelis (assembly GCF_949628215.1). Taxonomy (NCBI): domain Eukaryota; kingdom Metazoa; phylum Chordata; class Aves; order Suliformes; family Phalacrocoracidae; genus Phalacrocorax; species Phalacrocorax aristotelis. The sequence goes on from NC_134310.1 coordinate 20,137,965, forward strand.
ACAGACATATTACAGGGGTTTTCCATAGACTAGGGGAATGATAAATGCAATCAGTATATTCTATTAAAGGATGAGAAGGCGGCTAGGGGTTATTGAAATTGTATTGGACAGTATGGGACCTGAGCATGACTTAAATGATATGGAATTTGGGTGGATACTGTCATGGTTTTATCTGGGATAGAGTTATTTTTCTTCACTGTACCTGCCACAGTGCTGTGCTTTGGCCTTAGTATGAAAACAACATTGATAACACACTGATATTTTAGTTGTTGCTGGGTAGTGCTTATACTAGTCAAGGACTTTTCTGGCTTCCCATGCTCTGCCAGGTGCAGAATAAGCTGGGAGGGGAGGTGGCACAGCTAAGAGAGCGGATTCAAACTGGCCAAAGGGATATTCCATACCATGTGACGTCATGCCCAGTATGTTAACTGGGAGGGGCTGGCCAGGGGTGGGAGGCAGCAATCACAGCTCGGGGACGGGCAGCATCGTTCCGAAGTTGGTGAGCGGTTGTATCGGTTGTGTTTTTGGTTTTTCCCCTTTTACTTTTCCTTATATTATCATTATTGTTATTATTATCATAATCACTATTATCATTATGATTTTGTTTTAATTAGTAATCTGTTCTGATCTCAACCTACAAATTTTTCATGCTTTGCTCTTCCGATTGTCTCCCCTGTCCCACAGGGGTGGGGGGAGTGAGCGAGTGACTGCGTGGTGTTTAGTTGCCGAGTGGGTCTGAATCACGACAGGAATTAGTATGGTTATGTAAGCCGCATAAGTTTTGTACTCTTGGTGGTACGGATTTATTGATACTGAACTCGGATACTGGCTTGTTCACATTGAATTTGGATATACCCGTCAGGTGTTGTAAAACTGATAACTAAGTATGAATGAGCTGAGTTAACTCTGGTGTGACTGGTGAATGAACGAGTGACTGAGATGCAGCATAGCTGCAAAGCGAGTGTGGAGTTCTGACCCTTGGTTCTGCTATCCTGCCAGGGGTAATACCGCAACAAAGCGATTGTTAACTTTATTACGGACCAATAGTGTGCCATCTAAGTACACGTTGTCATCTTGTGTGCCTCGTAAATAAGAAAACGGAATGGAGGGAAATCAGAGCAGCGAAATTCCAAAGAAAAGCCCCCTAGGATGTACCCTAGCACACTGGAAAGATATAGGGGGACCGCCGGGTGGGAGTGTGAATAAGAAAACACTGTATTGCGGCTGATGTTGTTATTTAAAGGGAAGAAAGAATGTGGGATGAGGTTATGTATGCAGATATGTTTTCCACTTTGTGGAATCATCCGGAGTGGCAGAGAGATTGTGGTATTAATATTCCACCAGAAGATGCCCTGGTTTTATCTTTAGAAAAAGAAAAGAGAAGTGAAAAGAAGGAGCGGGAGAAAATAAGGAGGTGCTGTTCAGCATGTAGTATTGGGCAGAGGTGTTTGAAAACAGTAAACCCTAGAAAGAAGCGAGAGGAGATAGAGGATCAGCCTGAAGATTTGGGATTACCCCCCGCTTAGTAACAAACTTGCCTCTCCCACACCCACCACTTTTGAAACAGACAGTAGTAGTGAGGAGGAGGGAGCGATGAATAGTTTTACTCCGGTCACAGCACAAACTCGGAGTAAAACTCAGAAGGCTCCCCAACTCCTAGCCCCATTGCGAGAGGTAATGGGGGTAGGAGGTCCAGCCAGAGGAAAAGTACCCTTCTCCACTACTGATTTAGATGCCTGGAGAGAGGTAGCTAGGGGATACCGGGACGACACCTCTCGAGTGGCAAAACGATTTGAATTAAGAATAAAAAATACAGGACCCCGATTGGAGAGATGTAGATTTGATTTTGGGGGAAATGATGGAAACAGAAGAACAATTAGTATTAAAAACTGCACACACTCATGTGCAGGCCCAAATTACTGGGGGAACCTTACAAGGGAATGTGGACGATTACATTCACCTGACGGACCCACATTGGGCCCCCAATGACGGGCGTGATGATAGATTATTAAAAAGATACCGAGATTGGATAAAATTTGGCTTAGAAAATGCAATTCCAAAAGCTGTAAATTGGTCAGCATTATATGCTGTCAAACAGGGACAGAAAGAGACCCCTCCTGAATTTTTGGATCATCTGAGAAATGCCATGCGAAAACACACTACCCTAGATCCCTCCTCGGATGTGGGACAACAACAACTTGTTTCTCTATTTTTGGGGCAATCGTCTACAGCTATAAGAAAGAAGCTACAGAAGTGAAAAGAACCGGAAATAAGAAGCTTAGAGAAATTGCTTGAGGAGGCGTGGAGAGTTTTTAGGAATCGGGAGAATGCCGATAGAGGAAAATTGACAAAAGTGATGGCAACAGCTACGGTGGCAGCCTTGGAACAGAGAGGAATGGTAAGCAGAGGAGGACTGAAAGGATGAGGAAAGGGAAGGCCCTTTGGGAATAGAGGGGGACTGGGAAAGAATCAGCGTGCGTATTGTTGGGAGGAAGGACATTGGAAAAATGAATGCCTCTGCTTTTCTAACTGCATCTCTGCACACTCTGGCAATGCCCTTGTAGCTCTCGATGGCTAATCCTCCACTTCTCCATCTCTGGTAGGCTTCCCTTTTGGATTTGTATAGACCCAGGAGGTCATGGTTGAGCCATGGGGGCCTCTTGCTCCGCTTACTTCCTTTTCCTTTGTAGGGGATGAATTGGCTTTGTGCTTCCGAGAGAGTTCTCGAAGAATGCCCAGCACTCACTAGCTCCTTTGTCTTCCATGGAAGCTTCCCATCGAATCCCTCCCAACTGAGCCCTGAGTGAACTGAAGTTTGCTCTCCTAAAATCCAGAACCCTTGTCTTAGGGGTGACCTTCAGCACGCTCAGCAGGATCCCGAACTCCATAATATTGTGGTCACTGCAGCCAAGGCTATCACTAACCGAGATATTACAAAGCAGGCTTTCTCGGTTTGTGAATAGCAAGTCCAGCAGTGCCTCATTCCTGGTTGGCACATCTAACATTTGTATCAGGAAACAGTCCTCTATACATTCCAGGAACTTGGTGGATGACATGCGAGCTGCCGTATTGTTCTTCCAGCAGATGTCTGGGTAGTTGAAGTCACCCATCAGGACCAGGTTCTGTTGGCCAGAAGCTTGCTTTAGTGCCCCAAATATTGCTTCGTCGGCTTCGTCATCGTGGTTAGGAGGTCGGTAGCAGATGCCCACTGTGAGGTCCTGCTTGGAGATGACCCCTTTGACTTTAACCCAGAGGCATTCGATAGAGCAGTCGCAATCGCCACAGTTGACTTTGATACATTCAAGGTGTTCCTTGATGTAGAGTGCAACTCCTCCACCTCTTCTACCCTGCCTGTCCTTACGAAAGAGCCTGTAACCGTCCATTGCGATCCCCCAGTCAGTTGAGTTGTCCCACCATGTTTCAGTTACTCCTATGATGTCATACCCTTCTGAGTGGGAACAGAGCGCCAGTTCCTCCTGTTTGTTTCCTAGACTGCGTGCATTTGTATACATACACTTGAGCTGATTACTCTTCTGTTTCACCCCTTGGGTGAAACAGCTAAGGACCCTTTACCACCACACCGCTTGGCCTGACTTACTCCCCCGTTGGACGTGCTGGCGTGAGTGTTTTCACAATGGATCCCACCCACCAAGTCCTTCGGTTTAAAGCCCGCCTCACCAAGTTAGCCAGCCTACTGCTGAAGATTCCCGTACCCCTTTTAGACAGATGGATTCCATCCCTCCCTAGCATGTCGTCGTCATTGAAGAACACCCCATTGTCATAAAAGCCAAACCCCTCCCGGTGGCACCAGCCACGTAGCCAGGAGTTGATATACATTATGCGCCTGTTTCTGGCTGCTCCCTTCCCTCGAACTGGCAAAATGGAAGAGAAGATCACTTGGGTGCCAATGTTTTTCACTTGTTCCCCCAGGGCTCAAACGTCTTCCTTGATTCTACCCAGGTTACGGCTCTCAGTGTCGTTCATGCCTACGTGAAATTGTAATAGTGGATAGTAGTCTGTTTTCATGATGAGTTGTGGCACCCTCTCGGCAATGTCCCAAAGCCCAAGGAGACCCCGCAGACCTTGATAGCTGAAACAGAAGTCGACTGACGGGGACCTGGGGCATCTACCCTAGCAGATCCACTGGTTAAAATAAAGCTAGCGAGACAAGAGAGAGAGGTAGAATTCTTAGTAGATACAGGTGCTTCTTTCTCTGTTTTGAATCCAGAACTGATAGCTATAAGTAAAGATTTTGTGAATGGAATAGGAGCTACTGGCCAACAGGAAAGGGCATTCTTTTTGAAGCCGCTCAAATTTAAATTAGGAAAGCGGATTGGAATACACCGATTTCTATATTTACCAAAATCAACCAAGCCATTATTGGGTTGGGATTTATTGGAACAACTGGAAGCAGAAATAGCCTTTAAACAGGGAACCATGGAACTAAAGGCAAACGGGAACCAATTATTTTCAATTTTAAGTTTGGCCCTAATGCACCCTGAAAAGTCCGCTGTATCGGTGCCTGAAATTGAAGAGTTTATCAGTCAGGTATATCCAGGATTATGGACTGCAGGAACCCCAGGGAGGGGAAAGAATGCCATTGCCATAGCAGTAGAACTTAAAGAAGGGATAAGCCCAGCATGACAAAAACAATACCCCTTGAAGTTAGAAAACCGGAAGGGAATAGAAGGACCGATTAATAATTTTGTACAGCACGGGCTATTAATAGAATGTGAATCAGAATATAATACCCCTATATTACTGGTAAAAAAGTCGGATGGAACTTATCCGGTAGTACAAGATTTAAGAGAAGTGAACAAAATTATTAAGGACCTACACCCTGTGGTAGCTAATTCTCATACCTTACTTAGTAAATTACGGGATAATCAAGTATGGTTTACAGTAGTGCATTTAAAGGACGCATTCTTCTGTTTGCCTTTAGCCAAAGAAAGTCAAAATATATTTGCATTTGAATGGGAAAGCCCTACCACTGGTAGGAACACTCAGCTTACCCTGGACAGTGTTACCCCAAGGATTTAAAAGTAGTCCAACTATCTTTGGAGAACTTGAAACGTGGGATCCTCCCTCCAGGGAAGGAGTCCTTTTACAGTATGTGGACAACTTACTAATAGCAACTGAAACAAAACGTGACTGTATACAATGGACTACCAGTTTGTTGACCTTCTGGGGACTAAATGGGTATCGAGTCTCTCAACAGAAAGCTCAGGTGGTGCGGCAACAAGTAACCTACCTTGGATATGAAATACCTGGAGGACAACGGGAACTATGAAGAGAACGAAAAGAAGCCATCTGCAGAACCCCCCTCCCTCAGACGGTAAAAGAACTCAGGATCTTTTTGGGAACGTCAGGTTGGTGCCGGTTATGGATTTATAATTATGGAATAATAGGAAGACCTTTGTACGAACTTTGGAAGAACAACCCCACTCGATTAGCCTGGTCCAAAGCAGCTCAAAATGCATTCAAGACACTTACAAAGGAACTAATGAAGGCCCCGGCCCTGGGCCTACCTGATGTGACTAAACCTTTCTGGCTGTTTTCCCATGAAAGACAAGCTATAGCTCTGGGAGTCCTAGCTCAACGGCTAGGACCCTACAGAAGGGCTGTGGCCTATTTTTCTAAACAGCTTGACGAGGTAAGCAAGGGGTGGCCAGGGTGCCTGCGAGCTGTGGCGGCTGTGGTCTTGAATATTCAGGAGGCCCAGAAATTCACCTTAGGTCAAAAGAGCACAGTACTGGTTTCACACACAGTATCACCTGTGTTGGGACAGAAAGGGAATCACTGGCTTTCCCCATCCCGATTTCTACAATACCAGGCCATTTTAATTGGATCGGATGATGTTACTGTTGAAGTAACCAATGTTATGAACCCAGCTTCTTTCCTCAGCGGAGTGACTTCTGAACCGTTAACACATGATTGCCTTGAAACTATAGAGACTGTGCACTCCAGTAGACCAGATTTGAAAGAAGAACCTCTGGAAGATGCACAAGATTCCTGGTTCACGGACGGAAGCAGCTTTGTCCGACGAGGTATTCGAAAGGCCGGATACACAGTGACAACAGCGAACAAAATAACTGAATCTCAATCACTACCTGCTGGAACATCAGCTCAAAAGGCTGAAATTATTGCCCTGACGAGGCCCCTGGAGCTGGCAAAAGGGAAAAAAAATAAATATATGGACAGATTCCCAATACGCCTTTGGAGTTGTCCATGCTCACGGAGCAATTTGGAAAGAACGAGGGCCACTAACTACACAAGGAAGGCAGATTAAGCACGCTGAGGCAATCCTGCGTTTATTAGAAGCAGTCCGATTGCCGACCAAAGTCGCTAGCATGCACTGTTGAAGACACCCGAAGGGTAACACTGAACAGGAAAAAGGTAATAGATTGGCTGACTGTGAGGCTAAACAGGCAGCAGAGAGAATGCAAGAGACTTTAGCCTTAATTCCAGGTAATAGAGTAGGATTCTAGGTGACCAAGAAAATATTGAATGTCCTAAGGCCGACAAAGAATTAATAGAAGAAATGGGAGGGCGGGTTCCCTCCAGAGGATGGGCCCGTTTGAGTGACGTCCAAATTATAATTCCTGCCAAACAGATATGGGGAACTATTAAAGAGGAACGTAATAGAACACACTGAGGGGCAGACTCCCTGCCTTACTTTTTAAATCAGAAATTAATAGGGAGAAATTTATATACTACACTCTGGCAGGTGACTCAGCAATGTGAAATATGTTTGAAAAATAATCCTAATGCAGGCAACTGGGTACAACTGGGGAATATTGGGAAGGGAACTATACTGGGGGATCATTGGCAAATTGATTTCTCGGAACTTCCAAGAAAAGGAGGGTATAGATACCTGTTGTTACTCACAGACACCTTTTCCGGATGGCCAGAAGCGTTTTCTTGTAGAACAAATAAGGCGAGGGAGGTTACTAAGGTACTATTGAATGAAATAATAGCCCGATTTGGGGTACCTACGATAATTTCATCAGACAGGGGTACACATTTTTGTGCAGAAGTAGTGCAGCAGGTCAGCAAGCTATTGGGAATCAATTGGCAATTACATACACCTTACAGACCACAAGCCAGCAGACAAGTAGAAAAAGTGACTCACATGATAAAACCACAAATAGCAAAGATAGGCCAGGAAGCAAGCCTCTATTGGTACCAAGCGCTACCTATTGCACTACTTCGAATATGTGTAAAACCTAGGGCTAAAGAAAATTTGAGCCCTTTTGAGATAATATATGGAAGACCATATCAGGCTAAGTACCAAGCGGAGGATTTGAACCAGTTGGGAGATCATTACTTACAAAATTATGTTATATCCTTAGGAAATCAATTGGAAAAGATTAATAAAAGTGTTTGGGGGACCAGGGCCAAAGGGTTAGATCATCCGATCCACCCATTTAGCCCTGGAGATTGGGTTTATGTTAAGAATTTTTCAGGTAATCTTCTGGGAGAGAAGTGGAATGGACCTTACGCGGTGTTGCTGACCACCGTCACCGCAATCAAGATTCAGGACTATAAAGAATTGCAGAGAGAGGCGTCATCCCTTAGTAAAGTTGTGTTGCAAAATCAAATGGCATGAGATTTACTGACTGCCAAAGAAGGGGGCGTATGCATGATCATTAAGACTAGCTGCTGTGCATATATCAAAGACAAGCAGATAGAAGCAGATCTGAATGCACTTTGGGAAAAAAACATAAATATTCCATGACGTATCTCTAGATGACACTTCTGTGGGAGAACTTATCTTGGGCCGCATATCTCCAGGACACAGGGCTCTACCCACCCTGGGGACAGTGATGCACAGACATCAATATGATGGATACAAAATGTCCGTTTATTTAACTGCGTCACACACTTATATAGCTCTTGCGCTTCCTGTTCCTGCCACTCCTATGGGGAGGAGTCTATCTTTCCGTCACAGCCCGTGATCTTCTGGTTGCCGATCCCTGTCTATTTCCCTACATCTCCCCCTCCCCATGCCGTTAAAAGTTCTACAAAGCTACTTGCATAACTTGATACATATTGCGGTCAGGTCTATGTTCATGTAACCCTTGCAGGCGCTCTCTGATTTGTCTTATAACACAGCATAACAATGGCAGCCCACAAGTAACCATGGTAACTACACACAACAAGATCCCCCCAATTATTACTATCCAATCCCAGTTCATATCTCTCTTTTGACGCCCTTTCCCAGTGTCGCGCTCGTTGCACTATTGCTTGCAATCTTGTCAAGGAGCTCATTTCTTTTCCCAATGGTACGGCTAGCATGAGGATCCATGTCAGCAGACCCTGCAAAGAGACAACTCAGAGAGGGATTATTCATTGCACATCCTTGCACAGTTCTGCTTTCACACACACTTTGCAGGCACCCATTCTATGCACCCTTCGTTCTCAACGGCGGCGTAGCCCCTCCCCAGGCATCTCAGTTTCCGTCCTCTCTCCCATTGCTCACTGCCTGGGAACCTTACTCGTACCTGCGGATAGCGCTCGCCTGCTTGAGCTTTGCCAAAGTGCTTCTCCACTGCTGTAACTTGCTCTTGCCCACGTATAAAATGATTAAGCGAATATAGCGCACGCATTAAAATAGTTTGCTGAGCTGCTATGGGTATAGCTCCCTTATACCTCTCCCCCTCCCCAAGCTGTATTATTTTTGCTTTCAAGGTGCGATGAGCGCGTTCAACAATTGCCTGCCCCGTGCTATTGTAAGCAATGCCGTGTTTTAATACAATATTCCAAGCTTTGCACCATTCCTCGGTACTTCGAGCCTGAAAGCATGGTCCATTGTCTGTTTTTATTTCAGTGGGCTTGCCAAGCCACGCCATCACCGTGGTCCAATGTGCAGCCAACTGCGTTGCGGTCTGCTTCCGATGTTGAGTAGCCATGATGACTCCACTGTATGTATCAATTGTAATTGCCAGGTGCCTTCTGGGGGCCAACTGTGGACATTCAGTAAAGTCAGTCTGCCAGATAGCATTTGCTTCCAGTCCTCGAGGGTTGACTCCTGCCTCCCACAATGGCGAGTGCTGACAGTAAGGACAGGTGGCTACTACTTCTCTTGCTGCTCTTATTGAGATGCCACACTCCTTTGCCAAGGCTTTAGCACCCAGGTGCAGTTGTTCATGCAGTTTCTTTGCCTCCGTCAATGTCCAGACTCCCGCGGCTGCCTCGTCAGCCATGCGATTCCCCTCAATCAGTGGTCCAGGCTCCGTCTGATGACTGCGAATGTGAATTACTGTCACAGTTGCTCCTCGCTGCGATAAAGCAACCTCTAGCATCAAGGCAATTTCCGTGTGTGGTACACCCTCTCGTTTCATGGACGTGACTAATTTATACACGTATAAAAAGTCCGTGCACACATTTATATGTCGATCTATATCCTTTCGCAGGGCCATCTCTAGTGCTTTCGCTTCTAGCCACTGCACGCTTTTAGCCTGCTCTTCATACGTCTGGCGCATCCAACTGTTCCCTTCTTTCCACACTACCGCTGCTCTGTTCGTCTTCGAGGAAGCGTCTGTGAAATATGTTGGTCCTGGGTGAGGGGTATCCAAAACTCTACTATCCACACTTAAATCCACCACTTTGGCTGTCTCGGCCCACCTCTGTATCGTGCCCGTGACGATTTTTCCTGGGTATGATTATACCGCCAATTGTATATCCTCTTCACTCTCGATCACCTTCCGCCATTTCTCCCCATTCCACGGCACTGTCAGCTTATCCGGCTCCTTCCCAAATATTTCATTGCTTTCCCTTCGCAGACGCCAAATCATTCCCGCTGCTACCTTGACATTTGTGGAGAATGCACCCTTGGGAACCTTCTGATATACCCATCGCAGTGGTTTTTCTTCCCCCGCCCGTATTTGATATAGCAATCCTAATCCTCCACCGGCGGTCAGAATCCAACCTGCAATTAATTCCTCCTGAGGGTTCCACCGCCATATTCCTTCCTTCTGCATTCGACGTTCTATCATCTGCAACTGCTGGACTGCCTCAGGGTCTAAACTCCTGGGCTCCCATGGGTCGGTCCCTTTCAGCAACGCATAGAAAGGTTGCATCTCCTCACCGGTGACGCGCACGAACGTCAGCAACCACTGCAGTGCTCCTAACAGGTTCTGTACATTGTGTAAATTTTTAACCTTATGTGTAAGTTTAACGGGCTGAGCTTGTATGCAATCCCCTTGTATTCTAGCACCCAGAAATCCACACACTGGTCCTCGCTGTACCTTTGCCTCAGCTACCTTGAGGCCCTGTCCCGCAAGGCCCCTTTGGGTGTCTGAAAAGACTTGTTCACACAACGCCTCGGTGGGCGCAGCTATGAGGACGTCATCCATGTAGTGGATCATGTAGATTCTCTCCCGATACTGTCGCCTTACTTGCTGCAATGCAGAAGCCACATACCTCTGGCAGATCGCTGGAGAATTTTTCATCCCCTGCGGAAGTACTGTCCACTGCCATTGACTACCTGGTTCTGCACGGTTCACCGCAGGCAGAGTAAAGGCAAATCTCTTTCTATCATCTGGATGTAGCGGAATGCTGAAGAAGCAGTCTTTGATATCTAAAACAATGACTTGCCATCCTTTCGGGACAGCACTCAGATCTGGTAGGCCAGGTTGGAGAGGCCCCATGTCCTCCATTTGCTGATTTACTGCTCTAAGGTCATGCAGCATCCTCCATTGGTTTTTATCTTTCTTTTTTATAGCAAATATAGGGGTGTTCCACAGGCTCATCGAGGGCTCTAGGTGCCCTGCTTCGTGCTCTCGTTTTACTATAGCTCTTACAGCCTCTGTTTTCTCTGTTGTCAGGGGCCACTGCTCCACCCAGACGGGCTCTTTGGTTTTCCACACTAACTTGTGGTGACGAAGCCCCTCTGAGGCAGTGGCCCCTATGCTAAATTTTTCAACCCGATCCCCATCTGAGCAAGGGCATCCCACCCCAGCAAGGGGCTTGCTACCCCATCTGCTACTAGTATGGTCACTACGGCCGTGAGGAGCTTCCCTGCCTCCTCGTCCATGACTTCGAGTTTCACAGGGCAAGTACTAGTCCTCGTCTGTTGTTCTCCTCCCACCCCATTATACTTTTTCCCATGGCGAGGGGCCAAGTTGGTGGCCACCGTTCGAGTGGCATCACTGTGACATCTGCCCCGGTATCCACTAACATTCCCAGGCATATCCATGCCGGACAACTCGGCTCTTGTGGGGTAATCACCACCGCTGCCATGGGTCTCTTGTCACAGCCTAAGACCAAGGCCACGCGGGGGCCGTAACCTGCAAGTCTTGCTGGTTCTGCTCCCCTGCCTGAAGGTTCACTCCCCCTTGGCCCGCTACGGTGGGCCAAGCTCCTGGCACTGGCACCATGATGGGGGCCATTTGACTCACAGGAGGCGCGAATCCCTCTCGCTTCGCCCTCCTTTGGCCGTTTCCTGGCTTTGTGGCTCGACAATCTCTTTCCAGGTGTCCTGGCTTCCCACACGTCCAGCATCTCCCTACTGGGCGCGCTCCTCCTCCATTACGTCCTCCCCTTCCCCCTAGCGGGCACCCAGCTTTAAAGTGCCCTAGCTGTCCACACAAATGACATCTCAGCCCCACCCCCTGCGGTGAGCGAGGAAAGCAAGCAGCCAACTCAACGTGAGTGATAGAGCAAGCTTCAGCTTTATTTTTAAGTCACAGCGCTTTTATATGCTCTTGTAAACAAGCTTCAACAATTACTTCATACGGGTTGTGACACCTCCTTAACAAACAGTCTATTTCTGTACTTCGTGCCTAAATTCCTTGCTCTTGTTTATCGTTTGCTCTCAAGGCCGAGAGATATCCCTGCCTTTCTTCTTTGCTCTCAAGGCCGAGATATCTCTCGCCTTTCTTCCTCCTCCTGGTGACTTGCAGATTCTCTGTAATTTCCCATCAGCGGGTCTGATCTCTGTAATTTTCCATCAGCAGGTCTGACGCCGGGTCTGTAGTCAAGCTAATTCCATCGCGTACATATAATCCTCCAGCCCGCTTTCTATCCCAAACAACTTATCATGGGACCCACATGTGGATTCAAGCCTATAGTTTCCCACAGCCCCCGCTGCTTGCACCAGCATCCTTTCTTCGCTTCCACAGTCAGGGTTCTGGCAGATGTGCGATCCCACACCGCCATGGTGATTCAACGCCTCCTGGCGCAAGACATGCCTGATGGTTTGACCCAATGATGCCCCTGCCGCCAGGGTGCGGAGGACATCATCTTGTGTCTGCGGATTTGCTTGACTTTGGAGGCAATCCATAAGGACTGCCTCCTTGGCTGCTGGTGGCAATTCTGATTCTATAACAGCCTTCTGCAACCTGTCACAAAATGTTGTAAATGGCTCTCCTAGTCCTTGCTGTATGTTTTGCCAAGGTTCTGCTTTTCTTTCTTACCTGCCCACTTTGCTATATGCTCTACGGGAACTCTCTGTTACCGCTTGCAGCTCCCTGCCCCTCAACGCCGCCGCTTGTAACTGTGGGGTTTCCAGCCCTTGACCCTTTCCAGTAAGCCGGTCAAGACTGGTCCCTCCCAGCGGGTGGCCAGGAGCCGCCGCCGCTTGCTGTAGGAGGGCATGGCAGGCACTATTCATCGCTTCCTTCCAAAGTATGTACATTGTGGGAGTCAATATCACTTTTACCAACTGCCTAGAATCAGAGGGGGTCAACGGCGCTGCGTGCGCAGCGTCTAGCAGCAATCCTACCCCTTCATCCTTTAGCCCCTTTTCCCTAACTTCTCGCCATAAACTCTGCACTAGCTTGGCATCTATCGGTGTCCACTCCACCCCACTCCAGGAGCTGCTCAGACAGGGAATATCCCGGGCATCTCTATCCTTACTCCATCGAGGCTACAATCTCTGGCTATCAGCTGCCAGTTAGGTAACTAGACTGACTGTCGCTTGGGCGCACCCTTCGTTAAGAGTCCTGTCTGCCGCCGAGTTACTTCCCCTAGTCTGCGCATAGCCTGCTGCAGCTGCCGCAGCACTTCCTCCGCGGACCCCTCCGGAGCTGCAGCGCCCCGGACGTCCCCTTTTGGCAATCTCTCTCTTCCCTCCTTCTGATTGGTCCTCCGAGTCCCTGCTGCCTTATGCCTCTTTTTTGCACGCTGCAGGCAATCTGCTCCATCTTCCCACATGTGGACATCGGTTTCTCCCCCAACTTCTGATTCACTGCTACTCGAGCTTGATCTATACCCACCCTGTCCTCCCCTCCAGGCACCCCAGTCCTCCTTCTCGCCTGACTACCATCTCAAGGGTTGCCCCGGGAGCCAGTTCCGAGGGTCGGGCAGAGGGCGGCACCGTTGCCGGCGCTGATTATCCTCCTCCTTCTGCTCCGTCACTCCCGCTGCATCCGCCGCTACGTCCCCCTCCCTGTGCGCAAGTACCCGCGCCTGTGCCAAATTGTCCCAGGGTTATGCGGGGTGGGGGGCGTTCCAAGGGTCCTGCTGGCTCAACAGGGAACACCACCGCTTCCCGATCCACCTCTTCGGGAGCCTCAGACTGAGTAGCTGGCCAGGCTACTCTGTCCGAACTCCCCGCTTCTTCCCCATCCCCCACGATGCTTGCCCCTGTCTGTGTCCCCACTGCCCATCCTGGGTCTATTTCCGGGCTACTGTCACCTGTAGCACCGTGCAGGCACAGCCGCGCCTGCCGCCACGTCTCCTGATCCTCCCGAGCTTTCAATAGCAATTGGTGCATTTTTCCCCAGAGCTGTATGTACTGGGGCTTTCCCACCATAGCCCTTTTGGCTAACTCCTCTTTAATTCTCGCCCAATTATCTTTATCAAATATGTCCGCAGGACTCCGTATGAGCCCCTGCGAGATCATCCATTGGATGGCCTTTGAGGTAGGCGCCTTCGAAATCGAAGTTCCAAATTCCTCCCCAATCCCTTCAGTACCTTTACGACTGTACCCATTGCGCGCCCACCGTCCTGCGGCTCACCGTCTCACTCTTGCGTGCCTCAAGCTATCATTTCTCCCCGGCGAACTTGCCATGTCGCCCCGCCAATCACGTCGGGGTCACCACTTGTTGCTGTACGCTTCTACGGGAGAACTTATCTTGGGCCGCATATCTCCGGGACACAGGGCTCTACCCACCCTGGGGACAGTGATGCACAGACATCAATATGATGGATACAAAATGTCCGTTTATTTAACTGCGTCACACGCTTATATAGCTCTTGCGCTTCCTGTTCCTGCCACTCCTAAGGGGAGGAGTCTATCTTTCCATCACAGCCTGTTATCTTCCGGTCGCCGATCCCTGTCTATTTCCCTACATCTTCTTAAGACATTCAGAAATTTCTAAGCCCGAGTCCTACTTGCTTTCAGCAAGGCTTAGGTTTCTTAAGAAATGTAAATCTGAAGTTTGCTTTGTTTCTGCAGTTCCTGGGGGGAGCGGGTTGGGTTTGTTTTTTTTTTCCTCCTATCATCTTTGGCTTTTATTACTCAAGGACTTCTTATGCCTTGAAAGCATGACAGGGCTTGTTTCATAAACAAAAATCCTGGTCATGTGGTCAGACAGGCAGAAATCCAGTATGTAAAATGTTCTGGCTTGTGTTCTTTCTTCCTCCTCTGTAGGATGGTTCCTGTATGCCAGCTGCATAACCAGTAGTCAGCCTCAGTGCTGAGTACTTCTGTGAAAATGCGAAAAATCACTGATTCTTTCATATTAATGAGGGAGATCTGCTTATTTGCATCTGACAGCCTATCAGTCTATTAGTTAAAGCAGAAGGCATGACATTATTGAGCACTATAATACACTACGCATCAGTCTCTTCTTATTGGATTTGGTTGAAGAAAGGTTTCACTGAGAAGAAAGGAGTTCCATGTGGTACCAGAAATCACTTGAGAGATTAGTTTCTATTCAGTTCTCAGCCAGCAATACTCTTTGCAAATTGCTGCTGCAGCCAAGACTTCCTTAGGGTTCCCATAGGCTTTCAACCAATTTAAAAAACCAAAACTCTCTACATGTTCTGAAACAGCCTGTATCAGATTTCTTTGGTTTTGGTTAAATTAGGCTGAAATTACAGTAGTGGATAAGTAACAAACGCTTAGAAGGCAGGCCTGGATAATTCTGATGGGAAAGATTGAATGCTGGCTGCACACAATCAGGAGACATCCTGTGCTAATAACATAAAGATCTCCAGCTAAACAGAAGACATTAATAGTTTTTAGACAAAGCAGTAGTAACGCAACATTTATTCCATTAAAATGACATTTTGTCTTTCAGTCTTAATTTTAATTAAACACTGTATCAGAGGGCAAATATTCAACTTGGATGTCCTGAGTGGAGGGGCAGCGCAGTGGGCCAAAGCTTCTTCACATCTTAGGTACAACAAGAAGTTACGGATGTATGCTCTGTAGTCTTCATTGAAAACAAGCACAAAACTGCAGTGGTCCGTAGATCCCCAAAGAGCCTGGCTGTAATGACACTAGAGGGAGTCCCGAGGCTGCAAGAAAATCTTTTTCCTGTAACAATTTCTTAAGCAAATAGCGCCTTATAAATGAAAATGTTGTTGAAATACAGCTCCTGGGAACAATGAAGGAGCCATTGAATTCAGGTGGGATCAAACAGTATTCAAGTTCTAAATTCCATGTTTTCCAACGATTCATTAAGCAAGCCAAGTGGATTTTAACAAGGACTTTATCTTTTCAGTAAAGAGGATATTTAAAGTCAGCATTCAAAATGGAGTAAAAGAATCTCTTACATTATCATTCCGGTAATTTAAATTACAAGGCCCCTGTTCTACAGAATTCAGTGCTCCCTGTGAGATCCTTCACTGAAGACACAAAAGTTAGACCATGTGGTTCTGAGTTTTCAAGTTGGACAACTGAATTTTTACTGAAGTCAATAGCAGCCGTCAACGCTCAGCACCTTGAAGTTCAGGCTACACATTTGCAATAAAAGTAGGTTTTCCAAAAGCGCATCAGTGAGTTGGGAGCACAAGTTACTGTGGGATGCTGGGCCATGCGCGTTCTTAAGCCACTTCAGCAATTGTGAAAATTCTGCTGTAAGTATCTGAAAGAGAAATTCATGTGCACCCAGGACCGGCAGTCCTCTAGCTCACAATGATAGCTTATCCTCTGCCTCTGAGATGGGGAATACAGCTTGCACTGTAGGAGATCATAACGTGCAAGCCTGAAGCAAGGCAAGACTGTCTGCTCCGAATGAAGGAGGAGAATGGCATTGGCATTTACTTTCTTTCCTCCCCTTGGTGGCCCACGCCTCAAACCAAGACCTCTCAGCCTGCCTCAGGTATTCACCATACAAACCATGTCCCTTCCAAGACATCGCAGAGTGAGCGCTCAGCTCTTGCTCCTCTCCTG
The DNA here is from genome assembly GCF_949628215.1 of Phalacrocorax aristotelis. Taxonomy (NCBI): domain Eukaryota; kingdom Metazoa; phylum Chordata; class Aves; order Suliformes; family Phalacrocoracidae; genus Phalacrocorax; species Phalacrocorax aristotelis. The sequence continues at coordinate 20,154,313 of NC_134310.1, forward strand.
ATGTTGGGTGAGCTCCGTCAGAGAGCTCTGAGACTGCATTCAGGAAGAGGCTGTCCAGGAAACTAAAATCTTCCTCTTTTTCAGCCAGAGTGGCACAGCCTGAGGGACTCAGCACAGGAGGCTGCAGCTGCCACTGGGAGGAAGAGGTTTGACAGTTGGAGGACCCAGAGGAGAAATTGATGGGATGACACTGACCACAGGTAGTGGTGCCCTTTACCTGCACAGCAATAGCGTACCTTTGAGCAGAAGCTGCTAAGTGATAGCCCTCACTGGGCTGCTCATGTGGCCAGCCCAATGGAGATCCCCAGTGTAGTAATGTTACCAGGGCAAGAGGAAAATCATAGCCATATAGGCGGGCCAGATACTGCATTTTCTCCCTGGAGCTATCCATGGGCTGAGGGCTTAGGCATTCTCCTCCTCCTCTTTCTTTCGTTGTGCCTGTGCACAGCTACAGGCAGTGAAGGGCCTGCTGTCCTCATCTGTTGTCCTCATGTTCATGCCTGAAATTTCATGGCTGCCCAATTACACTAATGAAGGCTGCTCTTTCTGCTAATGCAACGCAGTTTTAGAAAAGACATGCCCTGAAGAAGCAGGAATATCTATTACGAGGCTGCCATGGTATAGACTCTGCCTTATTCCCCATAGGATACGTGCTAGCAAACACAGGATGCTCTCCATGTGGTCTCTTCTAGTCACAGATCAACCTCTTGGCATTTCTTTAGCAACACATTTCCTTAATTTATGGAATATAATAATGAGTATGTTAGTTTGCATAGTAAGTGTTATTGAAATCAAACTATGATTATTAAAACAAATGTGGGAAGTGCACTGAATGATGCAGTAGCCTTACTTTGTATTATTTTTGCTTGTTTGTTCCGTTTCAGTATGTGGAGATGTGTTTCTTTAGCCCAGGTATTTACTGATATACATATATGCAAGAGCCTGAACTGTCACGTTGGCCTTAAAAGAAATACTCATTTGCCCCAAGTTCAGTATTAAGCGTTGCAGTTTAGCGTCCTCTCTTCTGCAACTCCATATGCAAGTCTCAGGTAATTAACTGCTTTGGCGGAAACCTATTTAAAGCTTCCAACTCCAGAAGCTTCCTCACGGATAATGTCGGAACTGGGATTCTTGAGGCAGATCTTCACCCCTGTCTTCCAAAGCCAAGCAACCATCAGTCAGCCAAAAGCCCAGCAAAGAAAAAACAGAAACACAACTACAGCAAAATTATGCAAGTTACCTTAGCACAGGGAGGAGACTAGAATTTGGCTTTTGTATAGGTCAAAGGGGGCAAGGGATCTTGAAGGGATGGTGCTAAAGAAAGTGCTTTCATGGCCCCAGCTTCAGCATGCTGAAAGAAAGAAGCAACTCCCCAGGGAGGGCTTCGCTTCCAGGGTAGTGGCACACGGTGTCACTCAAGACATTTGAAGAAATTAAGTTCTCAGGTTTGAGTGAGAAACATGTCTCATTCCATGACGTGGCTGGTTTAGAGACTGCCTAGGGATCAGACAGCAGCACATTTACAAGCAGCGTATGTCAGAATGCTGAATAAAAGTAGCCAAATAGATAAAAACCCTTTGATACAGTTTTGAGTTTAGTTTTCTGATGCATTTTGCTTCACTGATTTATGCAGTTTTACTAATGACTTTTATGATATTCCAGTTGATAAGTAACTTCACGATTGTTGTTTCTAAGTCAGTCCCCTTTGGTTAGACCATTACTCTCTAGGAAAATCA